>NW_012153618.1:5655322-5669874 GCF_000956105.1 Propithecus coquereli | reverse complement strand
TTATCATATCTTTAGATAAGTGGTAAATGACAAGCAAATTCCCATAAAGGATGTCAAATTGTATGAAGGAGAAAGGATGGAACCGATTGTGCTGTTTATTCGATGTGGTGGTGGTGAGTCAGGAGGCAGGGTTATGAGAGAGAGCGTTAGGGCACAGACTGATTTCATACAACAGCTTTGGGCCTCTGCGTCATTTTTGTGATGTAACCAAAGGTCTTATTACTATTTTAGTTTAATTTTCTATGTACTCAGCCTCCTCTTTAAGGAGCCGCTGAACAATAATCAGAATTGGCTATCTTAGGCAATTTGATCATTTTTGGGTGAAGTTGATTATCTTAGGGTGAAGTTTCTCTATTTTTCCTATCAAAAGACCAATGTTAAGAAGGAGAAAAAAAACACCAAAAAGTCCTTGGAGTTCCTTGGTCAATTAAAATTGAGAGAATTCTTATTAAGACAGTTTGATTGCATATGTTAACTAATAAAGAATGACTAAGACCAAGAGCTATATTTTAATCAATTAAAAATACTTTATTGTGTCTATTAAATGTAAGTTTAAACCATTCTCATGCCAATCCATTTCTCTCTGTATCTGGTGAAACTTAAGTAATAGACTCTAGCAGAATAGAGAACAGAAAGTCTCCCTTGGGCCTATCCTTCTGGTTACTCACCCCAATGTGAATGTGAATAACACTTCCACAGTACATGAATTTAAAAAGTAATATGAATAAAGCTCTTCCCGTTAACTCTAGACGTAATAAATTGTAAAAGTGATCATGTCCCATTTCAAATTTGTTGAGAGTAGATGATAGTGGTTTTTACATTCAAATTACATAATAATGAAAAATGTGCTACACATAAAAGTGTAAGCGTATAAAATTACTTGTTTATTAAAGGTGAAGCATATTTATAGATTATACCTATAATAATGAGCATAATATGCATAGCCTTGTAAGAAGTAGATACATGTGCATTTCATCTAGTTGGTTAAACATGCTGTCCCTCTACACTTACACATTCATTCTCAGGAAATGAAATAAGTTATAACTAATTTATTTCTGTGACTCCCAATATGGAAATCTTTTAAATTATTTCATTCTCCACTGGGGATTTCAGAATAAGGGACAAAAGAATCTATAAGCTTCCAAAAAAAAGTGCCAAGAAGTCAGAATTCAGAAGTTACTGTAACCCTTACAGTAACAAAAGTTATCACCTAAATGTCAGTGACTAAAACTCCACAATAAACCAACATTGTCTTCTTTATTTAGCATTTATGAAAATGAGGTAAATTCAAAGTCTTAAAATTAACATACATGACTCAAAGTTACTTTTTGAGAATATAGAGTCTTAGGCTTCTACAAGTAGCTACAACCATGTGTGCTAGTTCCAAAGGAACATAAGCAAAACCAATTATATAGTCAAATTATTGTTTATTACTATCTGGTATTTTGACAAATTCTTGGCCACTGGAATTGTACAACTCTGACAAAACACAAACACGCACGCATGCCTGCACACACAAAATGATGAATGAAATCAGATCAGCCTATCCCAAAGATAGATCTTAAATAGACTTTGCCTCATTCACCTCTCTTGTCTCTGACCCAACTTTGTTCTTATTAGGTCTTCTAGGGGAGTGGAAAGTTAACCCCCAAGTGGTAAGCAACCTCAGTCTCAACTTGAGCATGGGACCTGAGGGATTTAAGGGGATGAACAGAAGATCAGAAAAAAGCAAATTCAAAATAAAACCGCACTAGCACTGGAATCAGAAAACTTGTAACCTAATACCCTCAATTATAGTATGTGAAGTCGAAATGAAGTGTTACATTATTAAATTAATGAATTATGAAAGAAAGATTAAATTATGCTCAGTCTAATCAACATATTAAAGGAGATATGAAAGTTAGGACACATTAGATATATTTTTAGACAAAATATAAATGAAAAAATCATCTTCCCTCTACCTCCCCATTCCTGGATAAATGGTAACCAAGCAGAAAGCTCAATATACTAACATATCATTAATTATTATATTATCACATAAACTGCCTTGATTATCATTCAATTGTAATAACACAGATATTTGGATGTTAGTACAATTGCTGTAACAAGGGAATTTTAATATTTATATGTTCAAGTGAAAAACATTTTTGGAAAAAAAATTAACATGTTTATACTGAAGAATATGGTTAAAGCCATCTCTAAATTCATTTTACAACCATCACATAGTTCAAACTTAAGTAGAATTTATTATTAGTTTTATGTAGTTGATGTAAAAGATGACCACTAATTCCATAATTGTCTTCAACTCTGCATAAGTGAAAGAATCCTTCCTTTTTCCTATCGCAGGATGAGACAGTGCATCCTGACATGAAATTAGGAACAGTATGAATTATGGAAGCAAGCTTTAAATGTTTTGGCAGGAACTATGCAAACTAGTTTAAAACATTTAGGCAGTAATTATCACCTGCAAGTCTGCTACACTATGTACATTCACCACTGCAAATTGAGGATGTAGTAAATAAATTTGTAGGGAGATTTAAAACAATTTATCTTCCCAGATGGAATAAAAAAATATTTTTAGCAGTCTTTAATTTTAGTTCAGCAATGTCAAGTCCTACCATGTGAACAATAAATGTTTCTTTGTTCTTTTGTTTGCTTATTTTGTTCTTAAAATGCCCTGATTCTCCAGAATAATATGCCCTGCTTTGCTATGTTATGTTTCCTGGTCTAACCCAACTACTGGGTTCAATCTAGTCCCTGGATAGGGATTTGGATGCTACCTGATGGCATTCAACTTTGCCAGCAGACTTAGCATTCTCAAAAACTAGAAAGGGCAAAATAGAAGATGAAAGTCCAGGAAATACTCAAGGAAAACTATGAGGATCTTAGAAGTTTGGGCATTCAATAAGCAGGCATCATATCATAAGGCATGCAAAGAGGTATTTATAGTAAAATGGAAACGGCTATGGTCTGAATGTTTGAGTACTCCCCAAATTTATATGTTGAAATCCTAACCCTAAAGGTAATGGTATTAGGAGGTGGAACATTTGTGAGGTGATTATATCATGAGGGCAGAATTCTCATGATTGGGATTAGTGTCTTTATGAATGAGGCCCAAGGAAGCTCATTGCTCTTCCACCCAGTGAGTACACAGCTAGAAAATACTGTTTATGAGAAGGGGTCCTCATTAGACACCAAATCTGCCAGCACCTTAATCTTGGACTTCTTGCCTCCAAAACTGGCATAAATATTTGCTGTTTGTAGGCCACCCATTTTATGGTAATTTTGATGTAGCAGCCCAAACAGACTTAGAAGCCATCTCCTAAGTTGAGTTATGTGTTTATAATTTATATGCTAGACAGTGAGTTTTCTTAACTTCTATTTGTTGTTATTGATGTTGTTGCTGCTGAAAAGTTGATTTTCGGATTTCACATGATCCCAATTATATAATAACTGTGTACTCTCCAGTCTGCTATTTGTCTAGAGCATGAACAATAAAGAAAATAGGGCCATCCAAGAAACATGCTTTAGTTTCTATAATATAGATAAATCGCTAAATTCTATCAAATCAAGAGACCTGTGTTACAAAATTTAAAGTTCTTTGAGCCTTTTCACATGAGACTGTCCTTCATAAATGTCCTTAACAGCCTTTCTATCTGTTATAGTTCATAGTGTTTTTCATAAACATACCTTTGATGGCAAACTGCAAACTGTTGACTAGTTATTCTGTAACAATTCCTAGTCCTTGAAGCCTGCTGTAGGCATATACTTTGAGTAGCCGCACTGGTTAGACCTACTACCATTCAATTTATCCTGGATTTTTCATGAGAGAATCCACTCACAATCTTGAATATTTCAGCAGCACCCATGTCTGGAATTAGAATTCTGACAGCCTGACTACCTATCTGTGACCGGCCTGTAACTCTGAAAGTTCTCTTTTTTTTCCTTCTTCATTTCCTCAAAATGTTGCTTTAGAAAATAGGTCCCTCTGTGGCTAAGGACAATCTGTATCTCTGTATCTATGCTTTAGTCTCAATGGATTAGTGTTATGTTAATGCTTAGAATAATTGAAAACAATTCTTTCTTTTTTAATTGAAATAAAGATAATTTTAAAAATCTTAAGAAAGGATCTGATGCTGGCAAATACGTCCTTCCGTTAACATGCACTGAACCTTGCCTTATACTTTTATAGGCATCACTTTCTCACTGTCCTCTTGAATTCCAAACAAATTTCTGAAGTTTTATTTAGATGTGCATTTTATTTTTCCCACTGCTTTAGCATCAATTCACAAATTGCTCTTTTTGTTCAATTTCAAATAATTTCTTTTCAATGAAAGGCTGTTTTTTAATCTAAAAAAACCTACATGATTTTGCAATGTGAATATATTGAGGGATAAACTTGGGATTCTAGAACTTTAGAATTTCAGTAAATTCATTTATATGGAGAATGACAATAGTAATAATCTGTTATAAAGTACTTTTACTGTGTCAGGTATAGTATATAAGTTATTTTTAATTCTCAAAAGAATTCAATTTCATAGGTGTCAATACTACTCTGATCTTATTAATGAGGAAATTAAGGCATACAGTGTTTGAGTAAGGTCACACAGAGAGTTACGTTGAGTCAATACACAAAGCCCAGAGACCAGACACAATGCAGACCCTAAGTTGCTTTCTGCACAATCATCTGGTTCTTTCTAAATTCTATGTGATTGCACTCAAAGGTAATCCACTTAATATTTATTTTAAAAAAAACCACTTTATTGTTCCTCGAGTATAACTTTCAGTAACTTTTATTTCTTGGGGTTCTTTCTAAATTCTATGTGATTGCACTCAAAGGTAATCCACTTAATATTTATTTAAAAAAAAACCACTTTATTGTTCCTCGAGTATAACTTTCAGTAACTTTTATTTCTTGGGGTTATTTTTCATAACCTATTTCAAGCTATAAATAAAATTCTATTAAGATCAACTTGAAATTTTACAAGCATTAAACTTACTGAAAAAGTTGCTTGAACTTTCCAAACTCTAAAAGTGACACTTATTGTTAAATAATTATAATTAATCCATTTTTCTTTTATGTAATTGAGGTATTTCCATAAGAGTTTACAGCTAGGTAGTTACAGGTGTGTGCTTAATAATTTCTTTGCTCTTTCCCTTCTGTTCATTCACTTCTTTTCTTAACCCTTCCCTTTCTTCTCAACAATTCTAATTTGATTTGAAATAGTAACACTTTAAAGAGAAATGATAAGCCATTAAAAGTTAATTCTAAGAGTATTCTCTTTCTTTCTTTAAATTAAAAATACTGATAGAAAATTACCACACCCTTTAACATTCAAAACATATGTATTTTTCTTTATATACTGTATTAAACACTTTATTTTCCAAAAGATAAAAGTATATTTTCCCATTTGCAGTTATGGCATTTTTTGGAGACACATTATTTGAAATTATATTTTTCTTAATCTGTGATATATAATCATCAAATATTGGGAGATTTTTGAAAGTAATCACTACACAATTTCTAGATTAGATTCATGAGACCTAAAACTCTAAAATTCCAAATAAAAAGGTACTTTTTTACTGCAATTCTGAAAGAATAATTATTCTGAGTTATGTGATTCACCTATATGCATGTTAGACTATAAGCAAAAGAAAGCCGAGTGTTCAAAAAGTGAAGAATGCAGTAAAGATTAAGGTCAGGTTTTACATTCTAAATATTACAAATTGGCTTAGTCATCTTCCTCCCAGTTTCTTAAACACAATTATTAATTAAAAATGTTTTATATATGTATTAAGACCACTATTTTCTGGTTTTACCTTTCTCATTAATAATACTTAGCTGCCTAAACATGAACTGTTTCTAGACAAATATCTTCATGTACTTCTCTGAAACCTTTAAAATTGAGAAGTCACTTTAAGTTTATGCATCTTTCTCAATCAGGCTTTTTAGTAATTAATATTTGATATTATACAAAGTATCTCACTGTGTCCAAGGCCAATTAGCATTGCCAAGACCTAGACTCTAGGTGGATTTTCTGTATGCCAGAGACTTTACTATAGGACTCGACCTCATTCTGTTCTTTCTTACCGGATAATGCATTGTATACATTCAGACATGGACATGGCCTTACATGGGTGCTAAATTTTTCTTAGAGTGTGCAATCAGAGTGGCAAATGTTTTTATTTTAATTGGACACATTTTTTTCTAAGGGAATTCACTAATTTCTGGGCATAATTAGACATGTCTATTTCCAGAAGGAAATTCTACTACAAGGACCTCACCGAGAAATATATCAGTGTTTTTCTACCTATTGAGAAGTCCTGAATTTTTTCAGTCCTTGGGTCAATAGAGTTAGTCACTTCAAAGAATTAAGATCAAACTATTTTGGCTCTTCTTATTATTTAAGTTTGAAAATTTTGGAGGAATTTTGAGATGATTTACCATGTGACAGATTATGTACAGATCTTTGGAATGATACTGATGATTATGATAACAATATATTTTCTATTTTGATGACATTAATTTTAAGAAGATGTGAAGATACTGGAAAAATATCCAGTTAATATTTACTTGAATAGATGTTTGTATAAAAACGACACAGACTTATTCTGATGTTTATTCAACCATTGACCACCAACTCTGGGGCCGAAAGTGATATCTGTCTTGGTTATAGGCATGTTCTCAGTATCTAGCATAATGGCAAGCCTGATAATAGTAGATACTCAACAAATATTGGGGATATAAATGAATTATGAATATATTGCTAGTGTAGCAACCACTTATTACCAATTATGGGTTATGTTAACATAAGTAATATTCCAAAGATTTGTGTTGAAGAAGAAAAAAGGATGTGAGCAGTGGGAAACAGGGAATGTCTACCCTTTCTTATCTTCTATTGCTCTACTTCCAAAATAATACAACTTACCTACCTTTTCCCATCATGGTTTTCTTTTCTCTTTGCGTACCATTGGTCCTCTTAGTTTTACTACTCTCAAGCCTTGATTGACTTTATATCCAACTAAAGATACATACTTCAAATCATTATAAGCTATCTTCAATTACTTGTGAACAACAGTGTAACATAGACATCAATAATGAATTCACTCTCTGAAACAAGATATTCCATGTCTATCATATCTAATAGACATTTGATGGGACAATTGTAAGTCCTTTGACTGGTTTATCAGTTTTACTGGAACTTGTAATTTGACCAGGTTGAAAAGGCTTATTGATTCCTACCTTTTCACTAATAGCCATACTTATAAATGAAGGAAAAAGAAGCTTCCTACCTTTAATTCCTAATAGTGAAAATGGTGAGTTGTATAGGAAGAATGTAGCATTAGCCTGTAAGGAATCTCTGATCCTGCCACTATTAAAGTCCTATTTCTTTAAGTATATTGTGATTCCAGATGTCCATATCTAATTAACATAAATTGGAAGCAAAGGTAGTTTTATTACAAATAATGTGACATAACTTTCAAACCTGATAAAGTGCATCAAAAATAGATGAAGGTAGGTACTTAGCTCACACTGGCATGAAAGAAAACCATACTATATAGCACAGAGGTGATGCAGGCTGGTTACATATGTGTCATTAAAATGAGTTTTTTAAATTGTGTTTTGTTTGCTTTTACTCATTGAAAGAAATGACTTCAAACTAATCTGAATGATATTTGGAGAAAATACACCCTCAGGTATGTCATTTTCTTTTACAAAACAATTAAATAGGTATCTATTGCATCTCTTTTAGCTCAGTACCCAAAGAAAGAATGGTTTCAAGTCTGCTTGAAATGCACATTGAATAACATCCATTGAAGTACTGAATTGGCAATACTTTCAATTGTTGCTTTTTTTTATTCTATTAAAAATGCTTCAGCACCACATTAGTGGAGTTTTGTGCAATGGTTAAAATAGAGAGACATAGTTAAACAATAGGCTCTTCTGAAAAGTTATGCTTTTTTGAGCTCTTACAAATGGATGATGGCAATTCTTTACCAGAGTGTTTTGGCAAGTGTTCATTGACTTTAGACAGTCTGTGATAATTCAAATAGAAAAGGAGCATTCCATAATAATAATGTATTTACTGTATTATTTTATAGGACTATTGTATAGCATGAAGATGTAGTTTTTCCCCTGTTAGTCATCTGTGTGTTTCTTCATTTTCCAGATTGTACCCAATCTGCAGTTCTTACTAGGACAAAGCATCCTTTTAAATCAATAAGAAAAAAATCTCAAATAAAGAATGCTGAATCAGGGCCGTTAACACCATACTAATTATGAAGTGAACACACAGTGCTGTTTACAGTAGACCTTTCTAAGACCTAACTATAACGCTAAAAATTCAGAGTCTATTCCAGGGGTAGGCAAGTCTCCATAAAAAATTTATTTATCTTGAAAGGCAAATGCTTATTCATTGCATAACATTGAAAGACATGGTTACTCCTACTTAGTCCTCCCTAAACATCATTAGATATTTAGATGACCAATAATTCTTAATTGTGTACATAAAGCCAGTGAAAGGATTGGTTTTGCAGAGACATAAGAATCCAGATACTTTAAGTAGACTGGATGGAAGGAAACCATATGGAGGGTAGAGTGTGAAGAGATGTGAGCTGCGGAGAAGAGCTTGAGATTTATTATTGAAATTATCTAAATGTGAGAAAAAATCTAGGTCTCCCTAGACCTTCTTAATTCTTAGTACTTGCAATGCCTCAGGTACCTTGAAGTAGTTATCCAGATGCCTGCTTATTTATTTCAGTTTTGTGTTTGTGTCTGTTTGCGTGTTGTTTTCCTGGCAGCAGCGTGTGTATGGTGTACGTGAGCATATTTATGAGTATGAATTAATTACATATTGAAAACATCTGCATTAGCAGCGTCTGCAGTCCTCCCTTGCCGCCCCAGTCGGTCGGGATGTTTAGCTCCGTCACTTGGTGTTAGGACCACTCGGAAGACCTGCCTGCCGGACGCCTGATTGTGGTTCCCGGGGGACCGGAGCTCCGGGAGCCTGTACCATCTCTATTTGAAGGGGAGGAGAGAAGGGAAAGAGAAAGCATCCTAGCGAGGGGCTTCTCCTTCCTGCAGCTGGGTGGGGGGCAGCCAGGGTCGGAGCAGGGTTCTGAGATTACACGGCGAATCCCCAACTTCAGCACCGCGGACAGCACCACCTCCCGCCCTGAGAGAGGCGCGCGCCTCTTTGCCCAGCCCCCGCCCCAGCTGCTGGACCCGGGCCCGTCGGCTCCTTCTCCCTTTTGCTTCCAAACGAGGCGAGGGCAGGGCAGAGGGTTCTGACAGCCAGAGGGGTAAGGTAAGAAGGAGGAGGAGGAGAAGGAGGAGGAGGAGGAGGAGCCGAGGAGGGGACGGAGAAGGGAAGCGCTGGGAGGGCTGCCTCCGCCTAGCTGGTCGCGCCGGTCTGCGGGCGCCGCTGGCGGCGGCGGCGGCGTCGTCTCCTGCCCTTCGGCGGCGGCTGCTGCTGCGAGCGCTCCGCCGCCGGGAGACGCGGCGCTGAGGCCGAGCGTGCGCCGCGCGCTCCCCGCGCACACGGTCTCTGCTTGTGAGCCGCCAGGCGATTGGAAACCCCTGCGAGTCACGCTGCCCAGTGGCGAAGGGAGCGCTCGCCCGCAGTGGCAACAGCAGCGCCACCGTCCCCGGCGCTCTCCCTCTCGCTTCTGCAGCCTCGGCTCCTCCGGGTCCCCCTCCCTGTCCTTTCGTGATTTTTTTTTTTTTTTTTTTCCGAGAAGGAGAGGGCGGGGTAGGTGTCCGTCCCCTCCCCTCTCCCCCCTCCTTTCCCTTCTTGGTTTGAATTTCTGCCCACCCCCTCCACCCCCTGGCATTACACTGGCTCGCAGAGCAAGAGGCGAGACCCGCACGGAGGGAAAACGAAGGCTGAGACTGCCCTGCTGCTCCAAGCCCAGGAAAACTGGAGCCTGGAGCGGGGTGAGGGGAGAAGAGGAAGCGGGAGGGGCTTGGCTGTCTCTCGCATTTGAGGACGGCCCATTTCCCTTCGAGAGCCCCACGGAGAGACAGACTGCACCTCCGCAGCGAGCCTTTGGAGTACCGCGGGCCGGCAGGCGAAGGATGGTGGTGGCTCCGCGCGCCGGCTGCGGGGCAGCGCTTTCGCTGTGGGTAGTCAGCAGCTTCCTCTGCAGAGCCTGGACGGCTCCCTCCACGTCCCGTAAGTAGTCCCCCCCGCCAGCCTGCGCTGCACTGGAGCAGCTTCAGTGCCGCATTGATGTTCGAAACCCGGGTGTCAACTCTGAGGTGCACTGGCAGTTCTCGCCCCTGATCTGCGTGCGTCTCCGTGGTCGCACACTTGCAGCCACTGCAGCAGAGAAACTCCGAACCCAGCGCTCCTGGTTTGGGAGAGAGGGTTTTGACGGTGGTGATGTTTCTGGAAAGTTGTTCCTGGTCTTGGAAATTGGCTGGCAACAGCCTGGTTAGAGTGATCAGTGTAGGTGGCAGCTTCTTAGGAGTTATTTGTGCAGAGAGAATTCATTGCATTTTTCTTAGGTAGGTCAGGGAAAGAAAAGTGAAGACCTTGGGAAAAAATAAGTTTCTTATGTTTTATTTATGGTTTTAATGTAATGAGCACGGGGTTGAGGATAAAAGAGGAGCATGTTTTGAACAGTTTGGGCACCTATAGATTCTCTTTTAACCTTCCCAGCCCCCTTATAAAGTTAATGCCTGTTTAGTACTTGCTTATTAAAAGAGAGTGAATGCAGTATTGTAACTGAAATTGCTTTAATTCTTTGATAGTTTGATGTAATGGATATGACTCATGCAGTTCAGGACTTGGGACAGTCAGTGAAAAGCATCATTAATGTTATAGTGAACAGACTTCTTAACAGACTTTTCAGGAAAATGATGCCGTTCAATATGCATATCTGTGTGTTTTAACTGGCTTTTAAAAAAAAATTGCTCATGATTTTATGAGGTTTAGAAAGAAATGGAAGATTCCGGCCCATTTTCTGCATTGCTTTAAGAGGTATACACTGTGCATGTAGAGAGGAAATTCAGGATTGCTCCTTTGGTGCAGAAAGAGTTAAAGCACTAGGAAGATTGCCTGTGGGAATCTTAGAATAAGATTCATAAGCACATTCTCGTTTCTGAGAATGAGAAAGTAAGTTAGTAAGAAATTATCATGGAGATCTCAGAGTTTAAAAAGGAGTGCTTTCCATTTAGGAAAAAAAAAAAAAGTTTAGTATTTTCCAGGATTCACATTTATGAAGAAGTTCTTTCTTTGATTATAAGGTTTTGGGATATATTAATGCATCTTTGGCTATACGTTAATAGGATGTGCAACTATCAATAAGAATACCATTGAAAAAGGACTTAAGTTGTGGCAAAGCATTTACTACATAATGATACCATATGATGAACTAGTATTATTGTTTTGACATATTTTCACAAGTACAGTATTAGCTTTTCTTTTCTTGCAAATGTTTAAATATAAGGATATATCTAAATGGCAATCAAAGTTTGTAATGAACTTGAAAAAGATTACAGTTCTTTTATAACAGATTAAACCTCAAAAAGTTATGCATTGTCAATATTTTATATCATTTTTATAAATTTAAACAGAAATTGTGAAAATATAATGCTTGATATTGATATTTACCCAAATATGTAACTATATCCTTGCATAACTATTCTTATGAAATTTCAGTTTCCATGTCAAGGTCTAGTTATACAGAACTTGCCACTTTTCCTGGAAACTTAACTCATTATAAGTTAAATTTGTTATATTCACTGACCGAAGGTTCAATTATCCAGGGTTTTTCTTGGGTTCTGTGTTTCATCTTTCGTATACTTTAATTGTAACGGGTCAATCTGGAACATTCACCATGTGTCAAGAATGGCACGCAGGCAGTCATTGGGTTAATGTATTTTAAGAATGGAAAAGTTGTTATTTCAGAAATATTTTCTGAGTTTTTACTACTTATTTAGAATTTAGTGATGTAGAAGAACATAGAAACCATTACTTTTAAAAATAGTTAATAGTTATATCTTATTATTAGTATTGATTTATTTAGCTCTTATTCTCCATTGTTTAAGAACGTATAATGGCTTAACTAAGATGGCTTTTTATTTCATTTGAATTTGAACTGTGTGAACAAGGTGCAAAGTTGTCCTATATCCTGAAAATGAATTAAATAATACAAATAATATTGGCCTTTACTGATTAGAATGAGCTTCATGCATTCAGTACTTTAAATTTCTGTTGTATTTTTATACTTAATGAAAATTTTGTTTACATCATATATAACTCTGAAGAAGAGTATGATAGTTATCATTCTTAGTGCTAAAAACATTCAAAGGAGAAAAAAATGAAAACTATATGAATCTAAGATAATGAACAACTCAACCAGGAGAGGTCATCACAAGACAAAAAGTAGCATTAAAATCTAAAAGTAACGTTTTTATTTAGTGTACGTTTTTAAAATGTGATGGCTATGCTAAAACTTTCAGTTCCCAAATAACATTTCAATATGATGGACATTTTTAGAAGATACTGTTAATACTTTTCATTTCATAACAACTCCATTTTGAATATGTATTTGCTTACGGATTATTTCTTTTTCTCTTTTAAAATGTCCATAAAAATTGTTAATACCGTCTTTTGTACAAGTTGAATGCTTTAAGGGTGCTCATCTCTATGATTAAGTAAAAATATAATCTAATTTCTTTACAGATAGTGAAAATGAGCTGCTGCCGAGCTGATGGAATCATGTACCTTTCGTTCTCGTAAATGTATGCTCGTAGGACATGTGGGAAGTTTAAAGAGAATCTTTTATTCTTAAGGAGTTGCATTTATTTGAACATGTTATAAAGACCCTGGCAGTGCAGATCTAAATGATGAGGAATTTGAGCTAGCATTTAATCAATTTGATTTTTAAAGTTTATTGAATTTTAGCTTAAATAAGTGTTCTCTGATGGAGGCCAATTTACGTTATTTTTTATAGCCATTAACCTATAATTTCACTGACAGTCACATATGGGAAATGTGTTTTCAATAGATTCAAATACTTTCCAACAAATATAATTTTACACATATGTACACATATACACACATATACATATATATACCTATGTGTGTATATATAATGTATATATGTATGTATACACATATATTTGGTAAAATCCTTTAAATACATGTTGTAAAATACATAGATACATAAGAGTTAATATAGCATATGCATTAAATATTTATCATATGTAAACATGTATATTTGTGTATTTTCTAACATGTCATTCAAGGATTTTAACTTGTTTACAAGTTTATAGATAGGTCTTTTCCTGTGCAATTATTTCAAGTAACAAATGCAACAATAGCAAATAATAGTATATTGATTTATTTTTTTCCCTCCTCAATGCATATACCTCCCCACAAATGGTATCTTTTAAAAGTTAAATACATAAATGAATATAAAAGCAAATGCTACTTGTTTATATTGATCTGGAACATAGTAATGAGTTTGTCTTAATAAAAGGAATTTAAATTTTAAAAGAGTTTTAGGCCAAGAAAATTCATTGATTCATAAGAGATAGTACATTATTAATTTAATTCAAACTAATAATAAAATTATCATTAACTCCTTGGAGACAAATATATGATCTTGATTTCCTTATAGGCACTGATATTCAGGAAATAAGAATCTTTGTTCAAGTTTTATTTTTTCACCATGAATGTATGGCAAAATTGGTAAAAAAATGAATCCACAAATTTAATTTAGGCTTTTATTAACCTTTACACATTTATAAATATACAAGATAACATATTTAGGTGACATCAAAGTTGTTTGGTGTGCATCATTTTTTAAAACTTACATTTCTAATATAATAACTCATCGTACCATGATGTTTCAGTCAACAATGCCCGCATGTATGACAACGCTCCCATAAGATTATAATGGAGCTGTCATACACAGATGTACCATTTTTCATCTTTTATACGGTATCTTTACTGTTCCTTTTCTAAGTTTAGATATGTTTAGATACACAAAAATTTACCATTGTGTTACGGTTGTTTAAAATATTCAATATGGAAACATGCTGTACAGGTTTTTAGCCTAGGACCAATAGGCCAAACTATGTAGCCAAGGTGAGTAGTAGGCCATATCATTGAGGTTTGTGTAAGTGCTTTCCATGATGTTAGCACAGAGAAAAAATTGCCTAAGGATGCATTTCTCAGAACATATCCCCATTGTTCAGAAATGCATGACTATATATGGGTTTTTTTTTTCTATTCTAAGTGGCAAGAACTCTCAAGTTCTATAATTTCTCTGAGATTTTAATTCATTTGTCATAATTAGTAAATTCTTCTAGAGGAAAACTTAATAAATCTTTTAAAGTGAACTAAGAAATCTTTTTGTCTAATGTATCTTTTTATGATTGAAAGATAAAAAAATGTGATGTACCTATCCTTGTCTTCTCTTTCTAAAAATTAGATGTTTTTAAAATTCAGGATTGCTCCTTTGGTGCAGAAAGAGTTAAAGCACTAGGAAGATTGCCTGTGGGAATCTTAGAATAAGATTCATAAGCACATTCTCGT
>NW_012153618.1:5650845-5655272 GCF_000956105.1 Propithecus coquereli | reverse complement strand
ATCTTTTAAAGTGAACTAAGAAGTCTTTTTGTCTAATGTATCTTTTTATGATTGAAAGATAAAAAAATGTGATGTACCTATCCTTGTCTTCTCTTTCTAAAAATTAGATGTTTTTAACTTGTTATAAATGTTGTACAGAATAAAGAGAAATTCTAGGCTCAGAAATTCTTAATTCAGATGTAGTTGATTTTCTCAAAACTATTAACCATATGGAAATCCAACTCATATAATTTATCTGTATAATGTTGATGTCAATGGGATGAAGAAATAAAACATACACTTTCAAGATTTTCGCTTATCTAGTTCTGATTTGAGGAGTGCTTTACTTTATCATTTTTGCTACTTGCAAAGTTAAACAGAGCATATAATAATTTAAGCCTCAAAACTAGTCTTACGTGAAATAAAGTCAATTCTATACTTATATCAGTACCTGAAATTGGATGCTATCAGTGTCTCTAGAGAGATATATACTTTAAGCTAAGTAGCTCTCAGAAAAATAATGCATATTTCTGTAACCTAATATTGGGCTAATGAAATAAATTATTGTTATTTTTGCCATTTCAGTATATAAGAATAATGATGAAATGATCTTATTCAACCTTTAACTTTTCCAAATGGAAACCTTAAAAAGAATACTTTTAACGAGGTGATCAGATAAAACACTTGATTTTCCCATCTGCCAGGATCTATAGAATTTGTGTGTTTTAGTTCTGACCAGCAAAAGATGTTGGGATGTGGAGGTGCTACCTCTTTCTCCATCCTAATAGGTCCTTTCTGTGGGAGGAGGAAACTCTACTTGTAACACTCTTACTGTCTGCGTCAACAGTTCACTCATTCCATCCCATAGTAGGTGGAGTGGCTTTTCTGTTAGGTGACTTTGCCATAGGGATCTAGATTTGCATAGCTCAGCCCCTGCTTCCTCCTTCCAGGCTGCCTGCTGAAGGAATAGATTCTGCTGAAAGACGTATGAAAGTAGGCTTTGTCTGTGCAGTAAGACTGATAGTATGAAGAGCATGATGATGTTTGATTCTTCCTGTGGCGAGAAAGTCTGTTTCATTTTAGAGTTAAGGTTAATGAATCTCATTAATGCCACACATTTACCTTATTCCTTCGTATCAGCAATAATTATATAAAGGGTGATATCCGTTCTTTATCTTTTCTGATCGAGAACTTAGAGAAGGGAGTGACATTTACTGTTCCCCCTGAAAACCCCAAATATATTGAAATTGTCAATAATAAGATTATTTAGTATTGAACTAAATGAATGTGAAAGAATTTGGCATGATTTAGACACCAATAATGAACAAGACATTTTTTTTCTCTGATGTTGAGTTAGAGAATTGGCCTTATCCTACCTATGGCCTACAAGCCTTCCTATTCATTTGTTCATGCATTCATTCGTATTTCTGCATGGTCCTGTTAGTGGTATTCTTGGAATACCATTTCTTTATCTGTGGTCAATACATTATCATTTTAAATTTATCTTGTTTACAAACTTTAATCAGTACAGATTCATTTCTATCCTATCCATGTAAGCACCTGGTAAACTTCGCATGTCTTAAATAGTTGTTACTTCATGTTCCTTCTGAAAAACATGAAGAATTAGATGTTTTAAGTCAATCATTATAAAAATTTCTTTTAAAAAGTCATCTGCACTGAGAATACAAAGTTGATTGTTTCCTCAATTGTAAATTTTGAGAAAGATCTTGTTAAACTCTTATTTAGTTCATTTTGGGGGTAGACTATTCATAATAACAGCTTGAAGTAACTGATTTTTTATAACACTGCAGATTTTAAAACCTCCCCTGATAGTAGGAAATCTGGAAATAAAGATGTAGTTGTTGGCTCTGAGTTTGCTTGCTGAAGATAACATATTTTTGTTATACCGTAAAAGTGTGGAAAAAATACAGAAGACCTCTTGGGGACCATATTCTACATTTTCCTTATGATTTAAGTTTGCTTGAAATACCCTCATGAACATAAATAGTGATATATATTTTAGTGTGTTCATGTTTAGGAAAGAGGTAAGATTAGTTCCTGAGACTACTTTACCAAGAAAAATTATCCCAAACATATGTAAGTTTTTCTTGCCTTTTCTAATACATTCACCCCCTTCTTCATGTGCACTGGGATGGTGATCTGGGAATGTGAATCACAGAAAACAGCAGGCACTAGAAGTGTGACCTACATACATACTGTCTGATTCACTGAATCTGTGTTGTGTGGTGGATCTAAGATGGAAGCAAGGCATATAAAGTTTAATTAAATTCAGCAAGGATTTGCTCACCTCTATGCATTAGATATCATGTTGAAATACTATGTAAAATGGAAAATTTTTCCCTGACTCTCAGTTTTCTATGAAGTACTGTTATGATGTCGGCTATACCATTCAATTACAATATTATATTACATGAAAGTAACACATGGAAAAAGTAAATATGTACACTCTGAATTAATGGAGCAGCCTATTAAGTGGTGAAATACCATGATTTACCAAATAAAATAATACCTCTAAGAATATTCTCTTAAAATTAAATGTGCTTATTGTCACTTGTATATCATAGTGACTGGTGTTTATTTTGAACATAAAACATAATGTAGATTAAATTGTATCATTCTGTTAACTCATTTGACTCGGCAGTCACCTCTTACATAATGGGAATAAAATTATTAAGTAACATTGTAAGTATGTAATGTCTACTTTTATATAACTTTTTCAGATATTGGACAAAAATTCATAAAGAGAAGAACTACATGGAAAAATTTCAGCCTAATTATGTCACATAGCAAAATTATAGCATATTTTAGGGGTCTTATTTGTTTAAAAGTTATCAGTTACATTAGACAACAGCCTGTTACGCATTACATTAATTGTTAATAAATTCTAACTTGAAATATACATTTTTACATAATATATTTGAAACATCTTTGGTTCAAATAAAAATAATACATTTGGAAAATAAAATATGAATATCAATTTTTAGATGATTAAATGAATATGCTAGGTTAATATTTTTAATGTAAACTAATCAGAGAACATATAATTTAAATATTATTTTTTTCTCCTTATGTACCTATAGCAACAATGACACAGTGAGTTTGATGCTACCATCAATACAAATGTTACTAATTCATTGTAATATCTTTCTCAGTGAATTTGAATATGGCCATAGAATTCTCTTCCACACAATGTGCTAAACAGCCATATTTAATCCCATCAGATTTGGTCTATAAAAGAAAATTTCACTTTTTTACTCATGTTATATATAGTACTATCACCAGCAGTTTTTCAACCAACTGAAAATATACTCATTGTTATTTGAATCATTTGATTAATGTTCTCATATGAAAAGAATGTTTAAAAAAGTATGCCTACCTCATAGTAGAAGATGTTTTTAATAGTAGTAATGAAATTTCCAACAATAAAATTTCATCATGCCTCATGCATTTCTGCAGTATAAATGGGTTTTATTCAAATACTTTAACATAAGCATTTAAGTTGTTAGTTGTGACTAGTTTAAAGCATATGCCACCGTAGTTCATTGTGTGTTTTGATTGTCCATATAGTATGGAATTAATAATAACCACGTTATTATTGTCAGTTGATGAAGGAAGGACTGTGTCAAAGATATGAATGTACCATAACTGGGTATTTACATTACCTCTACTATTAAGAATGCAAAATTAAACAGCCTTATTCAGATATTCTAGATACTTATAGGTTTATTTTTGTGGAATCAATGCCAAAAACAGGATGATTGATCAAAGAGGATGTGTAATTTTTCTTTAACAAATGTTGCCTGATTGAGTTCCACAAATTTACAATTTACATTTTTAGCGTCAGTTAATGAGTACCCTTTTCCAGAACATCAGACAACAATAAATATTATACTTTTAAAATTTTTTGCCAGTATTGCATAAATAGCTAATATTTGTTAAGTGTTGACTTCAGATCAGTCACTACTCTTGATGTGTACTAAGTCATTTAATTCTTACTACAAGGCTTCAGTTTGCAAATGAGAAAACAGAGACACTCAGAGAACTTAAGTATCTTGTCCAGGCCACCAGTATGACCTATCCAGAGAGCCTATGCTTGTAACCATGGTGCCAGTGGCTAAGAGTGAAGTAGTGTCTCGTTCAAGTCGTGTAACTAATATCGAGTTTCAGCTTGCATCTAGGGACCATTTTAAGCTTTGACTCCTTGTATATAAGGGAAAAAACTATTGGCATAATGTTTCTATCTTTTTGTTTACTTATTGCTGAATCACATCGTTTATATATTTGGGTGACTTAAACATTAATTTGGTAAACAGGAAGAAATGTATTTTACATAAAGAGAGGAATCAATTATTTGAATGGTGAGAGCATTAAATAATAATATATAAGATGTCATTTGTGTTCTTGCTCCTCAAAATAAAGGACATTTA
>NW_012153618.1:5647089-5648740 GCF_000956105.1 Propithecus coquereli | reverse complement strand
TTATTATAACGTTAGTTAAAACGAAGTTTGTCTATAACTAATCCTCATATTATTAATATAAAAAAAACCTACTTTAAAACTGACATGTCTGTATGAGTCAAAACCAAAAATGGAACAGATAAGTATTTCAGAGGACGGTCTTTCAAAAGTAATGGAGCTATTACGGATATGTTAAAGGATAGTTTACACTTATTTGCTCAGTGTGAAATGTATTCTTGAATTTGAACTTATTATCTGATCTTTGTCCAAAGTATATTAGGGAAATATTGCTACCATTTGAGTAGTCTTCATATCATGAAGACTAATGTTCTATAGTTATTGTATACAATAATCTGAAGCATTTTAGTTTTACAAAGACTATATAATCACCCCAAATATAAATTTTTGGAATTTAAAATGTGTTATTATTGCACATTTTTTGATTATAGCTGGCAAAATCAGAGTAATGTAACAACTTTCAAAGAGAGATTGCAAAATATTGCAAATAGAAATAACATGGTTTCTTCTATCAATTTGGCGTCAGTAGGGCTTTTTTAAAAAAGGCTTTTAGATGTGCTGTTTGTTTATACATCTATAATTACAGCATTTAGAGCATCTCTCATACTGCGTTTGTTTCCACATATTGAATTTTCAAATGGCAAAGGCACAAATGGTAGAGCCAAAGACAAGTCAGGCTGGTGACTGAAGCGCTGGCTTCCTGGAGCTGTCTTGTGACAACAGTTGCCTAAGAAATAGTTAAAGAGGCATGACACAGGAACATGCATTGAACAGCAGCACGTTTTGGAAAGATTAATGATTTAGGCTTGAAGCTGAAAGTATTTTCCCATTATTTTGTTTATTATCCACTTTATCAGCTTCCACATAACACATTCAGTTTTCAGTATTTTAGTAAAAAAGAATTGTCATTTAATAATATACTTCTATTAAGTCACAGATCCTATTTATGGTTTCTTAATTTCAAAATTATTTTAACTGTCTATTTTGTAATAGTTGATCTTAGTAAGTTACCTCAAAGTTCCTTTTTATTGATTAGGTATGATAAAATAGAAATTATAATTATTAAATCATCCCAGCCAGTGCAGAGGTAAGTTTATCAGTGGGTGATTAAGGAAACCCTCTTTATGATGACATCTTAGCTAAAACCTAAAGGGCAAGAAGGAACAAGCAAAGCAAACATCAGGGGAAGAATGTTCCAAGAAAAGGAGGAAAACTAAGCAATTCCAACATTGACCAGGTTTGGATGTCACTTTGATGAGGAAATAGTTGGTGGCTTTCAAATAAGTCTTTTGTGAAATATATAACAAAAAGAAATTTTTAAAAGAGTATAAGATACTGCTTAATAGTCTATCAACAAATAGAAATGCAACAATATATATGATATTGCTATACTCTATAGAAAAAGATGTTAGTTCATTAGAGTCAATAATAAAGTATACTCAAATGTTATAAAATGTGATAAGATTATTAAGACAGTGCAAAACAACTAATCTATCAATAGATTTCATAGAGCCTATTTTTTTCATTATTAAATAAAGCATTTGAGAGACTATTGAAAATAGATTACTGTGGCAAACTCTGCAAATTCCAAAAGCTTTGGGTACAGGGTCTGCGTCTGGAGGATTTTATAATCTCTAGGAAGGTAGAAAACATT
>NW_012153618.1:5639465-5640609 GCF_000956105.1 Propithecus coquereli | reverse complement strand
CTCAGAAAATTTCTATAATCTCTCTAAGTGTTAGTTTCTGAAGTTATAACATTAGAGGATTGAACTACTAGATTATCCCTAAAATGCATTCCAATTTTAAAAATCTATGATTCTGGTCTCCTAGGCTTTCAAGCCTTAGAACATATTGAACAAGAGCCTCTTCTAAACCTCAGTCTTCCTTTTATATCTAAGTAGAGCTTTGGAATAGAGTTTCAAGGTTAATTCTAAAGCTTAAATACTATTATGCATGTAAAGTACTTAATAAATTTCCTTTATAAGTGCTCAATTAATGATGCTTATTGCCATTATATAATGCAATTTAGGAAAATTCAATCTTAGAAACTGAGGTAACTTGTTCCAGAACATACAGCTTCCTAGACATATGCTAAATAACTCTGTAATAATAAAATAGCTATGAAATTGACAATATATTAGAAATATTCCTTGCTAAATAACTCTGTAATAATAAAATAGCTATGTAATTGACAATATATTAGAAATATTCCTTGAAAAAAACAGCCATTATAATGAAATATAAATACAAAGGAAGAAACAATGCTTGCCTCTTTATGTTAAAACTGGCAAAATTTCCCTAAAGTCAACCTAATCTCAATCACCAAAATACTCTTTCTTCATATTTGATAAAAAATGTGTTTACATTCCTTTTTTATTCTAATATCATCATGAAAATATTAGGCTTACTGATATTCAAATATCTCCAAGTTATATAGTATGATGTCATGTTTGTAAAACACACACTCATTTAGCAACATGAAATTGTTTTTATTATTTCTATCTATAAACATATTTATGAACATGTGCAAGTATATGCAAAAAATGTCTAATATGTGAGTGAATTGATCAGTGTACTCTATACTCTTCTTGATAGTAACAGAGTGTGATTGTTACATTATACAACCAGAAATTACTGCATGAAACGTGATAGATCACTGCCAATAATCATGTTATCCTTCCATAAATTCCCTGGCATTTATGCCAATATGGTGATATTTTGGTTTAAAAAAGACAATCAGGGTTAGTCTTTCCTATTAAAGTAGACTCACAAAGCACTGCAAAACTTTATTATTAACATGTTTTATATATTAAGTTATCATCAAGAGGCTTTAAATGTCAAGAGCTAATG
>NW_012153618.1:5621723-5639000 GCF_000956105.1 Propithecus coquereli | reverse complement strand
TGCAATGAGACTACCTGGGTATGCCACTTGTTTGCTTTTAAGAAATAGAGTGTTATATTAAGGTTGTTTCAGAACTTGAATATACCCCTTCAAACAGAGAATAATACAGAATTTACCATATCATTTTTAACTTTCAACATCTTTGCAGCTTAACTTTGTAACATAAATCAAAGGCTTAGTCTTCATCAAACTTAGCATAAGGTAATTACCTGCTAGTGTTAGATGATTATGTTATCTATAACTAACCCATGAGATATCTATATCCATTTCTCAGATTGCAATCTATATCTGAGATGATAGTCTTTGATAAAGCATGTTCTTTAATAGATTATGAGTATACTTAGTACACAGGCCAAGAAGAGCTCATACATGGATGTCTGTTGGCATTGAGTAATAGCGCTGGCCATTACTGGAGCATGGTGGAAATGAGTGTATAAGAAGTCGGAACTTTATAGAGCATCACTTCTCATACGTTAATATGCATGTGAACTTCCTGACAGATACGGATTCAGTAGGTCTGGAGAGGAACCGATAATGTAACATTTCTAAGAAGCTGCCATAGAATGCTAATGCTGAGACTGACCTATGGACACACATAGAGTAGCAAGATTTTAAACTTAGAATCTAAAATGAAAGATGCCATAACAAATTTTTCACTTATTTTAAAATAAAGAAGGATGATTTTTTTTAAAAAAATTGAAAAGTTATAATCATAATGCCACATTATTAAACATTTTGGGTATAAATAGAAAGAATAATAATGTAGTCTATGATATGGTTAGGGAGAAATAAACATGCACAAAGATGTAGATACTCCACTAACTTGTAGGCTACTCTCGGAAAATTTCTATAATCTCTCTAAGTGTTAGTTTCTGCAGTTATAACATTAGAGGATTGAACTACTAGGTTATCCCTAAAATGCATTCCAGTTTTAAAAATCTATGATTCTGGTCTCCTAGGCTTTCAAGTCTTAGAACATATTGAACAAGAGCCTCTTCTAAACCTCAGTCTTCCTTTTATATCTAAGTAGAGCTTTGGAATAGAGTTTCAAGGTTAATTCTAAAGCTTAAATACTATTATGCATGTAAAGTACTTAATAAATTGCCTTACAAGTGCTCAATTAATGATGCTTATTGCCATTATATAATGCAATTTAGGAAAATTCAATCTTAGAAACTGAGGTAACTTGTTCCAGAACATACAGCTTCCTAGACATATGCTAAATAACTCTGTAATAATAAAATAGCTATGTAATTGACAATATATTAGAAATATTCCTTGAAAAAAACAGCCATTATAATGAAATATAAATACAAAGGAAGAAACAATCCTTGCCTCTTTATGTTAAAACTGGCAAAATTTCCCTAAAGTCAGCCTAGTCTCAATCACCAAAATACTCTTTCTTCATATTTGATAAAAAATGTGTTTACATTCCTTTTTTATTCTAATATCATCATGAAAATATTAGGCTTACTGATATTCAAATATCTCCAAGTTATATAGTATGATGTCATGTTTGTAAAACACATACTCATTTAGCAACATGAAATTGTTATTATTTATTATTTCTATTATTTCTATCTATAAACATATTTATGAACATGTGCAAGTATATGCAAAAAATGTCTAATATGTGAGTGAATTGATCAGTGTACTCTGTACTCTTCTTGATAGTAACAGAGTGTGATTGTTACATTATACAACCAGAAATTACTGCATGGAACGTGATAGATCACTGCCAATAGTCATGTTATCCTTCCATAAATTCCCTGGCATTTATGCCAATATGGTGATATTTTGGTTTAAAAAAGACAATCAGGGTTAGTCTTTCCTATTAAAGTAGACTCACAAAGCACTGCAAAACTTTATTATTAACATGTTTTATATATTAAGTTATCATCAAGAGGCTTTAAATGTCAAGAGCTAATGGAGGTGGGGAAGTCAGGACAAAAGAGGCAGGAATGCACATTTGCTCTAAGTCTAGATATTTCAGCATTTAGGGGCAACGGGTGTGGTTCAGTGGGGCTCCAAGAGTGGTGTTGAGAAAGGTCATGCTGTGCTCTTGTGAGGAGGATGCTCTGTGGCTAGCTTGTACTCCGGTGCAGGCTTTGGAAATTGGAAGAAGAGGCCAGTGGCAGCAGGCAGGTGAGACATGCTCTTTATTGTTGGGGGGATACAGCAGTGGCAAAAAGCATGGCCAAGAACGTGGCAAGTGCTTACATATGGCTCTGAACAATAGTGGCAACATGCCATGGGAAAGCGCGATCGGTCACATGTATTCATACAGGAGACAATACCTTGGTTACATGAGTATGTGACTCATGCCTCCCCGGAAGGCCAGCTAACTAGGGGGGCTGGGCCAGAAAAAACACTGGCCATATCTTAGTTTGGCCCAAGAAACCTGTTGCCTATACAAATGCGGTTTCTCTTACATTCCACCCCCTAGGTAATAGGTTTCGTGGCCAACCCATAGGCCCATAGTAAGGTCTCTTGGGCACAAATGCCACAACAACAATACAGGGAACAACACAGTATTACCAGACCACAGCCAGTAGCTCCTAACACTAAAAGGGTCCAATGCCAGGAGGACGAGAGACTTTCCCACTATTGTTGTAGTGGGTCTCCAGTTAACCGTTGGATGGCCTGTACCTCACCATCAACTTCCTTCAATGCAGAGGCAATATCCTCCTGATGATCAGGTTTATATACACAACATTCAGTATGTATGACTGTACACGTGCCCCCTTGGGCTGCAGTAGGAAGATCAAGGGCCACGTGGTTTTGCAAAACCACTTTCCCTATCTTGGTGACTTCACCCACCAGGAGGGTCAGGCCTGCCTGGTTTGATTCAGGGCCCAAGCAGTATGTTCCACTAGGGCATTCACTTTTATTTCTATCTTAATTGCTCCACCCCTAGGGGAAAAGATAGCTACCAGGTAGAATCACCATGGAGTCTGTTTCACCTGGTGCCAGTGGGAGAACATGGCATTCCAATTATGTGTTTCTTGGTAAAGGTGGGGAGGACCTTCCCTGGGACATATGGCTGTCCCCATGTGTACCTTAAGAGCACCTTTTCATCGAATGAGTAGGAAGATAAAGCCACCCATACCCGACGGTGCCCTACTAGGCAACCTTGGGCTTTGCATGTATGTAACCAGGCAGTGAGGTCCTTAAACATGGCCCAGTTATTAGTGCAGACATGCAAAGGGGATGGCTCATGCACAACTACAATCCACACAGCATGCAATTCAGCCCATTGGCTGGTCTGCCCCTGCCCTGTTTCAAACCAAATTTCATCATGATCCAACTGGACAGTCACTGCCATCCATTGGGCAAAGGGGCCATGAGTGGATCCGTCTGTATACCATGACTCCGCTGGGGGGTGGGGGGCTAATCCTTCAAGGTACAGGCTCTCTTCCCTAGGTATTACCGTGGTCTGAGGGTTGGCTTCAGACACAAATGCAACAGGAACCAGTACTGTCTGCAACTCTGCAGTTAAAGGGCTGGAGCTGAACTTTGCTCCAAGTAAGTTCCCCACTTCACCAGAGTGGGTGTCTGGGCTACCCCAGTGGTGGGCTGGTTATACATGACCTCACCCATCCTGCTATAGGGTATGTGGGTGCATACTAGCACCTTAGACTTCCCAGTTATAGCTTCACAGGCCTAAAGGGCGGCATACACAGCCTCCAGCTGCTTTTCCACCAAGGAATAGCACTCTTGGGGGCCCTTCCAAGTCTGGGACCAAAACCCAATAGGGACCAACTGGCATTGCCACAAACCTCTGCCCATCCCGCTTGAGTCAACTGTCACATTGAGGTCAAATGGCTGCAAGTGGTCTTCTACTTGTAGTATCTGGGCCTGTGCAACAGCCGTCTTGGCTGCCATAAAGAGGCCTCTGCCTCCAGGGACCAGTCCCATTGTGCCCCCTTTTTACACAATGAATGCAATGGCTGCAACAGTTGGGCCAAGTGGGGAATGAATATATACCAATACCCCAAAAGCCCCACAAATACTTGTAACTGTTTCACCATAGGGGGTTGGAGGAAGGCTTGAATCTTATCTATAACTGCCTCGGAGGTTGCTTTTGTTGTACCCAACTAGACAACACCCAAGAATTTGACTGACGAGGCAGGTCTCTGGACCTTGGAGTCGTTTACCAACCAACCCCATTGTTCTGATGAGGTTAGAAGACTGGTGGCAGCTTCTTCTAGATCTGTAAGGGAATCAGAGGTTAACATTATATCATCAACATAATGAAACAGAAACACTGAGGATGGCTGACACCACGTGGCCAAATCCTGTGCCACCAAACCATGACATATAGTTGGGCTGTGGAGGTAACCTTGTCGTAACACCACAAATGTCCACTGTCGTCCTTCCCATGTGAAGGCAAACTGGTCTTGACTGTCCATAGCTATGTCTATGGAGAAAAAGGTATTGGCCAGGTCCACTACGCAGGGTACTGTCCAAGCACTGAAGTCAGTTGATCCATTGGATCCAGCATAGACAGTGCTGTGGTATGCAGTGGGGGAGTTATTTTATTCAGCTCCTGGTAGTCTACTGTCATTCTCTAAGTTCCATCCGGTTTCTTAACTGGCCAAACAGGAGAGTTGAATGGACTGTGAGCAGGGCACGCTATGCTGGCCTTTTCCAGCTGCAGTATTGTTTGCGAAATTTCTTTGTGCCCCCTGGGCAAATGATACTGCTGGGTGCGTACCACACAACGAGGTGTGGCAGAACCTGCAGTGGGTGATGGGGGTGGCCACGCACCACCGGCTTCACAACCCTAACTCGGAGGTGGAACTCGCCTGCAGAGGTGGTTAGGGGTAAGCCAGGCAAAATGTCAATACCCAGAATATATTCCTTTACAGGGGACACATAGTGTTAGGCCTAGGGGCCAAACACCCTATCCCCAATGGAATAGTCACTTGTTTAACTTCGACAGTTTGCCAGCCATAGCCATCTATGCAGGCTGTCTGTCCAGCAAACCGCTCAGAGTTTCCATAGATGAGGGAGCAGTCAGCTCCCATGTCCGCCAAGGCCAAAACCTGCTGCACATTCGTAGGGGACCAATGAACAGCAAGTTCCACATGCAGCCTCTGGTCATCCAGGGTCCCCTCTAACCGGGTGCCTTGGCGTAACCCCTAGTCTATATCAAAAAGGGGGGTTTCAACCATAAATCTTTCAGCCGCACATTGCGAGTCTCTTTGGCAGGTGTGTCAGCTCCCCGCCTCTTGGGAGCTTTCATGAATTGCTTGTGGGGAGCCAGCTGATTTCACACAGCCAGCAATACCTCATTAGGCTGTTTATCTATTTTCTCTTTATCTACTCCTGTTAGTAGGAGGTCGAGCCACATCTGGGTTTGAGACACCTTCTGGGCCCCTTGTACTGCCTTTTTCTGCAGGGGGCCCTGAGCTCCAGGGCCCTTGTTGGGTCCTTTAGCATATGTACTCATCCCTTCTCCCCTTTATGCTCTTCGGCATCTCCCAGAGCCACAGTGGCAGTGGTGACCTCATGCATCTGCTTCCCCATATAGGGAATGAGCACAGCTGCCAGCGAGCGCAATGAACGGGGAGCTGTGGCTAAAATTCGGTCACGCATGCGTGTAGTGAAGTGCTCCTCATCGGCCCCCTCCAGTTATCTACTGCAAAAATAGCTTGGTGCATTCCCAACTCCCGAAGAATATGAATTGAGTCCATGTATGAAGTCCACTTACTCATGATTTCGGGTAGTTCTCAGGCATCATCCCATACCATGCAGGCAGCAGCGATAAGCCATTGAAGCAAGAAGTGGTGGCCCTCGCCATGGTGACCACTTGTCTGAGTCTCTGCATCAGTGAAGGATGTATAGTCATGGATGCCAATTGCTCCACCTCCTTGGGGAGCACTAGACACTATCCATCCCTTCATCCCATAAACGCAACAACCAGAAAGGCACAGTTTTCCCAGGACACTGCCTGCATTGTTTCCCCGGCTCCCGCAGCTCCGCAGGGGTGTAGGCAAAGTAAGAGACAAGCTCCATTACTGTAGGTGCGCCCTGCACTCCCCTGCCCTGCCCCCATGGGCTGCGCATGCTCCATTCTCTGTTTTACCACCAGGCAGGCTCTCAGCAGAGGGAGGGCCCCCTGCCCTTAGTCTCCTGCGTACTTGCTGTTTCGTCAGCGTCCAAGGTCGGACGGCTGATTAACTCTTTCTCCAACTCCGGCACTCCGGCTTCTAAATTTTCCTCTATCTCTTGTAACTCCCTTACCTGGGCTTCTTGCCGCAGGGCATCCTTATTCCGCTCAGGGAGGGCTGTAAGGAAGAGCCAGCCCACCACCAGCCGCTGCTCGCTCCCTGGGCTGCAGCGACTCCTCCAAGGCCTTCAAGGCCTTTTCCAGGGCGGCAGGCGACATTCCACCTGCTCCCACCCCATGGCACAGGCCCACGACATGAGAACCGCTGCCACTGTTTGCCACAGCCTGTAGGAGGCCACATGTCCTCCCCTGCTGGGGTGGAGAGGACACATACCCCTCCTGATCCTACGGACTACGCCAAGTGTGAGGAGGCTGCTCTGTGGCTAGCGTGTGCTCCAGCGCAGGCTTCTTTGGGAATTGGAAGAGAAGGCGAGTGGCTGCAGGCAGGTGAGACATGCTCTTTATTGTCGGGGGGATACAGCTGTGGCGAAAAGCATGGCTGAGAACATGGCAAGCGTTCATATATGGCTCTGAACAATAGTGGCAACGAGCCATGGGAAGGCGCGATGACATGGTTTCACAGAGGAGATAACACCTTGGTTACATGAGTGTGCTAACAACTCACGCCTCCCTGGAAGGCCAGCTAAGCAGAGGGGCTGGGCTGGAAAAAACACTGGCAGTCATCTTGGTTTGTCATAAGAAACCTGTTGCCTATACAAATGCAGTTTCCCTTACAGCTCTCCCAAGGGATTTGATCCTGTAGAAATTGGGAGTTGGTTGGTTTGTTGCTTAGTTTGGTGTGGTATGGTTTGGATTGATAACAGGTGGAGCTTCCTAAGAACTTTAATAACATCCTCCTGTTCTAGTTCTCTAAACAGGTAAAGGCAATTGAGAGATTCACATTTCTTTAGGCTCTAGGCCAGCCCTCTCATTCTATATCCAGAAATTTGATTTCTGCTGTTGGGTATACATACATATTGCTTTACAAAACTGTGGCCTGCTTTGAAGTATCAAAATAGCAGTGTTATTGTTCGTGGTGAATTTATATGAATCCCAGCACAACGGGTAGATGGTATGTTTTAGCACCATGTTTTGTGATTTATGATAAAAATACTGTGCATGGCTATTCCTCATGAAGACATTTATGAGTGATAACTATAAAAAAACAGTTACACCTAGAAATGAGGAAAATATTAGATACAAGCTCATGCGATCTATTAACATATTAACTACCCAGTTATTCACCTGTGTTAGGTATTTTCTAACTTTTCTTTGGGTTTCCACCATGAAGCATCCTTTATCAAGTCTTATAAAAACAGAACTAATATACTTCTATAAGCTGCAATATCAATTTTGTATTTTGATTTGCTCTGAAACTTTGTCTTTTCTTAAGACTAACAAGTAAATCATAGAGTGACTATTTTTCAATCCTAAAATTGTTCTGAAAGTATAATTTAAAATTTCTTTAGGCCATAGTATATGCTTCTGGAAAAGGTAATATATTGCTTAAATATCTACTTATCTGTCACACAAAAATACGAATGTTTCACCTGTGTTTAAGAGCAAAGAGGAATATTTGCTTCTTTTGAAATGTTTTCGACATCTTTTTCTCTTTTGCGTCTTCTGCTACACATAAAAGAATAGTAATTGAAAGAAGAATGTGAGCCTCTTGATTACTCTGTACTATTAAAATGTGAATAAAAGTCATTTAAAATTATCACTAAAAGCCTAAGAAATAAGAAAATACATGTGCAATTTTGTTAATGCAAAGCCTGCAATCTCATGGAAACACTCATGGAAGAGTATTTTTTGACTAAAAAGATAATTTCGTGTTCCACAACCTTCATAGTTTGCCAAAAGATAGGACCAAGGTTACTTTCGTAAAAAGTAACATTTAATTACAATTTAAATTAAACAACTTTAAATAAAATTGCAATTTAAATATAGCCTTTTAACAGAAATGTTTTTATTTTAAAAATAAAATTTAAGTGAGAAAAGATCATATTATACTTAATGTAGAATTATTTAAAAATTTACTGAGAGATTATATAGTTATTTCTTAGTGAGCAACATATTAACCTATCTTTATAATGGGGTTTGGTTTTTATTTTTAGTTTTTTTCAAATTATGCTTAAATTGTTTTCAGTTAAATTTCGCTTTTACAAATGAGGCTATAGCCAGATGTGTGGTATAATGTAAGAAAAATATCCAAAGAGGGAAAATATTCTCAAGCTCTAAAACTGTAAAACTTTAGCTATAAATTGATAACAAATGTCACATTGTCATTTTAGCATTTTTCTTCTGAGAATTCTATAAGGAAATAGGTGTAAAATGACATTTTTTAAATTTCACTCTAAAAAATATAATGTATTGTATGTATTCTATATTAAAATGGCACAGAAGGTCTGAAGAATACAGAAATCTTGACGGCCCACCACAAATTTGTTAGGTCCATTTACGTATGCTTTCATCTTGTATTTTTTTAATCCCTTGACTTTTGGTATTGATAATTTTGTTGTTATTACTTTTAATCATGTGTTACTATGCAGGTTTCATATAAGTTATCTTTTTATGCTACTATTAAATTTGTAAGTGATGAATGATCATGAAATGAGCTTACATATTGAAAAATACAGACAATATTGCTCACATATATTTGGAAAATTTTAGTATATGAGTAAGAAATATAACCTTTAGACATGCAGACCTTGGGGTCCATTTTCAGTTTGGCTAGTAAATAATGTGCTTTATAACATGTTTAATCCTCAATATCTCTTCTGAAAACGTGTATGTTTGTGTGTATGTATAGACACATTTTATTTAGTCTATAATGGGGGAAATCTGTTGCTTACATAGTTGAAATTTCTTTATAAATAAAACTCACCTTGTCAAAATCACATAATAAAAAAACTTTAAAAAACACATTTGTAAATGACATATATCTTCTATGCCTTCTTGACCTGAACACAATGTAAAATAACCCTGAGTACATTGGAATGTGACATTTATCAAATACAGATGTCCCTTGATATATGATGGGGTCATGTCCCTATAAACAGATTGTAAATTGAAAATATCACCTTAAATTGAAAATGCATTGACTACACCTAACCTTCTGAACATCATAGCTTAGCCTAGCCCACCTTAAATGTGCTCTGAACACTTAACGTCAGCCTATGATGGGGCAACATCATCTGGATAGTCCACTGTAGTGTATATTGGTTGTTGACTCTTGTAATTGCATGGCTGACAGGAGCTTTGGCCCAGTGCTGCTGCCCGGCATGCCAGAGAGTATCATAATGCATATCTCTACCCAAGGAGCATATCAAAATTCAAAATTTAAAGTATAGTTTCTACAGAATGCATATTGGTTTCACACCATTGTAAAGTCAGAAAATCCTAAATCGAACTATTGTAAGTTAGGAATTGTTTGTATACTAATTTTATTATTATCTTAATGACCAATCAGATCTGTGGAGCTGACTTTTTCCTATTGATGTCAGAAGTCTCTTTTGACTGTCAACCCAAAAAAGACTTCGAAAATCCATTAAGAAAGATTATGAAAAACCTATTTGTATTAGAAAATGCATTAAACTTCCATTTTAACAAAACTCTGCATGCCTTTGAGTTTTTTCTGTGTTTCTGACTAATGTTATTCAAAATTTCTGTTTGTGGCATTTGAGTTTATCATTTTTTTAATCAAGGTACTCCTTCATTCAGTCCGTCAGTTATTTTTAAAATATTGATTTGTTGTACAAATGTAATAGATCTTTGTATAAGACAGCCTCAAATTCAACTAAGAGACTATATTTAAGAACTTTATGGAAATAAAAGTGTGTTTAATATCCATGAACATCAATTTTTTCCTTTGAAAATGAACTTGGAAAATAATACCTGCTTGAGTATACTGTGAAGAAGAAATGGAATGGCATATGTAAAGTACATAGCACAGTAAATGGCATAACGTTGGAAGTATTAATATTTAATAAATGTCAGTTCTCTTTTCATTATCTGTGTATAAAGCTAACACATAATTCATAACTGGTTGTAAGGATCTAGAATTCCTGTTAGCTCTAGCTCCCAGCCAAAGCCCCCTGTTGGAATGTCTATGCAGTTGCAGAAGTCTGACTCTATCAGATGTAACGTGTTCACGCCTGTCTCCTCTCCGCCCTTTCATCTGGTTGACCAGCTTCTTTGTCTCAGACTGTGACTAAATAGATTTTGCCTTTACTGTTGCTGAAGAAAACCCCATTTTCAAAAATTCCATCTTGTAGACAATCGACTACAACAGATGAACTAGAAAAGAGAAAATGAGACATTGCCCTGTGTTTTCAAGGGTAGATGATGGCATAGTAGGGTTCTTGTACAATGCCAAGATTGATGGCAGAGACTCCTTCCTGTTCAGTGACTCAAGACACTGACACAATCTTCCTCCATCACGCGTGGAAAAGGGAAAAATATCAAGGAGGGGATTTGGCAAAGGAAAAGTGACAATAGTAGTGAATTCCTTGACAAAATAGACCAATCAGTTTCTGACGTACTCAAACCTCAGTCTCTGCCATGTCTCTTCTTTGACTTCTTTTAAAACCTATTTCCAAAATGAGCCCCTGAGTCTTCCTTCAGGCTCCTATTCACCCACGACTAACACCATTCTTCACCGTGTCCCCGCGCCACTTTGTTGTCATCTGTGTCTCTGTCCTGAAGTATCTGATACCTGTGGCATTAAAGTTCCAGAACCATGTCATTAAGACATGTGGTTGGGAAAATAATTAGGTAGATAAGAGGACAAAGCATTTAAAATATATTCTCATTTATTAATTCTCATCATTCTTAACCATTAAAATATTCATTCCCTCAGGTGTTTGGCTTGAGGTTGAAAAATCCAAAGGACTGACAGCCTCTCCCATTAAGTCTCTTTCGGGTAATCAATAAATGCTGGTATTTCAGTTTTTGGTAGGCACAAACAATATTATGTTGATAATGGATCTTCATTTAAATCCTGTCATACAATTTACTCTCTATATCAAACATAACAGTGAGGAGAAGAAAGAGAATTGGTATTCTTTCTCCTCTTTCAAAGGAATAGATTCTCAAAGAAAGCAGAACCAAAGGGAACATTTTAGAAATTTGCTGTGATGTTTTTCTTGGTTAGAATGAAGGCGGTGGTGGCTGTTGACATTTAGAGGATGAAAACCAGAACTTCTAGAACATCTTGTGATCTACATGTCAGACCTACCCCTCAAAGAGCTTCCCACTCCTCCAACACTTATGAGATTTGTGCAGTTGAAAAATTTGCTTAGAAATATCTGGATTAACTAAATTTGTATATAAAGACAAAGTATATCACATAGTTTCAGCATGCAATAATTTTCTAGATATAGCTACTGTGTAAATGGAGGAAACTTTGTACTGTGCTCACATCATTGCTATGAGATTTCACCATTTCAGAAAGTCACAATAACCCTGCTGCTTATGGCATTTGAGTGGCAAATACAACATATTTGTGTTAGTCTGTATTTGTAGTTATTACATTCAAGGTGATTCTAGGAACAATAAAGCATCTGACTACTTTATTATGTCTTCTAATGTAGTACTACTTGAATAATTACATATTGAAATCTATATTGTCAGTATAAATCACTTTCCTTTTATTGCACTGAAATGATTAATGTTTAAATTTTGCGTGTAGATAGATTTTATTTTACATGGATTTACTTCAGGCTGAGGGACAGACTGTTCTGATATCCATCTGCCCTTTGGCTGGCCAGAAGCAGGCTATGTTGATTGTTAAACATGAGAAATATACTTTTTATTTTTATTTGCTTTAACATTTGTGGGTAAACGTTCTATATTTAAATGACATTTATATCATTAAACATTTCAGATTCATTTGTGAATTCTTTTTTAATTGTAAGATTGTACCTTTCAAGAAAACGAACATTGTTTTCTCTTATTACATGGTTTTCTTTACAAACATTAAAAATATGTTGCTGAGTTCTATTAATGAATTTAAATAATATTATTTCCTCTTCATTTTATAATTCATGATGCATTGTTAAAATGTCACTAATCCATTTTACAAAATCCTGTAAGACATGTGTATCATTGTATACAAGAAAAGTAAAATATTGTGCAACTCAAAGTTACAAAAAAAATTTAGTAAGCATTATTAAAGACTCAAAGTCTTTAGGATACTATTCTTTAATATTATGTTTCACTACAAAAAATTATCTCAAACAGGTCTCAGTATTTTTTTCTTGTTGATATTCAGAGATACTAACTCCTGAAGTTTTTTTCTTAACTCTGTAATATACTAAATTTACCTTGTATTTCTGCATTATTAACCCACACCTTACAATGTTACAGTCAACTTTGGAAATAACCACTCTATTGAATATATTAGAAAATATTTGCATTATGAGTAGAAACTCTTAATAAGACCAGGGCCACTGCTGGACTATGAGAAGTCTGTATGAAATAATAATTGTTGCTCCTCCGTACCCTATGCAGATGTAACCCCAAAGTCCAGAGATTGTTGAGCAGAGAGTTCCTTTCTTTATTCCTCCTTCCTTTCCTCTTAAGAGATACTACCTTTCACAGCTTTGTGGGCAGAGGGTGGACTATAGTTTAGCTAGGGACTTGCCCCTTCAATTGGACACCTTTGTGCAATGTACAAACTTCATACACATGCATGATGATCCCAAACATCATTTTGGCTATGAAAGAAAAGGGAAAAATAGAAACAAAAACAAATGTTCAGTGAAGTAGTACTTACCAGTACTACTATAAGAAAATAAGAAAACATTTGAGAGGGAGAAATTGAAGACAGAAAAGTCCATCCCTAGCCAATCTCATCTCTTTCTCTCTCTCTTTTTTAAAATTTAAGCGGTACCCACTGTACAACTTACGAACAGAAAACAAATACTATGCCATGAATTACAGGATTATTATCGATGTAAAATTTCACTTTATATTATCCTAATTGTGTTTTCTCTTCCAATTCTGTGTGAAATAATAAATCTTTTGGTTTGTATTAACAGACACCCATCCTAACAGGGTTGTTAACTATTTATTATTTTTATATTGGGAGAAAGGAGGAAAAGTGTTTACTTTTCATCTTATTGTAATTTGAAATATGTATTCACAGCTATTTTTAGAGAAGTTTAAATGTAAGAATATTACTTTTTAAAATCTGTCTCAAGGGTGTAGAATAGTTAGTAAAACTGAATTATAGTTAGCATATGAAAAACTCTGCCTTTTTAGCTATTTTTTGTTTTAGGAGAAAAATAAAACCTAGTCTTTCAAATTATTTTCCAAACCCAGTAACGTCAAGCTACAAGCTGATGGATTGCTGGGTTGCCATTGTTGTCTATGTAAATGGCGCCCTCGAAATTATACTGTGTGGTTGTACACAGTGGCCCTGTCAGCACCACCGAGAGAATGACTTTACCGTTATATAGATTCTTTCAAATATTTTTAGAAATTGACAACTCAAGAAAATTTTCTTCAAATTTTACTTCCTTTTTATTACACAAGTTTGAAAGTCTTTGAATATGAAGAATTTAAACTCACTTTTTCCTGAAGTCACAAGTGAGAAACACAGATATAATAGATTGGACTTTGTTAATGATATGTCTAAAATTAGATATTAAGTTATTAAAATTTTAGTTTTTCATGAATGAGGACAAAAACCTCATTTCCAAAAACTTGTCACATTTATATTATGCTGTCTCATTTAAGTTCCCAATGGATTAAGTCCAGTCACATGATTGTTACTCCTATAAACTTATTTTTATTCAAATGATGTAAACCTCTAGAAATACATAGTTTTGAAACCCTTTTCAGAGTGGCTTGCATTATAGCTTTTCCCTCCTATGGCATAAAAATATCCATTAGTTTCATTCTCTAATGTTTATAAATATCATCCTCCTAAAGAAATTAGTTAATTGCATGTGTTTCCTGAAATAATTTGTTAAGTGAATGAGAATTTTTCTAAAATAAGTTTACAGTCTAGTCTGTCTTTAGAATATAATGGACCTACGTCGTAATCCACTTTGAATAAGCAAAATTATACTATGTGTCAACTTTTTCCCAGATAAAACTTTTCATAACTTTTAACATATTAAAAAAAGTTTTGTTGCATTCCTTCCTGGTCCCAGGCTTAAATTTTTTTGGGATTAGTGGATACGTATGTGTGTATATGTGTAAAACTCCAGTTACTTTGCTATTGTTGAGTGGGCTCTTGTGATAATCCTCGTTAGTCCCTGGTATTTAAGTACTTGGGCTATATCCTTCTGGAACTTGGAGTCACACTGTCATGTTAATTTATCAGAAGGAAAATACAGTGAAGATAAAGTATTACCTCGTTATTTTTTTCTGTTATTACTTCCTGCTTCTTATAAATCCTGTTTTTTTCTGCTACTAATTTTACTTTAATCATTAAGAACATTTAACTTGATAACTGCATCTGCATGAATGATGAAACTAAGTCACTTGCAACCACAAAGAGTGAAAATATGAATGAAAGACCTTAGGTATGAAGGAAAAGGGCCTAATGAAACTCTCCAGACGAGTTTTCAAAGCTTTGGGGTTCAGAACAGGTCAGGGTTGAGAGGGAAATAATTCCACTGATGGATTTCATGAATTTTGTCAATATAAGTTAGATTTTGGACTGGTCAAACATAACCAAAAACCCCAAAACAGTGACCCTACAAAATAAATCTATAGTAGGTGATGCTGTCATTGTTCTGGAAACTCAAACTCTGTCTGAATGCTATTGGTCATTTCTCATGGTTGAAAAAAGGTGACTACAGCTCTAGCCCCTATATCCAGGATCAGAGCAACAGAAAGAATAAAAAGTCAAGGGCAAGAGTAGTCCACAGCTTGGTCACCTTTGAAACATTCCTAAAAGCGTCACCCAGTGACTTCTATTTACATATTTTTAGCCAGAATGATGGCACCTGGCCTCTCCTATTTCCAAATGAGATTAGATTATATTGGATTTCAGCTTGGTACATTGCTGTCCCAATCCAAATTGGGGAGCTGTTGGTAAGGAAGAAAAAGAGAATAGATATGGGGCAGGCTATTAGAAATCTTTGCAGTACTATCTTTGAGAAAGGGAGGCATTCTATATTTAGAAAAGTATAGATGTCTTTTTGTGTCCTTGACATAGAATGAGTAGAGTGAGAAACATTGCTTGTGTGCTAGTTTTCCAGTGGAATTACATGGAAAAATAAGAATTGTTCCCCTCTGCATGGTAAGCAGTTCTCCTGTATGTTGTCCAATTGTCCCCTAGTGCTTACTAACCATGGTCCCACAGCAATATAGATCTCTTTCTAGGGGTAGACTAGGAAAAAATCCCATAGAAGAGAGACTGCCACACTGATTTCCACTTCTAAAAATTAATATATGAAGTATAAGTACTTCACGTCTCTACACAAATAGTGTTATGGTACACCATCTCTTGAAGGCAGATGAACGAAAGTCCAACTACCAAAATGGGGGAAAAGAGGCAGGTTTTCACCTTTAGGAGTGGCCATGAGTTCATATCTGTTGCCTTGCACTTTCAATATGTAGGACAGAATCGGACGCTTACTATGTAATTCTGATAATGCAATTTGTTGTTAAATAGTTGGAAAATTAAATAGAAATGTTGCACGCTTACTATGTAATTCTGATAATGCAATTTGTTAAATAGTTGAAAAATTAAATAGAAACGAAAATAGAATTTAAGAGTACTAATCTCTAAATGATATATTTTCTTTGAAGAATATTGTCCAGCTGAAATATCAGTAGATTAAGGATGAGCACAACTAAACCCTAATGAATTGAAAGAACTGTATTACTTATTCTAAGGCCTTTTGTAGTTTTATTTATTTAAAAGGAATTTAAGAATATTGTGGATTTTAAATAATTATAACAATGGCTTTCACACTTGGAAAAAAATGTTAAGATTCTTTTAATTATGTAAATATCACATCTAATTAAAGACAGATTTGAACTTGGAAAATGTTATATTTTAAGAGCAAACGTTCAGTAAGGGCCTGTTGTTTTAAAGGGGGATAGACTAAGACCATAGAATATTTATGTCCCCTACCATAGGAAGTTCACCATTATTGAAGGAGACAAACACACACATAACTAAATTTGGCTTTGATCTTCCTCTGACCCATTCCATTAATTCAATAATGTAGAACTAATCATTATTGATATATTTTGTTCTTGTTAATACTTGCCAAGTTATTTGCCTTGAAGTTATTTATTGCAAAAGGATTCCTTCTCTTTAGTGGATGTCTCTGCATTTTAGCATGTGTCATTTTCTTTGTGGAACCCCCAAGACCACCAGGATAAGATATTGAATAATTAACTTAGCAGACAATATTGAAAAAGTAGTGGGCTAGAAAGTCTTTAAAGATGCCATGGTGGGCATGGTGGCTCATGCCTATAATCCTAGCACTTTGGGAGGCTGAGGCAGGAGGATTGGTTTAGGTCAGGAGTTCCAGACCAGCCTGAGAAAGAATGGGATCCCGTCTCTACAAAAAATGGAAAAATAAACTGGATGTGGTGTGGTAGTGCACGCCTGAGGTCCCAGCCAGTCAGGAGGCGAAGGCAGGAGGATCACTCAAGCTCAGGAGTTTGAGGTTTCAGTGAGCTATGATGCTGCCACTGCACTCTAGCCTGGGCAACAAAGTATGATGCTATCTCAAAAACAAACCAAACCAAAAAAAACCAAAAAACAAAACTGATGCCACAGATGAAAATGGTTCATTAAATTTTGGGGGCAAATGTTTTAAACATTTACTATTAGTTACACACTATGTGGACCTTTTCCTGAGAAAGGAAACGTTTCTTCCCAAGTAGTGTCTAGGTAATCAAGTATAATCCAGGGCTTGCTGTATTCATTAGAGTGTTCTTTGGTTAGAAAAGGATCATAGTCTATATTTTCATTTCAGGACAAACTGTTATGCTAATGAATGGTTCATGAAAAGTGTGAAATCTTTATGTCAAACTAACAATTTCTTAGGTGGACTTCAAGTACTTTAGTTTGTTTCATAAGCAATAAAAAAAACTATATAGCCATTGTATACAGACTTTTCAGACAT
>NW_012153618.1:5614392-5620683 GCF_000956105.1 Propithecus coquereli | reverse complement strand
CATCAGTACCTTTGCCAACCAGTAAATTATTAATAAGGTGATGATCATGTTAATGAAGCTACTTTATTAGATTTTGATGGATTTGGGCCTAGAGACTGCGATTGGGCCTTTGATATATATAGAGTATTTCCTCCCAGGGCAAATCTTGGGGTTTTATTGAAAACTTTACTGAAAACTCTTCATTACTCACAATATTGCTCACCTATTTTCCAATGACATGATAGTCCCTTTCACAGAAACATAATAGTCTGAAAGTCAAATGTTTAATTTGCTGCTGCAAAAGAATGCACAATAGAATTCTCAATGTGGGGTTAATTACATAGTAATGAAAGAGTAAACCTATTGGGAAAATGCTCTGAGTAACATTGCTCTGTTTCCTCCTGATAAAGATGTGTATGCTTGTCTCATTTTTTATGGTGGGAAATTCAAAAGCAAGAGAAAACATTTAAAAGGTATGTGCATAATAAATAGCGAAGTTTTATCTTCTGTCAACATGATGAGAAAATGAACATGTATAATTATTACATTACAAAAGCAATCATTACAAATTAGTAATGCATAAGAATATGGCATTCCATTAAAACAGGAGAAAATAGTAAATTAAAAAATAATATAGTATGTAAAGAGTAATTGCTAATCTGAACAAAAAATAATAGGGCAGTCACTTAAAACTGTCTCCATGTTTTGAATTTCTGCAAGTAATCTTTCAACTTTACTGACTCTGAATAATAGTGTTTTCTCTATTGCTACCTATGTTTTGTAGGTTTGCTCCATATGTCCTAAATATTCCACTGGGTATGATCCCTATTTTATTAGATGAGGAAAATGAGGTTCAAAGAGAATAATTTTTTTCCTGTGTGATAAGATTTAGATTCTGATCCATTTGTCTCCAAAGGCTTTTATTCATTCATTATCCTATACTGTCATCAAAGTCAATCCGTGTACGCTGAAGCATATATCAAAAGCTTAGAATTTCACAGAGAGAAATATTTTCTATTTAAATTTGCCCATTGTCATGGGTGGACCGTGGCTAATACAAAAGCACAGTGTGAGACTTATGTTAAAACTGCATTAATTAGGATAGTGTGAGGATAAACAAATAGAACAGAGCCCAGAACTAGATCTATGCAGGTATGGGCAATTGATTTTCAACACAGGAACCAATGTAATTTAGTGGGGAAAGGAAAATTGTTTCAACAACTAGACCTAGAAACTGGATATCCATATGGAAAAAGCAAATCTTGATCCTTGTCTCATACGCACACACACAAAAATAATTCTAGATGGCAATAGACATAATAGAAAACCTTAAACTCAAATGTTTCTAGAAGAAAATATAAGAGAATATTTTCTGGACCCTGGACCTGAGCCGGTAAAGATTTCATAGAAATGCCCAAATGGCATTGGACCCAAAAGAAAAAGATGATAAATTAGATATCCTAAGTTTCATGGAAGACAACGTTTCCACAGATGTTGGGGGGTGCGTGAAGGGGGTGCCGGCAGAGCTCAGGCGGTGACGCACAACCAGGTTCCTAACAGGCCACCAGTGGTGAGGACTGCAGTTCTTAAGTATATCTAATACTTAACCAGCTAAAACAGCAAAGCCATATAAAAGGACCTCTCAGAGAAAATTCATTCCACCCATATTCACTCCAGCTTTTTACCTTATCCTTATAAATAACCATGATTTTAGTTTTTGATATATCATTCCAGTGTTACTTATAAAATTAAGTATGTGTATGTTTGTGCATATCTCCTATTTCTCTTCCTTTCTAACACAAAATACAGCATATTGTATACTCTATTCTGCATATTGGTTTTATAATTTATTCATAAAGATTTTTACCTCTTTCCGTTTTACACTTTATATGTTGTTTATATTTGTGGAGTGTATTTTCAGACTGTCAAGAAGTTCCCTTGATTATATCTCCTAGCTTGTTACTGTTTTTCTTTTTTTTACAAAGGTTATAGAGTTTTGTATATTAATTTATGTCTTTGTTTTTAATTTCATTTTTTGAATTTTAGCTCTATTATTATATCATCTACATAGAGGCAATTTAACTCTTCTTTCCTATTCTTATATTTCTGGTTTTTCGTCTATAATTGCTTTATTAATACCCCCAATAGAATATTAAATAGTAACATTGACAGTGGTGTGACGTTAGATAGAAATCTCTGTTACATTTTTTAAAATTGATAAATGAAAAGTATAGCTTTATGGTATATATTATTATTTTTGATATATGATACATTTGGAAATAAGTCAAGCAAACTAATTAACATATTTATCACCTGATATCATTATCATTTTTTGTAATGAGAATATTGAAGATCTACTCTTTTAGCAATTTTCATGTATATAATATATTATTAATATTATTAACTTTGGTCACTATTCTGTATAACAGAGCTCCAGAACTTACTCCTGTCTAACTAATACTTTGTACTCTTTAACCAACATGACCCCATTTCATGCCCCCTCCCTGTCCCTGGTAACAACCATTCTATGCTCTGCTTCTATGAGTTCGATTTTATTTTAGATTCCACATGTAAATGAGATTGCCAGTATTAGTCTTTCCGTGCCTGGCTTATTTCCCTTAGCATAGTGTCCTCCCAGTTCATCCATGTGTTCATTGCAGCATTGCTCACAATAGCCAAGATATAGAATCAATGTAAATGTCCATCAATGATGAATTGATAAAGAAAATGTGGTATATATACATAACGGAATACTATTCAGCCATGAAAAGAACAAAATCCTGTCATTGGTGACAATGTACAAGGACCTGGAAGACATTATGTTAAGTGAAATTGGGCACTGAAAGACAAGTACTGTATTGTCTCACTCATGTAGAATCTAAAGAAGTTGATTTCATAGAAGTAAAGAGTAAAAAGGTGTTTACCAGGGGCCGAGATGGCCAGGGTGGTGGAGGGGTTGAACAGATATTCCTCAAAGGATACAAAATTTCAGTTAGATAGGAGGAATAATTTCAACAGATCTATTGTACAACATGGTGACCATAGTTAGCAGTATATTTTATTCTTGAAAACTATTAAAAGAGTGGATGCATTCTCAGCAAAAAAGGGTAACTATGTGAAGTAATGTGTATGTTAATTATCTAGTCATTCCACAATGTGTATATATTAATACTTCAAAATATCATGTTGTACTATACATGGTAAGTACAGAAAATTTTATCTGTCAATTTAAAATAAAATAAAATATTAACTTGAAGCCTGTGAAGGAGTTACCATGTAGGTCATATACAGAAAATCTGTTCAAGGTAGGACTTTGTAATGAATACAAATTACCTAATGAAAATAGTTCCCTGACCTGGCTACAGGTGTGTCAGTCTGTTACTGTTGAGAATCTCCTACCTTCCTACTGCTCCCTTAATAGGAAATTGTCCTATAAGCGCTCTATTCATCAGCATTTCAATGTAAAAAATGCACATTTCATGTTTACTCCCTGAGCTTTTTAGTGGCACAACTGCATGCACAACAAATCTTATCAAAATAGACATACCTTAATTGATCTTTATTCATCTTGGATTTTTTTCTTCATATGGTTTTATATATTTCACATCTAGCTTTATCATGCTAACATCAAGCTGTATCTTCTTGTTTCCATTTCATAAATTGTGGAAATGTTTAATGTTATTAATTTTATTTTGCTATGTATTACAATGTTTCTTCGTAGGAAATTGAAAATGATAATTAAAAATGATAAAATTTGAAAAATCTGTTACCTCAAAATTTCTACAATGTTTTCATGACGCTGTTAACAAAACGTGATTACGTACAGCTACATGTTCCTACCAGAGCTATGTTGAACTAGTCTGCAAAGGAGGGCTTTTTAGTGTAGACTGACACTCACGAGCAAGAGTTGCTTATATTTTAAGGTAGTGTGGCCAAATTACTATATCGATCTTTTAATTTTAGAATGTCTATGTTGCTGTTTCTTTGGAAATGATAGTCAAACTGTAAGAAAAGTGGAAAATCTGTAGAACAGCTGTTAAGAAATGGGCGGATTGGGTAGGATGCGGTTTACAAAACCACCAGTGTATAAGTAGCCCAAAACATCTGAGACTATCAGGACAATGAGGCAGTCTATTTCTGTAGCCTCTGATCTGCTCTGTCTCACACGGAAGTCCTAATGGAGGAAAGAAACTACATTCTAAATTGTGCAGAACAAATACCTTAAAAGGGAAGTGTCTGGATTTTTATTACTTCAGAGACCTAAAAGACAATGTACTTTGAAGTTAGTTCCTTATGGTTAGTCTCTTTTACTTGATGTAGACACATTGTGTAAATTCATTGTCCTATGAATAATACATAACAGCAATAATCTATTATCAAAATGTTTTTAGGTATTCATAAAGTACATTTTCTCTATCTAAAGGAAAAGCACCAGATTATTAAACTTCCCGTTTTATTTTATGATCTACTCTGCCTCTTCAATTCATTCCACGTTTCTGTTTTTTTTTTTTTTTCCAAAAAAGAATTACACTGATATGACATTGTTATCAAAGAAGCGATTTGGAAAACACTGATTGTTCATTTCCATTTTGCCTCCCTGTTTCACTTTATGTTTTGAGCACAGTACATCAGTTTGTACAGACTACGATTGAAAAAGGAGCTTACAATCTTCTTCAAATTGCTTTGCTCTTAGTTTTACAATGGATGGTTTGGAGAAAGAATGTGATGATGACTTGAACTCCTAAAATAATGAAGTAATAGTTATTTTTTGAGAGGTAATATAAAGATGTAAAAGTGGGTGAAAGGGTTGCTTTCTTCGTCTCTCTCTCTCTGATTTTATTTTTAATTTTTGGTTGTTTTTTGCTCTTACACAAAACTTCCTATACTTAATTCTACAAGCTACATATTTAGATTTAGTATTTCTTTCTACTGATTTAGGATTTGTTTTATCATATGCACCAGAATAAAGACTTGAATAAGAGTAAAACTTGTTCTTCTGCATTAGCCCAAAGTTGAGATGACTTAGACACAGCTGTCTCCATTTAGGCTCTTGAATATTCTTAAAGCATTCACAGGGAGAGCCAGGCATGGTGGCTCATGCCTGTAATCTTGGCAACTAGGGAAGCTGAGGCAGGAGGATCACTTGAGGCCAGGATTTCGAGACCAGCCCGGGCAACACAGTGAGAGCCCTCACCCCGAAACTGGCCAGGTATAGTGGCATGCGCCTGTAGCTCAAGCTACTTAGGTGGCTGAGGCAGGAGCTTCCCTTGAGCCCAATAGTTCGAGGCTGTAGTGTTTTTTGCCTTTGCCCTTGCCTTCCGTTTTGGTTGCCGGGTTGGGACCCGTTTTTTAAAACAAACAAACAACATTGACAAGGAAGTCAATATTGAGTTTCAGATAACAACTGGAATTTTGACAGTGCTCATTGTTAGACCAGTTGGATTCATGCTTCCATCAGTGCACACTTTCTGCCCCAGGGTCTCAATGAGCATGTAGAGTATTCCTCAGAACCACAGGTTGGGAAGCCCTGAGTGGCAGGGAACGTGAGTATGCGGCCGACAGCTCAGAGCTGCCGCCAGACCCAGCTCAATTCACTGACCGCTACTCAGGGTACTCCAAGGAATATTTGAAACCTCTTGGACTGTTACTCTACACTTGGTAAAAAGCATCTATAGACCCAGAGAAACTGGGAGGAGGGTTTCCCTTCCATTCAGAGACAAAGCAGAAAGTTTTACACTCTTCAAAGAGTTTTCTCCACAAGTCTGTGATTCGCAGATTAAGGATGTTGAAACTGTACATTGTGGTTTTGCCTTCTACTATTGTGCATATCGTTTATAAGAACAAGAACAAATAATACTATGTTCCAGCGACCACATACAGATATAACTCCTTTAATCTTCACTACAAAGTTTTATGGTAAATACTGTTTTAGTATTTCCATTTTACAGGTGAGAAAATCGAGGCTTTGAAAGGTTGAATAATTTTTAAAAGATGGAGAGCTCCTATGTAGGGAGGCTGGGATTTTGATCCATGTGTATCTAACCCTGAAGCCCAGACTCTTTAATAGGCTATGCTTCCTCAGAGCTGGAGAGAGAGAGCACAGATATATTTATTTTAAAATTACTGATAGTAATCTTATTCCTTAAGGCATTTAATCTAAATTGACTCCCCCAAAGCACTGTGCAGATGTTATCCAAAATTAAAGTGATGTTTCAGGGCAACAAGCACTAGAAAATTTAATTCAACTAAGCAGTAAATTCTAGGAATCAGGGAATCTTTTTGTCTCCCATACCATTTTATTCTTATAACTAA
>NW_012153618.1:5607416-5611707 GCF_000956105.1 Propithecus coquereli | reverse complement strand
GTATAAAATTAATGCAGTAACATTTGCCCTACTGAATATGTTCTAAGACATCATTAAATACACACTAAAACACAGAATCTTAACTTATAGGCATTCATTTTCTGGTCATATTTCAACCAGGTACTTATTATAAGAAAAGTTGATCTTGAAGAGGTAAATTACTGTTTTTTTTTCTTTTTAAAGTTATTTAGGGAAACCAGTATGTATGTACATATACATGTACATACATATGTATGTATGTATATGTATATGTGTGGTTATTTCCATACTTATTGTTACATTATGTACTTGCCCTCTACTAATGAAGTTGAATTATAGAGTTTATTGTGTCACTTTTTGTTGCTGCAAATCCCTTGGCATGATTAGAAGGGCAGATTTCCATTTCCTGAACAGCAATTGAACAACAACTCTTCACGAACCTGAAAACCGTCAATAGATCACTTCTCAGTTTCCTTCTCATTGGCCTTAAAAGCAAGTCTATTCCCTGCTTTATTACGTAGGTATGAACATTTGGGTAACTTTTTCACAACTTTGGACCCTGATTCTTTCTTATGACTTCCAGTTGGTTACCTTTCTGATCATCCTTCCCTATAATTTTATGAAATGTGTCATAAATTTTAAATGCATCTCACATTTCTATATATTGCACAAAAGAACAATTTGTGTTTATATCTCATCTTTCTGGGAATTCTTTGAGGATAATATCTCTGATCTTTTAGATGTAACCAGTCTTCATGAAGTTATTAGAAGTTTAAAGAGATACGCAATGTGTATGCATGAAAGAACTCTACAAATGAAAACCCTGTACATACATAAAGTAATATAACAAACAGTATTTTTGGCTGTTTATATATATTTCTGTGAACATGCATAATATGGAGTTAAAATATGGTATCCTTACAAAACTACGATGTATAGTAATTATCTTTAAACTTCCAAACTGTGAACCAGTAGAAAAATCTGTGGTTTGGGTAAGCTTTTTTTTTAAACTGTTCTTTGGTATCTTAGACAAGCATAACATATGATTACTAAGATATTTTTCAAAGAATTTGGCAATGTTCAATAAAGCACAGAGGACATACTTTTAAAATAAAATGCTTAATGTTTAATTCATCAAAAACACAAAAGAAACTAAATGTTTTCTTAATTCAAATCGGTTATGGTAATTGTATTATGAATCAGTAATATTCCCAAAAAGTGGCACGCTTGAATCATGGAATATATTTTGTAACAAACACTCTTATAGTACACAAAAAAATAGATGAATTCTATCAAAAGACTATTATGACAATTACCTTTTATTTAAATTTGTGTGTCAGTTTTTAAATAGATTATAAGTTATTCAAGTTTTTTCTCATGATTATTAAAAGCTAATCATTTAAATGTAACCCATCAATCAGTACTTTTGACTGATTTTAATAGAAATCATATCAGCAATATTTAAATTGCCCTATGGTTTTTCCAGATTAAATAAATAAATAAATATATATCTTTAAATTTATATACATATTCAGTTGAAATATCTGCTTCATTATACCATAAAAACTAATTAATGTTGAAAACATGTGTCATTAAATAAATAGTTCATGTGAGATTAAATACAACGTAAAACAAAAGTTAATGGGTTATAATAAGCAAAAATAAAATATTTTCCTTTTGCATTTAGCAGCATCATTTGTATAATGCACAATGATATAAGTTATAGTAAGTCATGGTAGTTCCTAACGTGTTATAGTTGTAATCAGTAAATCATTTAGCCCTTCTTTTCCCTGCAGTATCATAGTAATTACTTACGTGTATTTGTGTGTGTAATTTTACAAAACGGAAACAGTATGTACTTAATGTTTAAGAAAATGTTTACATATTTCCACTTTTTGGTCAATCCATTCCTAAGCTTCCAATGGATTACACTCCAAAAGTTAATTTGTTTGGACATTGAAATTCATTTCCTCACAGAATCACTAATAATAACATTGGGTAAGATTTCATACTGACTTTGTGAGCTTACTTAAATCATAATGCAAATAAAATACATTTGAAATTTTTAAAATATAGAAATATGCACTATTTGCATACTAGCTATTAACCACCAGTTATTCACTAGAAAATAAACCAAGAAAATAGTGAACTAATATTTCAATTATGTTTTAAAAAAATTATTGTGAATACTTGTATTCAGTCCAAAACCCTTGGATGGCTGACTCTGTTTGCCTTAAGTAAGATCAGAATCAAGGTTGAAGCAGCAGCATATGATGGAGCAAATCTCTCTGTAGAAGAGAGGGAAGGTTTGGGAGAGGTTCGAATTTAATGCTTGAGCACCCCAGAGCTCTAAAGGCATAAGCCAAGGAGTCAAAGCTCAAATCTGGTACTAGAGCTGTGAAAGGGTGGAATATTAAAGAAGAAGTCAGGAAGTACATGTGAGTAATGTGAGAGAGACAGAATGAAATAGGCTTCCCATATGACATGCAGTGGGAAAGAATCAGGGACCTTGGGGATTTCTTCCCAGACACGGAGCTGGGGAAGCTTAATTGGTGGTAACAACTGGCTGTATAGCAGCTGCTATATAAATCCAAATCACAAGAAAAAGGACTTCTTAGAACTCTCATTACCAGCCAATCAATTAGTTCTTTTTCTGTTCACCTTCTTCAACATACCCTATAGTCAAACCCCAAATCCATAAATCATACAGTGAATTAACTCTAAGTAACTCTAGTATGAATTATTCATACACTAAATGTTTTACAAATAAGTGATACTAATTGTGGTCATGTTTAACTATTATAGTGCACGCATGGTAAGATAATGTGAGAGCAGAGATAAAGAGATTCAAACCACATTGGGGGGAATACAAAAGACTCAGACGGCAATGACGCTTTAGCTGAAACTTGAAGGAAAGAATCCTGTTAGTAACATTGCAGCCATTGTGTGCCGAGGTATTAATGAGCCTCTGCAATGATTCAGGTGAGAAAGAATATAGGACTAATCTATAGCAGAAAGGATGGAGAGAAGGACATAGACTTAAGGGGTGTTTAAAGATCTGGATACGTGTGGTTAAGAAAAGAAGAGAGTTTAGAATGATGCCTTGACATTCCACTAGTACAACTGTATTTTTGGTGTTCCCTTTTAAAGATACAGGGAATACTAGAAGAGGAGGATATTTGAGGGGAAGATACTGGATTTCTGTCTGGACATGGCAAATCTAAGGTGGTCATGTATTACCTATGAAGAAAATATGATATTGGAAATACATGTTCACAATTGATATCTGGATGGTGGTATAGATTTGGAACTCTCTAGCCTATAGATAGTATAGAGCATAGAGATTCTCATTATTTTTTCTATGTGGTCGAAAGAGATGTTCTTCACCCAACCACTGTATGTGTCATCCATCACTAGCTTTCCATACCACGAATTTTAGCAGTTTCATTTTTTTCCCAGTTTTCCAATCCAAGAACTTGAAATTGTGCTTGACTCTTCTCTTGCTCTCTCTGCTGCCGACTATTAATTGGTAAGGAAACCCTATTGAGTCTCCTAAAATATATCTAGGGTTTAGACACTTCTCACTGCATTCTCACCCCTCTTCAATCCAGTATCATTTCACACGTGGATTATTGCAATAGCCTTCTCATTGGTTCACCAGTTTTTCCCAAGAAAAACTGTCTTCAAAACAGCAACCAAAGTTATCCTTCAAATAAAAGTCATATTATATCATTCCTTTGTTCAAAACTCTGGAAAAGCTGGCTGCTTCACTCGGGATAAAAAAAAAAGTGTTTAAAATGGCTTACATAAATTGCCTGCGTTACCTCTGCCCTCATCAACTACTGTTTTCCCCTCATTCACTCAATTCTAGCCACACTGGCCTTTTGAAGCCCTTGGACTTGCCAGACAGGTTTGAGCCTCAGAACCTGTGCATTGCTGTTTTATCTCCCAGATAGCCTCAAATTAACACTTTCACACTTTCTGCTATCTAATAGCACCTTTTCAATGAGACCTACGTTATTTGAAAATACAGCCCATCTAAGTGCTTTTCTCTCTTCTACATGTTCTTTTCCATATATTATTTTAGCTTACGTAATTTTTATACGTTTTTAGTTGTCTCTTCCATTGAAAAGTAAGCCACACACTTATTTATTTTGTTCACTGATATTTATTTTGTTCACTGATATATGTCAAGTATCTAAAATAGTACCTGACATATAGTAAGTGCTTGATAAATATTTTTTCCAGCTTTACTGAGGTATAATTGACAAATAAATAATATGTCTATTTAAGGTATGACATGATTCTATAT
>NW_012153618.1:5541476-5605466 GCF_000956105.1 Propithecus coquereli | reverse complement strand
CTGGTCTTGAATGAACTCCTGAGCTCAAAGGATCCGCCTGCCTCAGCCTCCCAGAGAGCTAGGATTACAGGTGTGAACCACCGCCCCAGCCTCTCTAATTTTTTCTATATATTTTTAGTTGTCCAGCTAATTTCTTTCTATTTTTTTGGTAGAGATGGGGTCTCGCTCTTGCTCAGGCTGGTCTTGAATGAACTCCTGAGCTCAAAGGATCCGCCTGCCTCAGCCTCCCAGAGAGCTAGGATTACAGGTGTGAACCACCGCCCCAGCCTCTCCTCTTGTTTTTAAATTTCTCAAATTAACAATTCTGACTATGATCTGAAAAAGGAGCATTGCCTTTGGAACCTTTCAATTACCACCACTCTAGATTTTTAATAATAATCAAGTTCTGATTGTTATGTATTTTAATTTTATCTCTTTGTGGATAATTGGAGGAATCTTGTAGGTAATTAGCCACTGTGAGTAGTACAATGTTAACACTTTCTAGAAATTTGTAAGCTCTTTTAGTACCCTCACTTAAAAAACCATTCATTAGTGTTTTCCAATGCATTTTCTTTGGCGTTCCAGACTTGCAGATGTTCTTCAACGGGAGATCATGGTGTGATAGCTCTGAAAAATGCTGAATCTGTGGTCCCAATGGTTGAGAGGTCCTCAAGTATTGAAACCCGTTTCATTTAATTTCTCTAGATGTTTTCTTTAAATAAAAATATTTTGGGTTTTGTAATCCCATAAAATTTCCGTTAACATCAATATTTGGAGAACATTGATGTAATCCTGTCTGCTTTCAAAAGATTCCAAGCATTCAAATCCCACCAAAACAAGTAGAAGTATTAATACATTTGCTCTAAGGATAAAAAAAACTTGGGCATTTTTTAACTGATTTAAAACTAAGTGCAGAGAACTCTGTATTTAATTAATTTAGCTCAGTCACTTTAAGCCTTTTTATCTTATTATACATTATTAGAATGAACTTTTTATCCAATCTCATGTTAAGGATTGAATAATACATTAAAGTTTACAATGGATATATGTACAAGTATTTATATATAGATAGGTAGATAGATAGATATGCTGTTTTACTTTTCTCCAAGTGTTTTTTATAATTGAATTTTTCCCATTTATTTCCTATAAACATTGACATTTTGGTGAAACTGATATAATCCAAACCTATCTTCTTTCTCAGACACACACACACACACACACACACACAGACAGACAGACAGACACACACACACACACACACACACACACACACCTGTATCTTGGCTATCTAGTATGCTGCCTGATAAGTATACCTACATATTTTGGGATACAAGGTCAAATTCAAATCTGTTATGCCATATGTTTTCTGAGCTTGATGAATTTAATTGCCCTTTCAAAGTTTGTCACTTATGTAATTTTGTACTTTATTTTATAAAATTGAATTATAATGTTTCTTCCCTTTACTGAACTATAAGTTTCGTGAGAACTGGGACTCCATGACTTGCTCAGTACTGTCTATTATACCATATAGAGACCTTAAAGGAATGCCTGACATACAAATAGAGTCAATATATGTTAGTTGAAAACAGCTGATATTACTCCTGACTTCTAGGAACATATAATCCATTAGTGGATAAAAGTTTGGCTGAGAAGTAGCTAATTACCAATGCATAGCTCTAAATGACTCAATATCCCAATCAATAATATCCACAATAAGAACATGAGCTCCACTTCTTCAGACTTAGTAACTTGATTGCTGTCATCAAAATTCATTTATAACTATAAAAAACCATCCAGAGAAGAGAATAATCTCAAATTATGCATTCCCTAGACAAGGAAAACACTATAGGTGCCCCCAACTTTTCCGGTAATTGCTAAAATTTTGCCAAAGGGTTATAAATTCAGGATAACATGGAGTATAGGTTTCATAGATTTTGTATAACTCATTCATTTATTCCTTATTCATTAAACACCAATTTATTATATGTTAGGAACCATGCTATGGGTTGCAACCAGCTGTTTGAGGATAGGAAGTATCTAGATTAAGGAAGAAAGGCATAGAGCATTCTGGTCAGTAGCAATGATGATAATGGATGCCCAGAGGCAGAAATCACCTCAGTGAATGTGAGATGTGTATTCATCTGAATCAACATGAAGGCTGGTATTGAGTCACAAAAAACTGAATTTGAAAGTGTAGAGTAGAAATAGGTTATTGAATCACAGTGAGACCAGGTGACAAGGTTTGGAAGCAGATTTGAACCCACTATGTGGTATTCTTTGAGTAATTGAGGAGTAAAAGCTCTACGTTTAGGTTTCTGGATCTGTCTAATAAGTCCGTTCACAAAACTGTACTGTGAAAGAATGGACTAGGTGGGACTATTAGTTTGGGATGAAATAAATTTTTTCAGGTAGAATTTTTAAAGTATATTATGGGTACATAATAGTTGCATATCTTGGCGGGGTACATGTGATGTTTTGATACAGGCATAGAATGTGAATTAATCAAACCAAAGTAATTGGGGCATCCATCACCTTAGGGCTTTATCATTTTTTTGTTAGGAACATTCCAATTCCACTCTTTTATTGTTTTAAACTATATCCTAACTTGTTAATTATAGTCACTTTGTTGTGTTATCAAATATAGTTCATTCTATCTAACTATGTTTTTATACCCGTTAACCTTCCCCACTTTATCCCCTCTCCCCACTACCCTTCCCAGTCTCTGGTAACCATCATTTGACTCTCTATCTCCATGAGATCAATTGTTTTTAATATTTAGCTCCCACATATAAGTGAGAATGTGCAAGATTTGTCTTGCTATGCTTGGTTTATTTCCCTTACTGTTCTCCAGTTCTATCCATGTTGTTGCAAAAGGCAGAAGTTCATTCTTTTTTGTGGCCATATAATATGCCATTGTATATATGTCCCACAATTTCTTTATCCATTCATCTGTTGATGGATGCTTAGGTTGATTCCAAATCTTGGCTATTGTGAATAGTGCTACAATAAGCATGGGAGTACAGATATCTTTTTGATAGGCTGAATTACCGTCCTTTGGATACATACCTAGCAGTGGGATGGCTGGGTAATATGATACTTCTATTTTCAGTTTTTGAAAAATCTCCATACTGTTCTCCATAGTGATTGCACTAATTTACATTCCCACCAACAGTATACAAGAGTTCCCTTTTCTCCACATCCTCACCAGCATTCATTATTGCTAGTCTTTTTAATAAAATCCATTTTAATGATGGTGAAATGATATTTCACTATAATTTTGATTTGCATTTCTTTGATGACAAATGATGATGAACATTTTTTCATATAGCTACTGGCCATTTGTATGTCTTGTTTTGAGAAATGTCTATTGAGATACTTTGCCCATTTTTAATTGGATTATTTGATTTCTTTATTGAGCTGTTGGAGTTCCTTATATATTCTAGTTATTAGTCCCTTGTCAGATGAGTAGTTTGCAAATATTTTCTCCCATTCTGTGAGCTGTCTCTTCCCTTTGTTGATTGTTTCTTTTGCTGTGCAGAAGCTTTTTAGCTTAATGTTAGCCCATTTGTCCAATTTTTCTTCCATTGCCTGTGTTTGGGGGTATTACTCAAGAAGTCCTAGCCCAGATCAATGTCCTGAAGCATTTACCAATGTTTGCTTTTAGTATTATAGTTTAGTAGTTTCAGGTCTTAGATGTAAGTATTTAATCCATTTTGATTTTATTTTTGCATATGGAGAAAGATAATGGTCTAGTTTAATTTCTTTGCATAAGGATATTCAGTTTTCCCAGCACCATTAATTGAAGAGACTGTCCTTTCCCCACTCTGTATTAAAGATAATATTCTAAGGTTAAGGTTTTTTTCTTCAGCACTTTGAATATACCATGTCACTCTTTCCTGGCCTGTAAGATTTTCACTGTGAAGTCTGCTGCCAAATGTATTGGAGCTCCTTTATATGTTATTTTTTCTTTTTTCTTGCTTCCCTTAGGACCTTTGCTTTATTAGTGACCATGGGGAGCTTGATTATTAAATGCCTTGAGGTAGTCTTGTTTGGATTAAATCTGTCCTATGAACTTCTTGTAGCTAAATATTAATATCTTTTTCTAGGTTTGGAAAATTCATTGTTATTAATTCCTTGAATAAACTTTCTACCCCAATCTCTTTCTCTACCTCCTCTTTAAGGTCAATAACTCTTAGATTTGCCCCTTTGAGGCCATTTTCTAGATCTTGTAGGCATGCTTCATGCTTTTTTATTCTTTTTTCTTTTCTGACTGTATTTTCAAATAGCCTATCTTCAAGCTTACTAATTCTTTCTTCTGCTTGGTCAGTTCTGCTGCTGAGAGGCTCTGACACATTTCTCAGTTTGTCAATTGAATTCTTCAGCTCCAGAATTTCTTTTTTTTTTCTTTTTTTTTTGGTATTTCAATCTCTTTGTTAAATTTCTCTGACAGCCTTCTGAATTCCTTCTCTATGTTGTCTGAAAGTTCACTAAGCTTCTTCAGGACAGCTATTTCAAATTCTTTGTCTGAAAGTCACATATCTCCATCACTCCAGGTTTGGTCACTTGTACCTTATTCTACTTCATTTGGTGAGGTCCTGTTTTCCTGAGTGTCCTCGATGCTTGTGGATGTTCATTGATGTCTGGGCATTGAAGAGTTTCGCATTTATTTTAATCTTCACAGACTGGGCTTATTTGAACCTTTCGTTCTTCAGAAGGCTTTCCAGGTTTTCAAAGGAAATTGAGTGTTATGATCTAAGTCTTTGGTCACTGAGTGCCCCAACCTCAGTTACAACCCTTGTAGACTCCTGGTGGTACTGCCTTGGTGGACTTGGGTCAGATACAGGAGAATTCCCTGGATTACCAGGCAAAGTCTTTCACTTTCTTCCCTCACTCTCCGTCCTGGGATGCTGGAGTTGGGAGAGGAGTGATGTGGGCACTCTCTCATGGACACCAACACCAGGTCAGACCTGAAGCCAGCCCAGTCTTATTCAAAGCTGTGGTGACTGTTGCCCGGCTGCCTCTGATGTTTATTCAAAGCCCAAGGGCTCTTTATTTAGCAGGTGGTGAATCTTGCCAGGACTGGATCCTTCTCTTCAGGGCAGCATGTTTCCTTCTGGCCCAGGGTAGGTCCAGAAATGCCTTCCAGGAACTAAGGCCTGGACTCAGGGGCTTCAGGAGTCTGCTTGGTACTTTATTTCACTGCGGCTGAGCTGATACCCAAGTTACAAAAACAAAGTCCTCTAAATTTTTCCCTTTCCTTTCCCCAAGTGGAATGAGACTCCCTGAGTCTTATACTATACTTATACTATATGATGTAAGGGAAGTGTGTTCTTTATGGTTTTCATTTGTGATTATATGGTTACCCTTAATTTGTGACTCTGCAAACAAAAGTGAATCTCAGTAATTATGAATAAATTATATTAAGAAAACTTTAGAGACTTTATTAATAAAATGCAATTACTGGGTTAGTTATTAGTAGATTCATATGAATGGATGTAGTCTTATGTACTTTTTATTATTTTTTTTTTTACAAATGCACAACTTTCATTTAATTCTAAATTTGAACTTCCCTCTATATTATTACAATTGCTATTGACTCTTTGCTACATTCTTTCCAATATCTCTCTCTCTGACTCTCTCTGTCTCTCTCTCTCTCTCTCTGTCTCTCTCTCTCTCTCTCTCTCTCTCTTATATTATCTTCCTTTTATATTATTGCATCATTGGCAATAACCCTATCATAGCATTACAAATGTTAAATATTTAGCAGCATTGGCTTATGTCCCTAGTGGGAGCTATGGAAAGTGTACAACAAAGCTAAAAGGGACTCACAATTCTTCTCATGCAATCTCTCTCTTTCCACATCTATAATTATTGATACCCTAGAGGAAATTATCATACTGTATATGAAAAATATATGCTTTAGAAAAACATATTTAAATTTCTTCCTTCACATGTCAGAATAAAACAAAGTACTGGTTAAGATTTATAATTATTTATGAATTATATCATTATTTATTCCTAATAATATCCTATAAGTATGGCATATTGGGGAACAATAATTACAAGTCTAATTTCCTACTTGTAAGTGTTGAAGACTCTCATATGCTTGATAATTGGGAGAAAAATGAGAGTAAATCATTCCCTTCTTTGTGTATAGATTATACTGCCTATGAGTTTCTTTACAAAAATAATAAGGAAATTAAGCTTAGGGATTGACGGTATAAAGAAAGAGAGTGAAAATAAGAAAAATAATTTTGCTTCAAAAGATTAGGGGTACTGTTAGAAGGAATTTTGGCAGTCATTTTTAATTGAAATACAGGTTGACAGAGAATTTAGACATCCTTCGGAAAGCCAGGCAAAAGCAACTCATGCTTATTGTAAACAGAATGAAAATCAGAGCATCCAATTCCCTGAGAATCAGTAGAAATTCTCTATAAAGCTGAGCTTGCTACCAGTGTTGTCTGTGAGTAATTTCATCATTAAAATATTTGGGTTACCTTCTATGTGCCAAGTACAGTTTTAGCTGCTAGAGATTCAGACAGAAGTGATGCAGTTTAGTTACTGGCCTTCAGTGAAGCCTAAATTCTGCTGTGGTTGCTTTACTATTAGATAATTCATAAGTAAATTTGTCCTGTGTGTCCTAAATTAAGTAAATTAGACTTAAAGCATGTAGAAAGATTATACTTTGCCACCTTGAAAAGAGGGTTTAGTGCCTCTACCTATAGCCACAAGTGGCTTCATGCCTACAATAGGGTTCAGGGAAGACAAGGAACCAGGAGGCAGTAGGTACAGAATGGTCACTCTGGATAGAGACATTTAATCTGGTTTAGCTTCAGAGAGCATTGAGATCCATTCTGCTCTCTGTTCTCGCTGTGAATTCTTTTGCCTTTTACTCCAACCTCTCGTGCCCAACATGCCTTAGTCTTTGTTTCCACTCTGCTGGCTTTCCATGCTGCTTATTCAGGGGTTGCAAATTTGGAATAGTTCTAATGTCTACAGAATTTCCTGAATTGTACATCTGAACTGTATTGTAGGACATCAGGGCCTCCCAAAGAACCTGTTTTGCTTGACTAAGTTCTTCTGCTGTATTGATTTAGTATAAGAAATTCTGGGATAACGTTCAATTTCTTCATAGTTCTTAAAAATGTTAGGTATCAACTTTGTATTCCAGGCAAAAGACATAATATTAAAAAAAAAAAAAAAACCAAAAAACAAAAGAACAGAAACTATTGTCAAGTTATTCGAACACACAAAACTCTACAGATTGGCATTTTCTTAGGTTCCGATAATACCATGTAATTTTCTTCTTTGAGTGTTCAATGCATTTGCTCCTATGTCCGAAAAAATAACAGTAAAAAACTAAACTGAACCAGAGCAGCTATTATGCTGTTACTTCTAAAGAAGGCCTCAAATTCTTTCTAGTTTTGTCGGTACTGGATTTTTCTTCACATGTCAATACTAAGACATGAAAACAAGGTGATAAATTGAAAGGTTGACTTCCCAGTGTCTCCCATTAAAAATAATTTTTGAACTATTTTATCTGTAAAACAAGAATACATATTTATATGTAAGAAATTCTTTGGACCGTCACTGTTATTATTTACAATATTGGGTTCATTTTCATGCTATTTCTTTCCCATTTATTTTATTTACTTCTACCTCCATAGAGAATTCTTATAATTTCTATCATTTCATCTATTTAAAAAACCTCCAATTTTAGAATCAAAGAACCATAGTATAGAGATTTAGAGATCAAGTTTAATCCTTCCATTTCCCCTATGAGAATGGCCTTCGTTTTGTTGAATATAACATAAGAGCATTGAATGCCTTTATGTTGTTTGTATTTTATTTCATAAACTACCTGGAACATATTCCTTACATGACTCTATTTCTTTTCAGTTAATATTATTTAAACCTGTAATTTCATCATGGCCACTGTAAATTTGATACATCAGATTTGTAAAACATGCCAAGAAAAGTAAATTAAGTTATCATTTGCTATTTCCTCATTGGGTATTAGTCCATACAATACAAAACATTAACTTTGGATACATTTGATTAGTAATTTAAGAATCTTTTCTACCTATGGAAGTAGTGACCTACACATCCTCCATTTGACCCCGAGTGTGCAATCCTATGTAAATAACATTTTTAAATTTTATATTTTTGTAACACTAGTTTTTGTAATCTTCAGGAGTCACACTTTAATGTAGTAAAATGTATATCTACTAAGTAGTTTCTCAAAATATTAAATATTTTATTAGAAATGAGATGATTCATCTACAGTTAGAGTGCAGAGAAACAACATGCAAAATTAATCTTTCAGTTCAAGTCTTTTAATCCCACAGTGAGTTCTGCTTGTAGTTCAAAGAACTAAGTTTAGAACCAAGGTCTGAGATAATTTGGCCAGTTTCCTATCTGAGTAATCCTAGATTTGGGACTAAAGCCATTCAGAAGGTCTGCTGGTGGGTATGATTTAAGAGTATCCTAATCCCCCAAATACCGGCTGTAAATTAACAAATGAATCCAGCAGTCAAAGATAACTAAGGCTTTTGGAAAATGCAAATTTTCCTGGCTGAAATAAAGCAGGTGATGTGTCATCATTTACATTTCAAATTGGTTTAATTTGTCTGCTCCTCCCTGATCACCTAGCTAACATAGGCCATAGTGGGGAAATACAGGTTTTGAGAAAGATAGAAAGGAGACAATAGGAAGAAGAGATGAATGATTATGGAGGGGGTAATTAAAGCTATAATTAGGAAAAAGTATTAGAAATGGGGTCAGGGCTATTCTGGACAGGGTATCATAATGGAGGTCTTTATATTACCAGTAACTTTGGGCACAGAGTGTAGATAAATGTAGAACCCTAAGGAATGATGGAGGGATGTAATTTACCTTAAAATAATTGTGAAAACTCAAGTCTACCTGATATTTTTCAATATCAAAGAAATGCAACCTAAAAAGTCAGAAAAAAACTCAGTATTTAGTTCACTAAAATAAATAGTGATCTACAGTAATTGATACACCTACGCTAAGCACAGTTTTCTATGAATTTTAGTCTTATGCGCCCTTCCTGGAAAAACATGAATATATAAAATAACATTTACTTAGAGAATTATTAAATATCAGGAACCTGAAGATACCCTAGAGATCCTAAGGTTGACCCTGTTCGTTTTGTCAGTGAGGTAAACAAATCCCAGAAGATTAAGTGAATTGGTCGGATCACATGGCCCATCTTCATGCAAAATTTTATAGTCTGAAGTGATACTTTGAAGCCTGAGGAATAAATGCTTCAAACCTTTCTATATAGAGTATAGATGTGTGACTAAAATAAAAAGAAAATGTATCAAGATGATAATCTCTATAATGTTGATATAAATCCTGAAAAAATGGTAAAGAACATGTTTTTATAGCAACGGCATATTGGATATGTTGTCCATTTTCCTTTAAAACAATATGAAATGATTTTTAGTGAAAAGGCAACAGCTTGTGTGTGTGTATGTATGTATGTGTGTGTGTTATTCTTTCCCCCCACTTTCAAACCATTCACAGTTGAGGGGATTTTACTAAAACATTGTAACAATGATTGCCAAAGCACTAAACACTGCATGGTGTTGGATGCCTTGGCACAAAGAATAAGTACCAGAAAAAACATCCTCAGGGAAAGTTCAGAGACTTTGTGTAGCTTTTTCACTTTAATAATTACACCAGTGCTAATTCACACCCTCCTTGACTAGACGCTTAAGTTTTAAGTAGCTTAGCAATTACAGATTCTGCCTTTAGCTACTAATAAGTCCTTTTGAATATTGATCAGATATTTCCTGTCTTTGTCTTTCCTTCATCTTTTTTCTTTTCTCTTTTCTTTTCCTTCCTATCCTATTCTTTCCTCCTTTCTTTCTCCTTTATTTTCTTTCCTTCCTTCCTTCCCTTTTTCTTCCTTCCTTTTCATTTATCTTTAAAGTTGTTAAAGTTTAAGAGAAAATGTATGGGGCTTATATCCATTCGCTATCAAAATAGATTTGTTTTATAGATACGTTTCATTTAAAAGTTAATAAATTTGTAAAAATTCCCAGCATTTATGTGTGATTATTTTGCTTTCATTATCCCCCTTTTTTAACCTAGTAAATTAAAATGTGTGTATTCAACAGAAACTGCCAAGGAGGGTCTCTCTCCCACCTCTGTTCTTTCTCAATCACCTACCTCGTTTGTGTTAGGTACTGTGGTAGGAAATCATAATAGTTGTAGCCTCCATTTATTCATCACATCAACTACTAAATTATTTATGTTGGATGTGTCATATGTAATATGTAATCACAGTGCTTTGAAGTTGTATTTCATTGTCCTTATTATACATATTAAGATAAAATAAAAAAAATAAGTTCAGAGAAGTTAAACAGTATCACCAGGATCAATACCCAGTTAAGTGGAATTGCTGTCATTCAAAACCAGTTCTTTTGAAGTTCAAGCTCAAGTCTATCTGATGTGCCCTTCAAAAGGTATTGTGCTATAAGAGGAGGAGGGATGGTATATGATCCTGGTTGTCTTCATTCCACTATGACTGCTGTAAAGTATTGTTTGGATCCACTTTTCCCAAGGCTTGATCTACAAATTTCTAAAAACCATTTTGCGCTCTTTTAGTGAGTAGAAACACTTCCATGACTTCAACTTTGAATTGGGATACCTATGCTTCCCCAAATGTACCATCATCAAGTTATTTAATGCACCTTGTGGAAATATTAATAGCATGATAAATTTACCCAGATTTGTCAATATGGCCATGATGTGTGTGATTCACTTTCATTATTTTAGCATTAATTAAGGGAATTAGGACTTAAGACCATTTGGTTTTTTCCGTTCTGCCACTAAACATCTATGATTTAGGGGACTAATACATTAACATGTATTGGCTTCAGCTTCCATATCAGTAATAGGAAAAAGTGCCCCAGATAGTGTTCAGGATAATATGCAATGCTGAATTTTTATCATTATTTCTAATAATAGTAACACAAGGCTTAACATGTAGTAATATTTGCAAATCTTAAGCATATCTTCCCATAACCCTGCCACAAGGGAATACATCTCTTCTCATGCCTTCCCAGATCTACTATCCCTGAAAAGAGGATCAGGATAGGAACTGTGGAATAACTAAAGACTTTGTTTTTTCATTGTTCAGATGAACATTCAAAATGAATATTATTAAAATATTGGATTTTGTTGTAGTTTTATGCTTACCTGGCAAAATAAGCCTGGCCTTATTTCTGAAACTCAAGGTTTTAACCAAGAATGAATGGTATGTTTTATGATCGAGCATTTCATAAGTCCTGTCCCATGAACAAAAGAATAAAAACTGTTCAGGCTCTAAAGAGAAATTGCTGATCATCCAGGCACTTACACAAGTGGACTTCAAGGCACTCACAATATTGTTTCTTTTTCTGGAGATGATTTACTATCCTGCAATATGTTGATATGTCAGGTTCATTTGTCCTATAGGTTAAGTTAGAGCTTATCTTGCCCTCCTTGGTATTATTTCTGGAATACATTTTAATGTCCATGTTCTAGTGGAAGTTATTCTCACAGTCAAAATGACTGCAATATATAGCAGCCAGTGCTCACAGGAATGAAACAGTAAAATATAAATAAAAAATAAAAGAATTTATTTTAAAAAACAGAAAAAGAAAAAATACATTAAAATCTGAAATATTTAGTATCATTTCCCCTGAGAGCACACTGAAGAGCAAATATGACTGAAGATAATTGTGTATTTGTGTGAGAAAAAGATTCCAGAGACCAAGAGAGTCACTCTCCTACTTTTTGTTTGATTTTTGCCTATTGAAGATACCCCATTAGTCTAATGATCTTTCCTCTAATGTTTAACAACATCCCCACAGGAATCCTTCCTGAAAATGGCTATGCAATTGGGAGGCTCAAAAAATGTAGGAGACATGTATTTATTATTTGTGCATATTTCTATTCTTAGGAAGATAGCAAATCTACTTGATTGGCAAGCAGGAGAAATATTTCCTTCTGTTCTGGGATATAACACGTCCCCAGTAATGCACAGGATGTATTCTTCTATAACAGCGAAAGGCATCCCCTTATGAATTGATGTTTCACAACTTGTCGTACCTGCAGATTCCTTATCTACATCTTTTCTTATCCATTTCCGTTGCTCCATGTTGGATCACGGCACAGGCTCTTTTTCCTTCTGGCACAGCAGATTAATCCTTTTAAACATTACTTTTACTCTTTAAATTATTGATTTAAAATTTTTCTTCCCAAATCTGACTTCATTCTATTTGATTTCACAAGCCCTCATGTCTGATCCAGCCTCCCGCCTTGAACTTCCTCCCTCACTGTTCTAGAATGCTAGCTCATGTCTCAATTACTCACGTACCTCTCTTGTAAGATCAAATTTAACTTCTTCCTGAAATGTCGTGTCTTTACTACAATTTCTGTTTAGGTCCTACTCAGTTTTCTATGTCCTATTTAAGCACCTTCTGCTGCCATGGTTCTTATTTCTTGCTCCTTTCTTTTGTGTTTTACCACCACTTAATTTGTTCTACTCTTTCATACATTAGTTTTACTTTGTTGATACCTGTACATCATCCCTAAAACATTCCTTTTAGCCAGCAACTAAAACCACAGCCATCCTATAAATATTCTTTTCTGGGAATGGTATTTTATGATTTGCAAAGCCTTCTATTTTCAAGATTCAAACTTGGTTTGGCTTCAACTCCTCCTTTATTACCTTCCACTGAAGGGAGGCCAGGCTTTTCAGAACTCTGCCTCCACCCCCTGATACAAGGAGGAAACACCAGGCAGTTGTATGGGATTCTGGCATTGCAGATCTTGAGTTGGTTCCATTAGCCATGGGGTCCATTAGCTGCAATCAACCTTTCACTGGCCCTAAAGTCTCCTCTCTGCACACTAATGAGAAGATACCTGGAGTTTTCTGACTTTCCATCTTTTTTTCTTTTGGTTTTACCATGAGGCTTGCTCCCCTGGTGAGCCCTCTGAAAGGCCATCCAGCTGTGCCTAAGGGAGCCAGACTCAGAAACAAGGGGCTGGGTCCACCAGCACTGCTGCAGATCTGCTCCCACCACTGACTGTTCAGAGAATTTATCGCCACAAGAAAATGTATTGCCACAATCTCTACTAGAAACTCAATTGCCATTTTCCCTGTGGACTTGTGCTATGAGAGTGCTCAAAGTCCCTAATTTGTATGGGGAACAACTGGGTCACTTCCATGACATCAAAGCATGGGTTGGAGTGATGACATTTTGTCTAATCCAACTCAGAGTCCTTTATAATACTCTTCTCACCTACATTTCTCTGTTTGAGGCTCTCTCTGAAATATCCTCCCTTACCACGACCATTACCTTGAGGAATCTCTCAGGGCTCACATTCCAAATCTTTCACTTCAACCTGTCTATAGTAGCTGGCTCTTTAGTTTGGATACAGGTGTTGACCTCTCCCTGGAATTAGAGAACTGATCTTTGGACTTTTCCTTATTTTTCAAGGTCTCCCTTGTGGAAGCTACTTATTTTACTTTCCCTTTTCTCCATACGCCCATCCTCAACTGCCAAGATCCCAGACATAGGAAAGCTCCACTTTTTCCCCAAACCAACCAGTCAGTATGCCTAAAGGCAAAAATTATGGGCTATAAATTTGAAGAACTTTATGCACTGGAGTTACTTTGCATCCCTCAGAATGTCTAACATAATGAAGTTACGTGTTAAGTACTAATTTTTCAATTGATGAAATGCCTTAATGATAAATCAATAAGAACCCAAATAGGGCCATGAAAATCGAGTACAGGTTTCTAAAGTAATTTAAATGGCAGGCAGTATACAGGATATTTTGAAATATAATAGAGACTAAATAGATTCCAAAAAAACAAAATATGTGTAACCCTAAACACTGAAGCCTACTCTAAGGAATTAAAAGACTATACCATGGTAATATGGACAATTACATTAGGGATTAAATAACTGCTGAGAGTTAAGAGAAGACATATTAGTTAATGGAATTTATTTTAATTTTGTGTGTGTGTTCTAGTCTATTCTCTCAGTCCCAGGCTCAGCTTAATTTTTCGAAAGGTTTTGTTCCCTTTTTCTTGAAGGTTTGATTTAAGTTTTCCCGGTTGGTTTTTTTTCCTTCTTGAGGGTTGTTTGGGTTTGTTGATTTTTTTCCAAGGGAATTTTTTTTGGTTCAATTGTTGTTTTGTTTTTTTTGTTGATTTTTTCTTTTTTGGTTGAAGGAGGCCGGCTTTCAAGGAAAGGCGGGGGGTTTTTTGGGCTTTTTTTTAATTCTTTCTTATTTCTATTAAGTTGTTTCTTGGAATTCCTTAATTGGATTGGGTTAACCTTCGGAATTACTACATTATTTTTTATTTTGCGAGTGTTGCTATCTCCCCTCCCCCATATTCAGTGATGGTTTCACTATGTCAATTCTAAAAGTTAAAGAAATAAAGATGTAAGAATTACTTCATCAACATACCATATTCCAAAAATTGTGCTCTAACATGAGACATGTTTTGAATTTAGAACACAGGCTGTCATAAAATTAAAATGGTCTGCAGTGGTCAGTTTCCCAGATAAATCCACAAATACCTTATTAACTCCATAATATAGCTGAAATCTAGCCTCAATATATTTGTATTAAAATATGCAAAGTAAGCTATCTTGTTGAGATTGTAAGAAAAAAGATCAACAAACATAATTGAAAAAGTGCTGCTTTTACTCCCGTGGGTGGGAGGGAAAGTAGATTTAATCAGAGCAGGAGTGAGCAAGCTAAACTGCACACTAAATCTGGCCACACCTGTTTGTGTTTTTTTTTCCCTTGGCTCTTTCACCTTATAGTGACAGAGTTGAGTAGTTGTAATAGAGACCATATGGCCCTCAAAGCCAAAAATAGTTACTATTTGGCCCTTTCCAGACCAAAAAAAAAAAGAAATGTTGGCCCTGAATTAGAGGAGCGACAGAAGCTAGCTAGATGGAAAGGTTTGTGAATTCTAATCATGGTGTCTGTAGTGTGAGCTCCACTAGAGCAGTGCTGTGATTCCCTGGGCATTCTATCTCCAGAGACGAGACTCGGGCCTGGCATGGAGTAGCGCCTGATACAACGTTAGTGAACTTTCAGGAGCTACACAGATCAATGCCTCTAGGTCTTTCTCAGCTCATTTCCAACTTGAAAAATTATAGATATAATTAAATATCACTTTCAGAGGAAACAGTTTGCATTATTTCTTCTTTTTGGAATACACTCTCTGCGGTCTAATGTAGGGTTGACTTTTGTAAACCTTCTGTGGGTACTTGGAATTAAAATAAATATTCCGTTTCTGGAGTATGTGCTCAGATATAATTTTTTCAGATAAAACTTAGTAATTATCTTATTCAATCATGTTTTCCCTCAGGTATTTTTATTTGCATAATGTATCAGACCAGGAGAGATGTGTTGAAATTGTTTCTCTAAACTTCTCTGGCATTGCTGACAATTACTGCTTAATAGATGTATCAGTGCATACAGCTAGCTTTCTGTTCAAGATTATAATCTCTATCAGTAAAACAAACCCTCTCATTCCCATATAATAAAACATATACTGAGTTCCACTTTGCATGTTACTGATTATGCATTCAAGTTTGCTTATTTCCATTTTCCTAATTGTATTCAACAGTATTTACTAATGCCCCCAGGAGAGAAGAGGGAATTATGTCTCATTCCTATCTTACTTTCCCTTCCATTCCCCCAAGCAACAACAACAAAACAAATGGAAAGAAAGCTCATTTTCTTGTATTTTTCTGTCTTTTTCTATCATACATACTTTCTGTGCATTTTCCTTAATAATTATACATTTTAAATATGATTGGAATTATGCTTATTGAATTATACATGTCACCTGATAAATAACTTTTATCACAGTTTTTGAAATCTAGATTCTGTGCTTAATTAAATCTGTGCTTTCTTGCAGTTTCATATCAAGATTTATCAATTCTTTATTGAAAGAAAAGAAACATATCTCTCTTATAATGTCTTGCTGTTGATGCTTATTTGTTTCTTTGATGTGTTATGTATTTAAAATTGACTTTCTTTTGCCTTCAGATATGAATAACAATTGGGTAGGGAATCCTTAGTCACACTCTTTTCCATGCCCAAACTCTGTTGTCTTCTGGCATCTAATATTGCAGAAGACAAATATAAAATAACTTGATTTCTTTGTGTATTATAGGTGACATATTTCATCTACCTGGAAGTTTATAGCATTCTTTATTCCTGAAATTCAATAACCTCTTTAGAGAATGCATCCATGTGGTTCATTTTCATTAATTTTACATTACCTACATTTTAAGAATGCACAATGCATTCAAATGACTTACCTGTATTTAGGAACCTAATAAATGTCAAAGCGAGGATGTGAAATCAGTCTCTTGTATCCTATTTCTATATTATGTTTCCCTCACTTGTTCCACTAGCCCTGCATCTTAAAACTTTGTGGAGTAAACTGTAGTTCTTCTGTAGGAAATGTCTTAGTTTAGACCTTAGCTGAGAAATAATTTTTAAAAAGTCTGGTTATGCCACAGACATTGTTGAAGGTGTTTTCATAAGGGAAGAGTGATTCTGGGAAAACATAATTGTCACTCAGAATATCATGCCACCTAACTCTAGTAAGTGTCAGTGGAGTATAAAAGAACCCTAAAGCATTAGCACCATTGGGTCAGATGTCTTCTGCTCTATTGGGAGACGGGTCCACAGCAGCTGTATTGCATGCAGGAGGCAGGCAACACCGCTGGCAGGCCCGATTGCTACTTTGGGCACCTTCAGCAACAAGTTACATCAACCCACTTAGAGCAGAAGAGGAGGATATGGCAGCTGTTACAAGATAGTCAAAGTGATTCTACTCCACAGTACGTTGGTGGGGCAGTTCTGCAGAATTCATAAAACTACACATTACTCACAAAACGTGATCCTATAAATATTGTTTATTGATTCTTTGTGACCCTATGACCACTATCTCCCCCAATTTGATAGGACCTGGCTTATATATAGAATATATTCTTTTCTTTTTTTCCCTCTCTCCATCTTTTTAGATTCTCTCATTCACTGTCTCTCTCTCTCTCTCTCTCTCTCCCCCCCCCACCACTTCCCTCCGTTTCTCCCTCTGTTCTTCTCTGAAAACCTCTTAAAGGGCATCTTTGTGATAAGGAATTCAGCCAACAACACAGAACTCTCTCCTTTTTAGGTTTACTATGGGCACTATTTCTGCCTTCCTAGAACAAAGCATGGAATACTGTGAAGCATAAAACCTCTAGTCTGAAAAGTATGATCATAAATGCAAGATTGTTTTTCCACAACCCATTAATATGTTTTCTGTTGCTAACTTGCCTATTCCAATGTTCTTCTGCATTTATTCTTACCACTGCAAGCAAAAGAAATCCTCCAAGTTTTTGATAGATTTAAAAATCACAATTCTCTGCTTTTCTCTATAGTCTTAATATTTTAGAGTAGATCTTAGAGTATGGATAAATTAAAATATCTTACAATGGAGTATGTAAAGAAGACTTTATATCAGTTTATGTATCACAAATTGCAAAGGGAAATTTTCCATAAAGAAAAATGTCTGCATTAAAATAGACTCAGAAAAAAAGATTCTACAGGGAATCTGATCAACATTTAATTGATTAACATTGAATTCTGCTCATCAATATATTTCCTGCTTTATATGAGTGAGATTTAAAGTAGTACAGTGAACTTGTCCAATGTAGCATTTTTGGAATGTTAATTATCATATATACCATCTAACCCAGAACTAAAAGCATATTAAGGCTACAAGAGACCTTAGCAGTTGTTTCATCTCCTTTACTTTTCAGGTGGAGAAACTGAGACTGAGAGAAGGCAATGCATTGTCCTGAGCATTTAGCTAGCTAGTGGTAGAATCTGAACTAGAAGCCCAATTTAAAGACTCTTAATGTCAAGTTTCTCCCACTTTATCAAATTTCCTTCTGTGTCCTGCAACACATGGCTTAGATATGTTAATGTGTTCTAGAGAAACTTTGATATCTCTTGAACTCATCTGATTTCTAGAGTATTATGTCAAAATAATATGCCATTTCTGGTGATTCTCAAAGGCATATACCATTATTCTCAGCATGGAAGTTGAAATGGTTGAAAAATTGTGCAATCAGCATACCTACAGCCAACCAAATAACCAAAATTCATTTATTTTGTATCTTATATCACGAGTAAATGAGTGTGCACCAAACCACTAAGTTTTTGAGCTTGCATCTGGAAAAATCAATTTGACATCTCAATTTAGCTAGTTCTAGGCTATGTGAATAATGTCATAACTGTGTTTCACTGGTTTTTCTACTGTGGCTATACATTATAACTACCCAGGTAAAATTAAATCAGAATCTCCGGGGAGGGGGAGTGCTGAGCATTGATACTTTAAAAGCTTATGGGTTCGATAAATTCATTAAAAAAGTTTTGCTAGTTATGATGTATCATAGTAATTATGAACTTCTTTAGCACAAAAGGTATATTTAATCATGATACTCAGAAGTACAGATGGATATTGAATCTATTTGTAATCATAAAATACAAATTAGAGAAATGCATCAATTTTAGATATTTTCTGATTTTGTCATGTAATGGAATTTGGAGTCCCTCCTTTGACTCATACTCACTCAATCTATAAAATAGGATAATAATGTCTCATAAAATAATTCTGAAAATTAAATTAGTCACATGGTAATGTGCCTTACATTGTGCTTAAAGCAAATGCTCATTATCCATGATGACAGTGATGATGATGATATTGATTAATAATACTTTAGCCTCAAGAAATTAAATAGCTTTCTCAGTCATATACCTAATCAAGGATTGAGTGAAAATTCCAGCTTGTAACATACACATCTTAGTTTAAAATTCTTACAACTAGTTACAGCTTATTTAATGGAAAACTAAAAATAGTTCAAGGCTAATGAAGTGTCTTAAAGAAACACGGAAGGTAAAACAAAGTCTATACACATGACAAAGCAGTTTGAAATTAAATGAGTTTAAGAATTTAGACATTGTCAAAGAGAAAGTTAAAAGAGTGGATCGTCAGGGTTGACTTTTTAGCTAGAAAGCAATGAAAAAGAGAAGAGATAAGACCCTGGAGGTGACATTTTGCAGGTGTGACTGAATGAGGGTCCTTGACATTCAGGGTAAATCATTTTAATTTCCACATTCAGATGCAATTCTTTAACACTCGTGCTCATGTAATGTAATCATTTGAAGCCTTATCACCCTTCAATTGAAAGTAATTTACAGCTGTTTCTATTGAGAGTTTATCGTGTACAACACTCTTTTAACAATATGAAATACTGTCCAATCACTATGGCTGCCATATCTAATGGTTCTTCTGCACATGATCCCATAAATTACTTTAATGGAGCAGTAATTTTCTCACATAAGTTTGTGATTCTGTGGCTAATCTTCCTAGAACATATGTTTGCAGACACTAAAGACAGCACTCTGACTTATAGTGTTGGATAACAACAGAGATACACTTCAAAGGAGCGATTTCCTTACTGACCCTTGGTAAGAACTCAGGAAAATGATGCAAACCTCATGAATTAGTTTGTTAATTAGAAGACTGAGTATTCATCTCTGCTGCCTTTTATGTGTGGGGAAGGATATTGGCTATGGCCATCCTACAAACCTACACACCAGGGAGATAAGCAGCATCCTACAGCTGTGCTCCTTTCTTGTTCTCGGCTTTAGTCCCTGATACAGAAGCGAATATCGGCACTGTCAAATTGTACTTCATCATCTTGGAAAGATTGTTGAAACAAAATAAAGGATATACAAAGCTGTTTTACTTTAGTAGACCCTGTTTATCAGCATCTGTGAAAATTGTAGCAATGGCATGCTGTACCACGTTAGCAACCCACCCAGTGGACAGTTTTTTGCCACTGCTGTGGCCCTTTGCTAAAACATATACCACATCCCAGTGGTATGAAAGCCCTTTAGCTGGAGAAGATGTCATGGCTTCAAAATAAGAGTCCCACCCCCACCTTCAAACAAGATTTATTCATTTATATTTGGTAAAGATAAAACATAAGAATCATTATGGAGCCATGTATAAGTAGTAATGCAAGGTACAGCAGAATATTTAACATTCACCTTGAAGTTTAAAAGTTACACATGAATAACAAAATGACACAATCCTGCTGTTCACAGCATTGGTAGTGACACTCGCAATTTTCAAAGACATGTTTCTTTTTACCAACAGAAGAAGATAGATCCCTTCTCTTCCTTTCTAAACAGACATCTAGTCATTAAGAACATGCAAAATGTTATATTTTTTTAGGAAACATTCCTTCTAAAATTTTGTTGTCAAAGAGGTAAAAGTCTAGTGTAAATGTCATAGATAGAAATATGTATATATACACACATATATAACAACTTATAGCAACAAAATTTGAGGAGTTTTATCTTAAGCATCTATCACTTAGTTGCAGAAGTTTAGTCAAGGTCATTACGTATGTGTCGTGTGTATATATCACTCTTTTTGGTCACCGATAACATTAGTATGTTTCAAATACAGATTTATGTCCTTATTTAAGTGTTCAAAAGGGCCTGTAACTGCTTGTAACATGAATTTTTTAGCCTATCCCAAAAAAGCTTTCTATTTCCTTTTCACAATGCATTGCTAAGTCAGTGTAGATATTGTTATTTATAACTATATCTAAATTCTAATACTAAAGTAGAAAATTTTAAAATTTAAGCAAACCTTTGCTTTTTGTTCATAGACTAATGACCTTTATCTGCCCGAAAATTAGAACAAAAGTGATTTTATGCCCCTAAAATTGTTTTCATGTGAAGTTCATGATACGTCATCTTTTGATAGTCCTAAAATTATCCTTGCAAACATCATAAAATACTGTCTCCTTTGAGTCAATGTTTACTATAAGAGGCAGAAAACTATAGTAGGAAAAGAACCAACCAGAGATTAGAAAACCTCAATGCTGGTCCCAACCATGCTGCTGGGCACTTAGCCAACCTGAGTTTTCCATTTGTAAAATTATATTCCACAGACATTGAAAAATTTAAATATTAATTTGGGAATGTTTGTTTCTGAACCTCACTTTGTTGCTTTAAAATCAAGTTATATAATTATTCTACAATGAAGCCTATAGGAAGAGTAATTCTGTAGCTTTCTGATTTTATTCTTTCTTCTCTAAAACAGATGCTGCAAGCATTTCCAAGCCTTGGAGAGATAAAAGTTCCTTTGCTTGCTAGAGTATTTATGTATGCAATTGATTCTTGAAACAAGGGATGCATTTTTAAGGATGGCTTGATTTTCTTTTGAAAAAAAAGTTTGCACTGAAAACATTAAATCAGGTGCAGTTTATGTGCCAACGAAGCAAGGAACACCAGACAGTAAATAAAGCAGAGAGTACTGCACATTCAAACACTCAAAAAGAAAATGAGAAGAGAAGAAACTGCACAAGTATTGAACTAACATGGAGGGCATAAACTAAATAGTGACTGACACAGTCTAAAATTGCTTTCATTCCTTCTTAACACTTTTCACTCAATGGCTTCTTTATAACTTTCAATTAACCCACTCCCTCTGCTTGCAATTTCTCTTTTTTACTGCCAATGATATTTAAAAGATACACTAAATTATAGATTCAGATGTTTTAAAAAAGACTCTTTGTTATTGGTTTTGTTATCCCCGGACTGCTTAAAAATGGTGAAGGGTGCAGGATGCACTAAAAGAAAAACACTATGGAGTCAGGATTCTTCGAGGCCATGACAGCCAATCTCTGCCTGAGGTGACATGCCATCCCAGTAAATACCGAGGCACTCACTGCACTCCTGCCAGAGGAGGGCCATCCAGGTACGTCGTCCAGGAGCCTTGGCATTTCGCCTGCAACATAGGCCCCAGAATTACACCAGTGTCTGAAAAGGATTTGTAATCACCACACCATTTGTCATTATTTTTGAACTTTGTTACATATGCTCTGGAAACACATACCTCAAACCCACTTCATGACCACTTCCCTAGTGACTGTGTGAATTCCACACCTCTTATATTGAGATCAACTGCTGCTATGAACAGATTTGCCATGCAAGTTCTCCTGGTCTCTATGTTTTCATGAAATTTGACTCTGCTTTCCCAACCTTTAGAATGCTGTAAGGACAAGAAGTGTGCATATGAATATAGAAAGCTTACACACCATTAAATTTGAATGCACAGTAAGTAATGCAGTGTATTAACTAATAGTGCTTAACCTTAAAAGTCATTTGACAGAGAATCACCTGCATTTATGGTCAAATTAAAATGGACATTTAGAACTCACATTTCCCTGGCATTACTCTCCTAATTTCAGGAACAAAATGAAATAAATATAGACACTTAGATGTATAGGTTTATGTTTGTCATAATAGCAAACAGAACCTCTGGCTGTGTACACTAATAACTACAATGAAAAGTAGAAAGAAACAAACACCAGCCAGGTTCGTGGGAGTTCTGAGTAGAGAGATTACTTACAGTTTAGAAAATCCCAAAATGTTTTACTGAGGGTCATCATTTAAGATAAGCTTAAGCTTATAGGGAAAACTACATTTGATATATATAAATATATATTTTACATATATATTTGTATATATAGACAGATATAGATATATGAAATGTAGTTAGAATTATACATGTATAAATATGTATAAATTACAAATATAGCTTAAATTCAGAAATGCATACATATATAAATATATATGGGTGTGTATATATGTTACCGAAAGCTCGGCACTTTTCCCCGAGGTCGCATCAGAAGAACAAGGACAAATATTTTGAAGCTTTTTAAAGGGAGGCCATTCAGCTTCAGGCAATTGCTATTTAACTACAGTTGATGATTTTGATCATCCCATCTCTGTCCCATCTCTGTGGAAGGCAATCCTGTGACCTCCTCCCGGGACCTCCAGCTGGACCGTTCCGTTGAGCCTTCTTCTGTAGCACAAAGAACGGAGGACATTCCCCTGTCTCCCCCAATCACTGGCCTGAGGTAGGGATGCAGGTTTCAGTTCCCAAAGAGTGAGTGAGATTGTGAGGTTTTAAAGAGACAGAAATCATTTTTGCCATGTTTTTTGAGGCCATTTCCTCTGTAACACACACACACACACACACACACACACACACACACAAATTATGTATATATGTATTTAGAGAAAAGCTACTTTAGGAGGTGCCGGTAGAAGAGAAGATTGTAATGGCATGTATAGAAAATTACAAATAATTTAGCAGTCTAGATAATATTTATCTATTTTCATTTAATGTCAAATACAAAATATATTCACATAGAAACATATGCATGGAAAGACATACACCAAGAGTTAACAGAAGATTTTGTGCTATTGCACTACTATTGAAAATTTATCAATTTCTTTATTTTGTCTACTCCTAGTATTCTGGGAGGCTTCATTTTATTTCCATTAATGCCAGCTTACTTTCACCTTCTTGTTAGTGCCAAAGCTGCAGTATTTCATCTCTGAGATACTGAATAATATCATTATACAAATTTTTTTTCACCAATGAACTCGTTTCATTTCTTCAAGAATAAACTAAGTATTTTAAAATAGTATAAAGGCCATAATGGTGTAAAAACTGGAAAAAAATTAGCTGACTTAAACTCATATATTTTATTTCTTGTAGTAGTAATATCACAAAAGTTAAACCAAAGAAATTATGTAAAGGAATTTACTACACCACGTCTGTTTGCACTACTTTAAAATTTGCCAAGTCTTTTCTTCAAATAAATTTAAACAGCTTCCTTGAAGATTGATAGGAATTTAAACTGACTTTAGAAAGCAGGTATGTAATTGCTGACCTTTTTTTTCTTAATTAAGGTGTAACAATGTGATTGGAATTTAAATTCAGAGAGTTAGACTGAGAGCCTCATCTCTAAAGTACTTGCAGATTTTTGTTTCATGATTCTGTTTTAAAATGTGCCCAAAGATTACAGGTTTAATTACAGGCTCACTAATTTGTTTCCAGATACACTAGACTTAAAGTGTAGTTAAAGCATTAACACGATATTTAATCCTTGACTTGTTCTTTAAAATATGCATCTGCTTTATATTTTTGAAGGAAAACTGACTAATCCAGTCTGACAATATGTTGACTTCATTCCTTTCTCTGGTGTTAAACTGCATATAAACCAGTTTTTCAAGCTTTAAAAATATGTCTCTAATTAAAAATGGATTTCTTGAGGTTTTCTGATATCCCCAATATTCCAGCTTACAATTCAAAACAGACCCATTTAGGTATAATTCAGAAATGTAAGGAAAAGTAATGATATTCCTGAGGGCAGTTTTTCATAAAATATCAATTATAAATTGAAGATTCATAAAACAGAGATGATTATTAAAGGTATGGCAAATGGATGGATATATGACTTGAATGATTGAATACTTTAGAAGTGAATGACTTAATCAATGTATTGAAAGAAGGAAAGCCTGCGTACCCAAATAATAGTTGCCTTATAAACTTTATGTGTCCCCCAGGGTTTGCACTGCCTATTTGTTTAACTGGGTGTTGCTAGTGAAATGTCAGTCTTACTAGCTTTAACATAGCTAAATTTATGTTACCTTGGCTTTATGCTATTGGTTCAACCTTCTACATTAATACATCCTTTTATGTCTTCTCCTTAGACTTTATGCAAAGTGTTTAAGATCTCCACTTAGCCTGTCTTCATTCTAGGAGAAAATCCCACAATCTTATCAAATTTATAATCCTTTTTCTGATATTCCAGGAGTGAGTTTTCATCAGAGGCAATATGAAGAAAAGTGATCCTGGAAGAGAACATATTTTGTTTTTATTTAAACTATATTTTGCACTTATTATGCTAATTTGGATCATTTCCTAGTGTTATATGTGAGTTTTAAGGTAATATTTTGGTGAGAAACTTGTTCAGTGACAATAATTTCATTGGTTTCTTGGCATTCTTTAGTAGTACATATTGAAGTTCCAGAATCATCCATTCCTTCCAAAATTGACTTAATATATTAAAATACAATACCCTCCTTTAATATCTACCCTATATTCATTTAGTCAACAAAACCCAGTACTTGACCTTTTCTACAGCTGTGCTTGTCGATTTCTGCCAGAGACCACTTTATTTTCCACTACCTTGTTCTCTAAATAATGATTATAGCTATAAGTTCTAATTCATAGCCACCCAATCAGCAAGAATGTCTGTTAATTCTCCCTTTAAAACATGTCTAAAAATTGTCTCTGCTACTTGTTGGTGATATACAACCTCAGAGACAGAATCCAGCAAATGAGGCAGGAGCTGATCATGCCTTAAAATATCAACCTGAGTTTTAGTGGAGAAATTTTAGATAAGAATTGATTACCCAAGATCAATATAATGCACTAATCCAAGGTGTCAGAGACTAAGAACTGTGAGACAGAGTAATCGGTTGAATCCTAGGAATGGACCTGTAGGGTTGGGGTAGAATAGAACACATTAGAAGAAAATTGCCCAGGCTAGGACAGAATAAACAAGAAAGGAGGAAATAAGAAGAAACAAAGATGGAACTCAAAGGTGGAAGTAATGAGTATAATTTACCAAGAATAAAAAATAAGATCAGTTACCACCTGAATTAAATAAGTAGGGTTATAGTATTATCACTGAACAAAACTAGAAGAAAAAATATCCTGTATCGTCCCTTTTCATTTGTGTATAAATGTTTCAGCTCAAATAATTTATGGTTGTCCTAAGAATACATTTTCTGTTTTGAAAACACTTTACCACCCCCTTTTTAGAGGTGCCCATCTCAGGGCTATAGGTCAATAGGGGAATGGGGTCGGGGGGAGAAAGAGAGAAGGAAGATATTGATGAAGATGTGAAAGCTGGTTTAGTGTAAATGTGACAGTGTAATTCATCATACAGTGTAACATCAATTACACAAAATTTCTCATTTTTTACCTAAAAGACTATGACTTGAACTTTTAGTATTTCTATTCTTATGCTGGGGGAAATTTTTTTCTCCCCATCACCTCTGCCGTAAGTAATGGCTAGCCAGATAAGCTGGTCAAAAATGTTTTAATTCATTCCTCAAAATCTTATTCAATGAAGTCTGAAAACTAGTTCTAAAGACAGCTCAATTTGCGAGTGGCAACTTCTGGTAGTGTCAAGAAATAGAATCTTTCCAAAATATCCACAGCTATTGTTGCATTCTGTTTCCAAGACTAAAGCTATTATTACCTGAAACACAGTATATGTACAGTCAACTATTATGACGTTTCAGTCAACTCTAGACCACATATACAAGAGTGGTTTCATAAAATTATAATACTATTAATTTGCTGTACCTTTTCTATGTGTTTAGATACACAGATATTTACTATCGTATTATGATTGCTTACAGAATTCAGTACAATAGATGCTGTACAGGCTTGTTACCTAGGAGCAATAGGCTATACCATAGAGCCTCAGTGTGTGGTAGGCTGTACCATCTAGGTTTGCATGAGTACACCCCATGATGTTCACACAGCAATGAAATCGCCCAAAGGCATATTTCTCAGAACATATCCTCATCATTAAGTGATGCGTGACTGTACGTGCGTTTCCTCCTCTAACTTCTGTTTCTGGAGAAGCACAGAGTTTGTTACTCTACTACATTATACTGAGTATGGCCTCTGAATGGAACTAAAAGAGAAATTGCATAGTAACCAAAGAAATTAATGAAAAGTCTTTTTGTAGGCTAGACAATTGGGTTTAAAAACAGTTTCAAAAGAAACAGACCCTGAATGACTGAAACCAAAAGAGACAGACGTCTTATGATATTTCTTTGCAAGAGTCAACATCAAGTTCATATTTCTGCAAATTGGGGTTTTCCTTTTTTTCTTTGCACTCCAGCCAAAACTTTTACTGCTTAGAGAGGGGAATATAACTCTTTTCACTTCATCAATGAGTCACAAAATGCAAATGCACAAAACATTTGTGTTAAAGAAAAGAAAAGAAATCAAGTTTAGAAGTGAAGCACACACTCAACCTTTATCTGAGCTTTCTGGGGGAAGCATGGTGTCATCAAAAACAATTAGCAAAAACTGCACTAATGAGAACTATGAGCAATTATATGAGACATGTCAAAATATCTGAAAATAGCTTTAGTATCCTAAAACAGAAGAAATATTACATTCAAATAATGCATCCATTCAGTAGAAGCTTATTGGTGGCTAGTAAATGCCACTCTCTCTGCTGGGTGTTCAGGATGCATTAGTGCAATATATGCACTAGCCTGAGCCTCTGCTTCCACAAATTTACTGTTTATTGGCTTTTCCAGCACGTATTAGAGGTGGAAAACAATAACACAGAAGAGGATCAACAGATCCTAGAAGAAAAATTCCAAATGGAGCAGAGAAAAATACTTTCTTGAATTCACACTATTGTATGAGTGTGTATGTGTTAGTTATTCAGACAAATATTTATTAAGGAAAAACTGAGAACTGACATCTGACTTCATCTAAATTGTGTTTGGAATTATATCTAGCTCTACTTTAGTCAGTGTTTTGTAAAATACATTTAATTATATTCCTCAATTTGTTTTTAGTTACAAACCATTTTGTCAACTTCATAAAATGCCAAGGTAGAGAAACCCACAATAAACTCACATTTTTTTTTTTTAATAGAGATAGGATCTTTCTCTCTCTGTTGCCCAGGCCGGAATACAGTGGTGCTATCATAGCTCGCTGTAACCTCCAAGTCCTGAGCTCAAGTGATCCTCCTGCCCCAGGCTCCTGAGTAGCTGGGACTACAGGCCTGGCTAATGTTTTCTATTTTTTTTTTAGAGATGGGGTCTTGTTGTGTTGTCCAGGTTGGTCTCCAATTCCTGGTCTCATGTGATCCTCCTTCCTCAGCCTCCCATGGTGCTAGGATTACAGGCATGAGTCACCACGCCCAGGCAAATTACATCTTTTGACAGTCAGTTTTCTTGAGAGCAATTGTAGTGAGGTTGATGATACAGCAAAGAAATAATGGGCAAGAAGAACGCTCATTTGTGGCTTTCAGATTTTCTACATAGTAGGAGCTCAGGGATGACAATTCTGGTGGTGATGAATGGGTTACACTTGTATAAGACTGCATCCTTATCTGTGGTCATCTAGAGGGACTGCTAATAAGATTTACATGGGTCCCATATCACACCAACCACCGTCTTGAGCTGCCACAGGTAGTTCCATAAAAAGATACCAATAACAGTGGAGAAGAGGCTTTCTGGTCACCATTCATAGCCCACATTACCTGATTTCGGCCAAGGTATTTTTATTTTTTAACTGATGGTTAAATATTACTGGGAATTAAATTTCCTATCAATAATGAAACTACATTAATCTCTTAAGTAAAATCCTCAGATTAAGTTACAGAAAATGTCATATTTATCTAGTTCCAATTTTATTGTTAAAAATTCAATGCCCATGTATTGTGAGCCATACAAAAACTCAATTTTGACCTAGTAGTAATTCCATTTCTGACAATCCAAAATATAAAGAAAGCTATGCTCCCCCAAATTTATTGTTGCATACTTATGATATAGTTATTTAAATTAGCTAAAATATTTAAAAATGGAGAACTGTACAAATTATAAAAAGTCTAATAGCTGTAATGCTACTAAATGCAATGTTACGTAGCTATTAAAATTACATTCATAAAATGTTTACAATAATATACAAATGAAATCTGTAATGTTTAATACTATTATCATATAAAGTTACATGAAAATAATGAACCCAACTATGATTGCAGAAAATGTACATTATAGGAACCAAAAAATTACATCAAAATATTGAGTGCCGTTGTCTCTGCTAGTGGGATTTTGAATCCGTTATCCTTTTTTTCTGATTTTTTTTTTTATACTTTATACAATAGGCATATTGAGGCATTCCAATGAAATAAACCTCTCAGCTATTTTAAAAATACTATTCTCTGATATGCTTTGGGGCTATAAGCCTTTGGTTAATTTATGCAAATGTTGTTCTTTTTCATCTCTCTTAAAAAAAACAAAAACAAAAACTTTTTCCTCTCTTCTCACACCACAACAATCAACACAGAAGACCCCTATGCCCAAATATATGGGGGGGGGGTTTCCCCACACATCCAGCAAGCAAGCAATTGTGCAGCAGACATCAGCTGGGATCCTCTAATTCAGTTCAATTCTGACACTCTTCATCTGGTGGTAGCATCAGATCCCTCAGGTAAGGGCTCAGCCCCCAAGGCTGCCTTCTCCCCCCCCCGCCCACTTCAAAAGCCAATGGCAAGCACCAGGTTGTTTTACCTGTACCTCTGATCAACCTGCTACAAATCAAGCTTCCTACAACTCTCCTCCCTCGAGTTCATTAATTTGCTGCGGCATCTCATAGAACTCAGGGAAACACAATTTACTGATTTTTTATAAAAATATTACCAAAAGTACCCATGAAATCCAGATGAAGAGGTAGATAGGGCAATGCATAGAGGAAGAGGAAAAGCAGTTTCCATGTCCTCTTCAGAACCCTTCAGGAAGCCACACTTGTAAACTATCCAGAAACTTGCTGAATGCTGTCCTTTTGGGTTTCTATGGAGGCTTCATTACAAAGGTATGATTGATTAAATCACTGGGCACTGGTGATCAACCTACCCTTCAACCCCTCTCCCCTCGTTGGAGGTTGGAGGGAGAGTTGGGGGTAAAGTTTCAACCCTTTAATCATGCCTTGGAAGTTTTGGTGACCAAGCTACATAAAAGCTACCACCCACTAGTGAACTCACTAGCGTACAAAGAGACAACACTTTGAAGACTCCAGGTATTTTAGGAATTGTATGCCAAGAAATGGGGATAAAGAACAAATATAAGTTTCACAATTCACATGCCAGACAAATTCTCAAATTAAAAAAAGCAATAACCCTGCTTATTAAAGTATAATTGTGATTTTGGGAGATTCTTTTTTAATTTAAAACTTACATACTGTACTTTTACTTCACATACAAACTTTCAATTGTTCAGTAAATTATTTGGGGCATCATAGCATTGATGTTAATATATTTATGTTGACTTATTATCAACATTCTTTAAGCTAAATAAAATCTATCTGTGGGAAAAAATACTTGTAAAACTTTCATTTACACCTCAGAGGGAGCTAAATTATCTATTCAAAGATTCATGGGTCCAACAATACCTTAAGGAAAAAAAAAAATAAATTCTAAATTGAAAATTAAATATGAATCCACTAACCAGTTAGTAGGTCTCTTAATACTGTCTCAATATGATAAAAATGTTCTTTGCTTCTACTGACTCTTAGCGCTGAAATTTGTTTTGAAAACATATGATCAGAGAAAAGTGCATAATGGCTATTATAAAATAGCTTTTACTTTTTTAAAGCTATTTTATTATATGCACTGGTATGGATACTTTGCATATATCATAACTATGACATCATATCTATTCCAAAGTAGACATTTACACACCCAATTTACAAAGGTAGAAATCATAGTAGAAAGGTTATAAAAACTACCCAAAGTCCTAAAACCAGAAAATTGACAGTTTGAACACAATCTCTCTCACACCAACCTTTGATATTGGTGGTTTAATATAGTCATGGATCATGTAGTTAAAAAATTTCAAATATTTCAATAATAGAGTTAAAATGCTTTCGATGTTTCAAGTATATTTATAATTATATTAAAATATCAGCTCACAATTGTGTGATTTCAATTTTTTACAACTGTCTATTGTATATAGTTAACTGCCCCACCCTTCAGCAATATGTCTTTAATATTTTGATATTTTCATCTTCACCATGTAATGGAACAGGTAATGTGAAGAATGTCCTAATCTCTAATTGAAGCAAGACATGTGAGCATTATATAAAATGCATAAAATCTACTTCTCTACTAGGAAATGGACTCTCTAAGAGATGAAATAAAGGACTGTACTGATGCGCTGATAGTTATTTGCCTTCACAGTGTTCTCCATAATAGGAAACCAGAGAAAAGATATGATTAAAGATTTGTGTCAATAAGACGTAGGTATGTAAGCAAGTGTTTTAATTATCTTCCTCTGATTTTCTCTCGAAATATGAAGACATCTAAAATCCCATTCTATATTCCAGGGACATATTTAGTATTGTTCAGTGACAGCATAAATTTCTCCCTGCCATCACATTTATTATTGTTTAATTAAACAGAGACAAGTCAAGTGGTTCAGAAAGAAACCAAGTAAATGAATCCCCATCAGTCTTTACATAATTAATGGTATTCTCTTCTCTGTGGACCACACAATTTATTAAATTGCTGATCAGAACCACTTCAGATAAACATATTAATGTATTCTGAAAGACTTTTCTAGAAACTGTGGAATGTTTGAAATTAAGTCAGTAGATTTTTTTAAAAAATGCATAAATATGGCAAAGTTTAGGAGAATGGAAACAATAGCACCTCATTACTGATTTTTGCATTTCAAGAACCTCTAATGTATTACTATAGCAATTTTGAAAGTAAAGTCACTTAGGAAATAGAATATGAGAAATTCACATATTAAAAATAAAGTATGCAATAAAGAGATATTAGATTCTAGGGACAAAATAAATTCCTACATGTCAGACCATGTACTTTTCTTTCTTTGGAGTAAATTACAAGTGAAATTTTATATTTGAATGGATCCAACCATAGTATATATAATATATAAAATAATAATGAAGAAATGTCTAGCACAGCAACTTACGTCTTTCAAGATTTTATTTTTAAATATTTTACATGAACTAAAATATAAGATATATCTTTTTTGTTCCTTAAGATTAAGATTTGTATAGGGTGTCATAGATTTTTATTCTCTGTGTGGTTCAGGAGAACACAGCACTAATGATTCTCCATGAGTCCAGCAATATTGCAAAATAAACCCAGAAAGAGATTATTATGCAGAATCCATTAATAAAGAATCTAATGACTTCTAAGTATTTTGTTATTTGTGTTTGGTTTTAGCTAAGTTCTATTTTAGCATATTTTAAACATTATTAAAAACACTATTTTTTCAAGGACATATCACAAATTAAAATAATTGACTCAGATAAAGAAAATTGTAAAATAGCTGTGTGTTATGCATGTCAGTCATAGCAGTTAAAACTAATATGTGTTGTTAAAGAAACGGTTGAACCTTTCTAGCACGGTTTTTAGTGGGAGAATCATTAAGTGATTCAGCAAAACTTGCAACAATTAATCAATAGCTTTGAATAAATTCCCAGAGGAAAACAACACACTGTATTGTGTTTAATGAAACCTATACCTGAAATTATTTTAAATTTCTGAAATATATTATTTCGAATATAAGGAGAATTATTTCCTTCATGATCCTTACATAATATTAAAGCTGTCTTTTTGTGCTGTTAGGACAGAGTATTTCTGGGATACTATTAATCAAACTGAGGAAGGTAAAAATAGGTTTATAAAATAGTCTAGACCCAAAAGGGAGGATAGACATTAACTTCTTGTCTGATATATTGGATACATTAATATACAATGCATCTTCAGAACTTGACCTTAAGTGTCAGGATTATAATGCACCATTTTTCTTTTTATAAGCAGTACTTTAAAGAGGTGTTTCTGGTCAACATTATTTTGTGCTGCAAGGTGAAAATGATGAAACACATTGAAACATTAAATATACAACTCATTAAACACAATTCATCAGTCTATATGCATATGTTCCTTTAATGCTAGACCTTACCAACAAAACGTCCAGATGTAAATTAATCACCAACATGATGCTGTGGAAGCATAAACTTTATTTAAATTTTTTAATTGCTTCCAATTTCACTGAGTTAATAGTATCTTTTGAGTCTACAATCAAATTACATATTTAGATATTTGCTTCTTTTATGTTTGTTTGCATCAATTTTTATTCATAAAGAGGATGTAGATCCCCAGCTAACACCAGATATTGGTTGGTGATGATCTCAAGGTAAATAGCCCAAAGAAAAACATTAGCTTCAAATATTCACCTAAAATCTGACTGTATGGTTACTGCTTGACCAAGTAGCATTGACAAAATCAATCTAAAAAGAATCAGACCTCCGCTCCCCTTTCTACTGGGGGGCTTTAAGGGGGTAGCATCCTTCATTCTAATTTATTGTGACCCCTTGTGTCTACATGTGTAATTGGGTTTTTAAAGTTTTTATCTAGACCATTGCATACCTAGTAGTGTAGTGGAATGTATCGTGGAGTACGATGGACCAAGAATGGGAGTTGAAATAAAGTCATTCTTTTAAATCCCATCTAAGTCATTTAATCTCTTGGACATTCGGTTTACTTTAAATGAGCATTGAAATGCTCTCCATTTAAGGATTCCTGGGTTTAAAATAAATTTCTACATTAAGTAGTAAGAATATTTACACAAAAAATATCCATAGTTCATGGTAGGCATCCATAAATTTTAGTTAGCTTCCTTCGAATAATCTTATACAAATAACATTCTTGGTTATTAGCAGATTTCCATCAATTTCAGTTGGCCTCCTTCAATATCCTTCCTTTCATTTATTAATGATACAAATGTGCTAAAGAATGAAACTTTTGAGTTTACGAAATGCTTTTTTCAAACATATAACGGGAAAATGTTTTCAGTTCATTTATCCAATAAACATTTTTTGAGGCATGGTTATCAGCAAAACACCATTAAATAAAAACATAGATAGATCAATAGGTAAATAGATAGTGATAGTGAACTTGCTCTTGGCTGCTTGCTTTATTCAAAATATTAGATTAAGAGATATTTGAATAATAGTGATTAGAATAAAATCTGGATGATATAGTTTATCTCTGATGGAACTCAAAACATGAGAACAAGTAACTTGGGAGTTGAGAAAATATTTTTGAAGCTTTAAGCAAAAATAAAGCCCAATATTCCAGTACAATCCCAACAAGAATATTTTCCATCTTCGAGATGCCATTAAGAAATGAGTTCAAATAAAAGCACTCATACAAATGTATATCACATTAACTGGGGAATATATCATGATAACTTGCCCTGTGGATATTTAGATGATGATTTTAATGAATTTGGAAAAGAGATTGATTTAATAAGAGTTAAAACTAGGTTGATGACAGTGTGAACAATAATGCAATCATCCTGATCAGGTCCAGATCATAGAAAAAAAACACAGCCTCTCTAGGATAAACAAAATGAGGATTTAAAAGCAGAAAGCCTGTTGGGCACGGTGGCTCAGGCCTGTAATCCCAGCACTTTGGGAGGCCAAGGCAGGAGGATCACTTATGCCAGTAGTTTGTGACTAGCCTGAGCAACATTGTGTGACACCCCCCTCCCCATCTCTTCAAAAATAAAAAAAATTAGTCTGGGGTGGTGATGCACACCTGCAGTCCTAGCTACTTGGGAGGCTTAGGGAGGAAGATCACTTGAGCCCAAGAGTTTGAGGCTACAGCGAGCCACGATTGTGCCACTGCACTCCAGCCCAGGCAACAGAATGAGGTTCTATCTCAAAAATGAATGAACGAATGAATGAATGAAAACCAACTGCAAGAATGATTTGTTCTTCTAAATGAAAGGTAAAAGAATAGTAAGGAGATTTGCTAACAAGGAAAGATGTACTTTAGTGAGAAGAAATATTTGTACTTTGTAGAGATATCAGACAAAAAAGAGTAATGAAGCCCTCAAAACTAGTTAGAATTAAGAAATATAAGTAATTATTTTCATTCTGGAAATTATCTCTGTTTGTAATATTGCATTTATTTTTATGTTTATTTTTTTAATGTTTGCTTTATCCCTTTTGAGGGTAGACTAAGATTTTTAGAACCATGTGTATTTTGTACAATATTATAAAGGAAACATAGGAACTAGCACAGTGCTGGGCACATAATGATTGCCAAATGAAATTTAAAGAATGACCAGTGAGTAACTGAATGGTTGCATGAATAATAGAAACAAAAATCTGTTTTAATGTAGAAAACGTTGCCACAATTCAGTAAATACATAATTAGGCTTTATTTTCTTAGTTTCCAAAATCTGTTCTTACTATTACTATTTCTAACTTCAGCAGACTCATTTTTGTTTTGAAGGAGGTACAGGGAGGTGGTATTTGAATGAAAAAAAAAAATCTGTTAGCTGATGACAAAGCAACTCTTTCACATTATGAATAAAAGCTGCTAGGCAATTAAAGTTATTTCGTGATTACATATTTCTCAAGGATTGAATCTTAGATTTAATACTCAATATATAAGATTTCATTCTGCAAAAAATATTATAAAGCATTATAAAGTTTCTGTATTTCACTCTCTTCTCTCAAGAGAAATTTTTTAAAAAGACTAATTATTTAAAGTTGAAGTAAGACTGATTAGTATTGCTTGTTCCTATGACTAATTAATGAGGAAATGGTATGTCCTTACCCTTTGATTTGTTGCTGATTAATAAATCAATAAAGTATTACTGGAAGGAAAAAAGAAGAACAGAAACACACTCATATAATGAGATGATGGTTGCCCTTTTTCACTTTCTGAATACTCATGGTCTCAAAAAAAGAATCCACATCATAAATGAAATTAGCTGGGACCACTGCCAAACTTTTGAAGGAGAACTAGAATTGATGGCTCATGAAGATTAAATTATTAATTCACCCTGGAACATGAAACTCCAGGACAGAGTTGGGACACAGCCATTATGGTTGCAACTTGTCATTGCCCTTGCTGCCACGAGTTTCATTTCTCAATAAACAGGAATTTCAAGCTTCAATGTTGTTGTTATAGGTTCAGTTCTTTAGATGGTGCCTTAGTCTGGTGTACATGTTTATGACATGGCTAAGATAAAAAACAAAAACAAAAACACTGCTAAGAATTTCTTTTTTTTTTTCTTTTTTATTTATTTATTTATTATTCCAGGGTTTTGTGAAGGTACAAACATTATAGTTACACTTTATGTCTTTGCCTCACCCAAATGCGGATTAAAGGCATGCCCTTCCCTCCCTTTAGTGCTCTCTGTGTCCTTTAGTTGTAGATTTGCCCCCCCCCCATCCCCCTAATCCCTAGAGAGTATTTCTGCCATTTCTAAGAATTTCTAAAGATATTACAGAGACATGAAAAAGATCCTACATAATACAGGCAGGTGTTACCCACCTTTGAGCCTTTTATGCTGCTTGGATATATCAGCTCCAAATTGAAGTATTAAGGGCTTCGCAATGGACCCCTAAAACTTAAGGTCCGTTGATGCCTCTTTCTGTAGTTGACATTATCACCATTTAAATACCTGGAAATGAGCCATATGAGGAAAGTGCAGAGGTTGACTTAGAACAGAAGCAGAAAAGCCTTCAGCCTTCCTTTGGTCCTTCGCAAGTCACAGGCAGCACTGGCCTGAGAGATACACTGGCTGTCTCACCTGCAGCTGCACACCTGTGCTGCCTCCATATCCACAGGGTTCTCCTGGTCTCTTATGGGGACTCACGAAACACTTTCTTCACCTTGGATCTCTCCTTGAGTTCGGCCCTCCTGAATCATCCTGTTCTTACTCAACGTAACTACCACTTTGTTCCCAACCAGCACGTTACCTAAAGGTAAGGTACAAACCTGGGCTGAATGTTCTATACCCATTGGATAATTCACCATTTTAAAGTGGAGAGGCACCAGACTCCTAATTAGCCTAATTTGGAAAATCTTTTAGCACCTCTGGACCTTTGATGAATTCTCAATCTTCCACCCACATCTATTTAGTGCATCAAATAGTTCGTAGAATCTTAGTAGGGGCTTCAAAATCATGTACTTTTAGTGGTACCATCTCATTTTACCTTAGAAAACTGACCTCCTGTGATCATATATTTCACATAATTCACACTACTACTTGATGACAGATTTTAAAAAAACAGATCCTCTGATTTTCGGCATTACTATGCGGTCTATTGATTGAATATATTCTTCTATCTGGTGGTATTTTTAAGCAACTCTGTATATTGAACTATAATATCCTTGATTTTTAAGAGTGTTATTATTTTGCTTTTAGAAAAAATTTCTTATCAGAATCTTAATATATGTGAATGAGCATCATGGCATGGTAGAATATCAGATTGCATCCTATGAGTCTAACATGATTTTAGCAGTTTCCACAAGCAAGAAAAGATATATATATATATATATATATATATACACGCACACACACATATATATACATACACACCGCCAACAAATAGTTATTCATAGTCTATGATTAGTAATTTTAATATAATTCATGAATAAATTGAAAAAATATCTAGAATTTGTCTCTCTATACAATGTAGCAGTTACATACGTATAATTCCTAATATATACATACATACATATGAAATCTTGAATATTCTTTTTAACAGCAGTTTTTTACTTATATGATATTTACCAATAATTAATGCCATTAATTTAGAATAAATAATATATAAATCTAGGGTTTTTTTTTTTTCTCTAATTCACAACATCTCTTTATGTTTGGCCCACTAATCCTGAAGTGGCCAAGCCGCTCTAGCACAGCTCTTCAAGTTTCTGTTGATGTGTAGGCAAAGTACTTTATGGAACTCTAATATTTTAGGGTAATACCCCTTTAAAGACTCTGTAAGAATTACTACAGACCCAACAAGACATGAGCCCAGGCACAGAACTCTTACTAAAATTTTGACTAGGAATGAAAGGAAATACCTAACTGAAAACTTTATAAAGCAAAAAGGAGAACATTAAAAATGCAATAGTAAAAGACTAATGTCACCTTCAGGAAAAAAAGTGGGAGCTTACTAATGTTTGCCTGGTGATGGTCATTGATTTTATATCAAGGGAATGACTGATTTAAGAATTGATATTTGAAAGGTAGACTTTTTTTAGAAGATTTCTACTTTAGCTACAAAATTACACTTCTTTCAAGGTTGCCTGAGGAAAATTATTATCATCCTAACTTAAACCTTTATTTTTTTCAGATATCTGAAATGAAGGTCAACTTTATGCACAGTAACTGAATTCTTAATCTTTGGGAAATTTACATAACATGGATGTACACAGTTTTATGGTGAAATTAATACATACATTTTTATTTTGCATTGTTTGGTGGAAAGGATCCTAGAATTGTTTACTGGTTAAAATGTGTTTATGTTAGCAGGGCCTAGATTAATATCTAAACCTACACATAAAACTTTGCTTTTGTTTTTCTTTCTTTTCTCCCCAAACAACATTCAATTCCATTTGGTTTTCTTTCATGTACAATGTACCACTATTGTGCCTAAATATGGGGAGCATGGTTTCATATCAGGATAGTTGATTAGTTCCTAATTATTTGGACTTCTTACCTTTGAACAAAATCGTGTGGAAAGTGAGATACCATCCAGGGTTAGACAAATGATATGTGACCATGAAAAACACCAACAAAAGTGACAATGATTCTGTCTTTCCTATCTCACCCCACACCTCATTCCCAGTGCAACAGCCAAGGTGGCTCCCTTCACCTTAGAGCAAAGTGCTGTGATAAACATTAGACTTCTGTCAGTCTTGCAGTGGTCAGGGGGGATGATAGCCATATTTTGCTGTTAACGTTATTGTGAGGATTATTTGAGTTACCGTATAGGTGTAGCCTGACAATCACCAGGGAAGAACTATGCTACAGCATACTCAGATTTTCCTTAAATGATTTAATCTTACTTGAGAGCTCCTCTTCCTCTCCTGTAGATAGCAAGCGGAGAAGCTTAACTCTAATCCGAGCAGGTAATATGCATTGGAGGAAGTTTCTTAACATTTAATACTCTTATTATTTACCTCTTTTTCCTCTCCTCTCTAGTAAGAGATCCAAAGGGCATATGTAGTCTGGTCGCAGGGAGGACCATGGAGGCCACCTCTGACTTCATGAGTGGCTGGTCTGATTCACAGGTGGACACGGGCAGCTATCAATGGGAATATGGTTCATCCAGGCTATGCTATGCTCTTTACTGGCATTTGTGACTGTCGTAATTCTGGTTGATTTTCTGGTCATCGACATGGCTTCCAGGAATCATCAGCTTACAAATCAGAGTATTTCCCTTTGATTACCGAGTCCTACCTGGATTTTGAGTTGATCGCACACCACTGTAGGTCTAGTCATGGCTTCATTCGGTTTTAGTCTGAATGGCTTTCCACAGATTTCTCCCATTTCCTTGGAAACCCTTTCTGCACGTTCCCCAGTTAGACTTGCATCCAGCTTCTGAACGTGTCCCTCCCCTCTCCCACTGCACCCAAGCATGTATGGGATTCCTGGCCTCCTCACCTTGTCAGAGGGTCACGGACTGCTCAGTGATCCCTTTGCAGGCTCTCTTTCTTGCTAACTACGTTGACTTTTACTGCCTTTTGTTGTTTTGCAGCTACCTTAGCCAGAGAGTGTAGAAGACAGTCTGTGGGGTTATTCTTTTCCAGATACCTAAACAGGAAAAAAAGGAAATATCTTCTATTTTAAGGGTTCACTTGATAATTCTCTACCTCTCCCTCGAGCACAGAGAAGCAGTATCAAAATACAGGTGTCTCACCACTAGATCTCCTTATCTCTGCTTCCCTTCTCCTGAGACGTACGGGGCTGAGAAGGAATGAAATTTCTGTTTTGTTTTTTTTTTTTTCTCTACCATTGGCTATATACTCTGATCAAGCAGATTTTAGCATTTACTATGTTACGCTGAATTAAAGAAATTTAGAAAACCATTTTGCACAGGTAAGGCCTGGCTTTCAAGATCTTGCTACTACTGCTGGGGATCAGCTTTGATGCTCAAAGCCAATCGATGCCCTCCTTATTCTAGGCAGAATAAATCCTTTCCTTCCTGGGACAATATTTGTCCTGACTGACCCTTGAAGGTAGAAGACTTGGAGGGAAAATATTTTATGGAAAAATAAATATACATCCGTTTAAAATCTCCCCCAAATCATACTTATGTGTTAAGTGCTTTCATGTAATATATATATATATAAAACACTAAAGTCTGACAAAAATCTTATGAGGAAGACAGTCATCTTTATTTTGCATATGGTAACACTGAGGTTTGAAGAGTTTAGGCAACCAGCCCAAAGTCACACTGTGAGCAAACTTCAGGGAAACTTTCGAATTCAGATATTGTAACTGCAGAGTGCATATGTTCATCAATCTAGCAATGCCTTTTTTATAAGACTTATTTAAAATATCTATTGAAAAGTTATAAAGTTAGGGTATTTCAAAACACTAGCAGATTTTTTCTGGGGAAGAGGAGGAGGTGGGAATAGAATATTTGAGAACAGAACCTTCAGGCATTTTAAGGAACACATACCAGCCAGGCCGTGTACAGTTAAGTTTTCTTCTTTTTGCAATGCTCAACCTGTTGTCCAAGATGCTTTATTCTTCACCCTGACAGCTCAGGAATTGTATTCAAATTCTGTCTTTTCTTTGGATTATTTGTGCACATATAGTTATGTTTACAATAATGCCTTTATTAATAACTTCATGCAAAGAAACTTGTAATATCCACAGAAGTTTTACTAAAATCAGTTTGAATTAATTGACTTTTAATTAGATTTTGGATACATTTCCCTTTAGTAAGAAAATCCCCTTTTATTTATGTGCCAGCACAAAAACTCTAAAGACTCTATCTTTATATTTGACTTTTATAAAAGATTTCTAATTTTTTCTCTCTGCAGCAATAAAACAAAATCATCAATAAGCATTCTTCTGTAGGGTATAAAGAATAGTCTAGTGATCTCGAAGTTTCATGAAATCTAAAAAATATTTCAGTGGCATCTGTGAATATACAACCTTAAAATCGCAAACCTGGGCAAGGCCATCACAGGCAATTTGCCTTGACACTTCAGGACTTTTATGATTTTGAGCATTAGATGCCTAATGTCATAAATCCAGTTGAAAGATCAACAAAGAAATTCAAATATTGACCAGAGTATTTTGTCATATTATCAAATTCTTTTAGGAGTAATTAAATTTTCCTATAGCAATGTAAGAAAACATCTAATTTTGCCATGTATAGAACACTGTCCTGGTGACAGGCACACTGAAAGCCCTGACTATAGCCCTATATATACAGTGTATCCAAGGAACAAAAACATTTGTACCCCTTTAACGTTTTGAAATTAAAAAAAACAACAATAGAATTTGAGTTTGACCTTGAACAATGAGAAGATTTCAACTACACTGGGGTGATGAGAAGGCAGATAAAATGGTCATGAAGTAAGAACATAGTATAGTTAGGTAATACAGATCACCCCCAAAATGTTTAGGGCATGGGACCCTTATAGACACCAACAAAATGCTCTTCATCAAGTAACCTTGGTTTATGTCTAGTATATTTTCTTCCAGGTGATTAAAAGTGATTATTTGATGATACCTGCTAATATCTCCCACTTACTGTGCTTAACCTGAGCACTAGCTGCTAGGATTGCTAGGGCTTCCTTGTGTTCGATGTTGCTTATCGATTCAGTGTAAAAGTCTAAAGTGCTCTCAACAGTGTAACACTTCACATCACCGGACAGCTACTGTAGAATCGCCCTTGGAAAATGATAAATTTTATCAAGGACTGAGGAATGATTGATTAATTTTTAACGTGCCTGCATCTATAAATCTAAATTGCCATTCCCAGACTAATTTCATTTTAGCAGAGTTGTTTATGTGCATATAAAGGTATCATTTTTTAAAAGTGAAATTTCAATACATGTCCAACTCTGTTGGCAAACCTCAAAATTAAAAAGAAACTTTCTTTATAATTTTAAATTATGCTTCCATGGTAGCTATAAATCTCAGTGCACCTTTCTGGGCATAAGTCTTGGATATTGATCACCCTTTTGATCCTCTGCAGCTGAGTTAAATATCATGGAAAAATTAGAGTTGAAAACTAAATAGATGGAATTGTAAAACCTACTTTATTTAACCCAGCAACACTAGTATTTTTCCTTAATTTCCTTTATGACACTTGAAATCAATCAAATGTCAGATTACTTTTAGCTACTTCAATAGAATATAAGATATTGTTGCATGTTGAATGTCCCATAAATTAATTTATTTAAATACTAATGCTGGAAATTAAATAATGTGACTAATATGAGTATTCTGGTTTGTAGAACACTTTGCATCATCATAAAGTGGTGAGTTGAATACTTTAAGTCACCCAATGACAACTAGATTCAAATATCCCAGTTCCCAAGGCATGTTCTCTAATTCAGAGATAAATACTAGCAACAAAGATGAATACTTCTAATCTTTGTGCCTTCTGCTGTAGAAAGAACTTAATTTCACCTGTCAACCAATGCCTGAATCAAATGAATTGGCCAATGAGATATCCTCATTGCTCTTCCATGGAAATCAAAGGATTCAGTTAATGAGGCAGATGGCATTAATTCTTCCACATAACAGTCTACACACTCTGTTGATTTTCACACAAATTAAATTTTCTTTTAAAATTTGCACTGGCTCTTTAGGCCTCAGTTTTCTCATCTGAAAAGCTGGCAAAATGATAGTTCTTGGAAGAAGATTTATTGTGAAGCAACAAAGATTAAATTTCAAAGTTCTATTTGCAAGAGCCTATCCTATATGTTTACATTGCCATATGTTTTGGTAAAATTTTTTGAATAAAATATTAATGCATTTTTTCTTCAAGAAAGACTCTCATAGCCTATAAGACTCACACCCCACAAAGTCTAGTTTTGTACATAATTCGTAAGGATGCTATGAGGATCAAATGAGATCATGTAAAACTCTTTGTCCAATGCTGTGCACAGTATGTACTTAAATATAAACTATTGTCATCATAACCGTCATTCAGTGTAGAATTCTATGTGCTTCATGAGGCAAAATACTCATTTGATACAGCGACTGTCATTGTATTTCCCACCCAGCACCGTTTGCATTTACATGCCTGGCTCTGCTATTTACTGAAGGGAAAACCCTTGCTTAGCTTTCTTGCCTTTCAACCCTAACCCTTAGTATGGTGCATAGCACACTGAAGACATTCAGTGTCTTCACTGAATGAAGACATTAATACAATATTTATTGTATTAATTTAATCATATTAAATTTGATTTAGTACTTCTGAATAATATTCAAATGAAGAAATAAAATACAGTAAAAAACCATTGTTATTTAAAATATTAAAAGATTATATTGCTTCTTAGTCATACAATTAATCATTAAATGTATTACTCTCTATAGATAACCTCTTTCAATCAATAATGATTTATTTCAAAAATTAAGCCTTAATTTTCTTGGATTTTCATAAGATTCAGAGTTATTCTGAAACAGGCTATATAGAAACAGGCTATATTGCATTGCCCCAATAACTTCAGGAAAATAATATTAGTGTTATAGAAATAATGTAACCAAACATTCAAATAAATAATTATTCTCTTCCAATTGATTTATCTGCTCTACTTAAATGGATTTTAATGATAATATTAGACTAACCCTATATGAAAGCATCTGCTGCTTTTATACAGCTCACATTTGCCACTTTTTCCTTACATACATAAGAACGTGCAGTTTGAGGTTTCAGAAAATCTGCTCAATTTGATAATGTCAACCCATCACATTTCAGTTAAGTTGACATCAAATCAAATGATGCATGTCACAGATGCATGAATATTAAATATGTGAAGAGCAAATTTCTAGCCATGAATGTATAGAAGCTTCTGGTTTGTAAACTTGAACTACATTCTTGAATTTTGACAGAATGAAGAAATTCATATAAAAATAACACATAGCTCTCAAATAATCTATTGGCCAACTGACTTACAAAAAATTTTATGAAAGTTTTTGCATTCAAAAATGCCCTTTCCTTAAAGTTATTTTCTTAACAAAAATGTAGTCATCATTGTACAAATCCTAAACATCGTTTCCTATAAAAAATACATATTGAGCTGTATACACATCCTACTGTCTTAATATTCCTTCAAAAATAAAATTAACCTATCTAAGTTCTCAGGGTTAGTTCAAGGTAATTCTAAACCATCATAAGCTGAAAATCATTACACGATTGAACCTCAGCACCAGATAAGTGATTCTGAAATCACCATTTTATGGAATTGATCAGGACCAATGTCATTCAAGAAAGGGGAATCTCCTTGTGAAAAATGAAAAACATTTAAATACCTTTGGAACAAATTCTCCACAATTTGTTAAAGTTCCAGTATGAAGTGAATTACCATATTATCCCTTTCTAATCTTGTTAAATATCTAGGAAAAATGTGTTACATGTAGGAGACATATATAGATTTGAAATCTTTGTTGAACTTACTGAATTCAGACGAAGCAGGCCAAGGGAGTTTCTGAGAGAATGGTTCTCAAAGTCTTTTCCTGTTCTCTGCCCTCAGTCAGTATCACATCTGGTTTGATAAAGGATATTTTATTTTACCATTTGGGTAACGACTGTCTTAGCTTGAGTTTCCCTGAAAGCCGATCTTTAGATGAAGATGCAAGTACAAATACTTTATTTGGAAGTTGAAAGAAACACCACAGGGCCATGTAGAAGTGCGACAGGGGAGGCAGGTCAGTCTATAAAGGTATATTTTCAAAGCACCAGGTACCAAGGGCAACTGGAGCTTAATCCCACTCTTGAGCCAGATTGAAACAGGTGCCTCATTGCTATCCCCACTGCAGTTGGGGCATCTATGCACAAGCTCCCGTTGACCTTTAAATATTTTTAATAGGGGCTGCTCCTGTGAGGGTTAATTCTCTGGCTCTTCCAGACTGTCATGAAAGTAACAAAGTGATGTTCGGTGACAATAGAGCCCTCAGGAAAAGAAGAGCAGGTGTTTGCTGTCTCTCAGCAGTGAGACAGTGGTTGGTGAGGCGGTCGTATCAAGACAATATGAGTGGAGAACAGCTATTGTTGAAATTCTCCTGGAATATTTTTTTAAAAAATATAATACATATCAAAAGATTTATAGTGACTGGAGAGGGGTTTCAAATGTTTTTATATTTTGATGGAACCATTTTTTGATGCTGCAGTTAGTTACTTCAAAAACCTGCCTGTTCTGTTTCCTTTGCACTTCCTGTAGACGATGCTTCAGAACAAGAGCACATCAGTATGACTCATCTGTTTCTCCCACAGGGCTAACCCTAGAACGACCTCCAAGCCAAGGCAAGCTTTGATCCAAGATACCCACTCTTCTTCTGCTCCTCTTTCACAGAATGTCATGCTTATTGACTTCTGAGAAAATCTATTTTTCCTTTGCTCAAAGTACAAACTAAGGGACTACCTCCCACTCTGGAGCAAACACATGAAATCACAAGCTACCCAGTGACTGTCATTCTATAAAATAGCAGTTCTATTAAATTGCATTATGTAAAAATGAGATTTGTACTAGAGTTGTTTTATAGGAGATTGGTTTATATCATCAACTGTTTCATTGAAAATCTGGGCTGTGATGAGTCATCTATAAAACTGGCAGAATAAAACTTCGGGAGTGGCTGTTGTAAAGTTCTTCTAAGGCTCATAAAACCAGGTTATGCACTTCAACAGTTTTGATATTGCTCAAACATTTTATCAAAAGAACCTGAATCATCATCAGTGCTGCATTTTAATTCAACTTTTAAGGACTTTCATTTTAACTTTCTTTCCATGCCCTCTGATCTAAAAGTATGGGAGGTGGGAGGCCGGGCCCCATGGTTCACACCTGTATTCCTAGCACTCTGGGAGGCGAAGGCTGGAGGATTGCTTGAGCTCAGGAGTTCAAGACCAGCGTGAGCAAGAGGGAGACCCCATCTCTACTAAAAATAGAAAAATTAGCTGGGCATCATGGTGCATGCCTGTAGTCTCAGCTGCTGGGGTGGCTGAGGCAGGAGGATGGCTTGAGCCCAGGAGTTTGAGGTTGCAGTGAGCTATGATGACACCACTGTACTTTACCCAGGGAAGCAGAGTGAGAATCTGTCTCAAAAAAAGAAAAGGAAATTGAACCCCCCTCCTCACCCTTCCCTCTTAAAAAAAATAGTATAGAAAAACTTTACCTATTGTTCTTCTTCACATTGAATCAGAGAGAAATTACAAATAAATCTTCTACTATTATAGATAGGAAGGAGTTTAAAGGTTAGTTATAGAATAAGAACCTTGACACTTTTTGTAATTATATCAAAATAAAAGATAGCATTTTCTGAATATAAGTGCTGTTTCAAACATCGTACTGACTGATAGCTTCATTATTTGCATTCATTGCCTCAGTTACTCTTCATGACAATCCTGTGAACTAGTTACTATACTTATTCACATTTCTGTAGGCAAAAATTGAGGCTCAGGGAAATTAAATAACTCCTTAAGAATCAGGAATCAAACCCAAGTTTCTATACAGAAATTATGCTTTTAAGCACTCTACTGTTTTATGAAATAGCATATGTCCATGTCAAAAAATATGTATAGACAAAATTAATCTATGGGAAAAATAATCACAGTAGTGGTTGCCTCTGCATGGGGAAGTGAGATTAGGAAGCGGTATGAGGAAATTTTCTGGGGTGGTTAAAATGTTCTATGTTGTGAAAGGGAGGGGATTCCCCAGGATTTGAGCTCAGGACCTCTCCCGCCCTGACCAAGAATCATACCCCTAGACCCATGAGCCACTAAAATGTTATACCTTAATAGGTACATAGTTATATAGATCAGTATGTGGGTGTTTATGTATAGGTATGTGCATTGGTCAAAACTCATCCAATGGTAACATTTGAGTTCAATGAAATTAACTGAAAGCATATTATACAGGCACATCTGCGTTAGGTGTGCTGTTCTCATACCTTCCTTTTAGCCATGGCATCTGAATGAAAGTAGCCAGGCACTTCTCCTCCTGCCTCCCAGCAGACTTGAGTATGCAAGGGTTGTGCACGTGATCAGTCCAGCCAACAAGAATTCTTCCCAGGGACTTTTAACATGTGTGGCTGCGATTGAAATAAATAAATAAGTAGATAGATCGATAAATAATATTTTTTTTTATGGTGACAAATCTGTAGGTACATGAGTTTTCCTTGGTGACACCCAAGTCCTTTACTTTTGAAGAAGGCAATCTAACTCTTAGCTATTGCAACTAAGGAGCCAAACAACTTAAACTGAATTTAATTTTAGTTAATTTGTATTTAAATAGCCAGGCGTGGCTAGTGGCTAGCACACCAGACAACACAAGTTTAGGAGAGTGAGTCAGGTATCTACAAAGTATAAGACACGGGAGAAGCGAAGCCTAGTGGAAGTCGAGCTCTCTTGACGGCCAGCTCCGGCTCCCGCCCTTCTTATGATGTGGAGATGCAAGCTGATGAATTACACATGCCTCCCTCTCTGCAAGTGATTCTCCTCCAGAGTGCTACCATTTAACATGACTAGAATAAAGTAAAGTTATCTTCATAACACTATTTGTGAAAAGAAACATGCAAAGCAGACGTGTGGGTGGGGGGACACCTTACTGTGACTAAATTTTCATTTCTCTAAAAAACAAATAATTAGTAAATAAACACAATTGGCTAATTCTTATAAACCTTTCCACCTTTCTAAGAATGAAAGATGGCATATATAGGCGAACATAACAGTGGCCCCTTCAAGGAGAAGCCTGAGGATTGGAAAGAAGATTCTTCCCAACTTTTTCTAGGATCGTGTGTGTTAACTTCCAAAAGTCTCAGGTGAATGAAATGTGTCTGGAGTCATAACGTTACATAATTTATGATGTGATCTTTTTTTGCACTCTCGAATTACTTAAAGGAGCTTTCCAAAGAATGTTTCGACATATTGGGATCAATAATGTCACAGTCAGCGACTTGGTATTTGCTAATGCACTTCCGAATCCTGGCTGATAGTGTCAGCCTTGCAGACTAGCTTATTATTTTTACAATAGAAGTTATAACGATAAGACCTGTACCCTCTAAAGATTGGTGCTCATAGGCTTTCAGAGGTGGAAGGAGGCTTAGAGAACATGCAGTACAGCCCCCTAATTTTGCCGATGAAGAAACAAAAGCCCAAGAGAGGCAGATTGATTTGGTCAAGGTGACGACACATAATTAGTGTCCAAGCTGACACTAGATCCCAGGTCTGTGAATCCCCAAAGCTTGCTTTCAGTGAGCTGGTACTAATACACTCTGCTATTCTGACTTTTGCCTCTTCAAATGATATATTAATTGAGATTTATATGTTTTATAATTCTATAAGAACTGACAACTTTGTCAAGCCAAAATTTCATATAATCAAATATTTTCTTTGTGACTTAGGCATTAGGCAACACTAGTATACAATGTTTATCCTTGATAAAAATCTTGAAAGATTAGGGATGAAACCTCAAAACATACTAACTTCTAGCGAAATTTTATGGTTAGGTCTACCATCAATTTATGCAAAATTATCTTCCAATTGTTTATATTTTCCACCTCTGTCATCATTTAAAATACTTTTTGCAGGAAGAGTACAAGCTTAGATTTTGGTAGACCAGGTTCAGGTCTCAGCCAGACCATTTTCTAAATGCTCAAGGTTGGGTTTGTTCTTGGTATAAAGGGATTAAGATTGTATTGCATATAGAAAGCATCTAGTATAGTGCTTGCCACATAGAGTTAAGAAATATATAGTAAAATTTAATAAATAGTTCTATATACTTTTCACATTTGAATCAATATTCAATATTATGATCAATCATTAGCATTGTCAACATCTAATTAACACATAATTCTGTTACTTAGAAATAAAAAATACCTAGAAATTTTAAAAATTCTTAGTTTTAAGCATCTTTGATTAGACATTGTTATTAGATCATGTTTTTTGCGTATCATTAAGAAATATTTTTAAAGAATTTTTATTAGGTGGATTATTGCTGCTTGCATTGGATTATGCTACAGATGTAATAAACTTGGCCCTTAAACATCAATTACTTGGTGTGAGAATAAACCTCCATAAGTCAAATCACTTCATTTCTGCACAGAAACTCCAGGTCTTCTTCCCAAAATGAAGAACATCTTTAAGATGTTGTGACTTTTGTAATTTTTGCTTTTCCCAAATCATCACAATTTCCTCCCTTTGTATCTTCTTTAACAATGCTCATATGATTTAATAACTGAAATAAATCATACTGAGAAGGATATAATTAGTGCCATTTCAGATCTCCCAATGTGATGGCATTAGAATTATTGATGATCTTTTAGACCTGGAATCTACAGCTGTAGACTTGAGGATTGTTCTTCCATATTTTTCCTACCAACGTTTGTTACCAATCAAAGAAAGAGCCCAGTATCTCCTAAGTAAAACCCTAATAAAATATCAAATAAAGAGTGTCAGTTTGTTGTAAGTGCTCAATATATAGCAGTTTACTATGCAACTAAAATAAACTAAATAGAGAGCAATGTGAGAGAATATTTAATGTAATATTCATTTTCTGTCAAATTTCATTACAATTCAAAAAACCTAAAGTCTATCCAGGACTGTATTATTTCTTGACATATCAAAGGCAAACTATATTTTGCTAGATGGACAAGTATGTTCCTTAAGTCTATACAAAATGTTTGAAAATTAAATTTTCACTCATTCAAGGGAAGGACAGAGAGGACATTTAAATATTCTCAGTGCCTTGCAAGGTACCAGGCACATTATTGTGTATCAGCAAATGTTTCTTAAAGGGAGGAAGGAAGGAAGGGTGACAAGAAAATTTAAAAAAGGAAGGAAGGTTTATTACAGCTTGTGAAGAGGTTGAAGTAGAAGTTGGATTTAGAACTCTTGGCTTTTGACTTTCATTTAGAATATTCATTTTTTTAATGCTAAAGTTATCTAGAAGTGGTAAATGACAAGTCATTTATTCTAGCAAGAAAGCTCTGAGCTACTACTATGTGCAGAGCCTTTTGAGATTATAACACAAATAAAACACAAGTCAGTGCTCTCCAGATATCCACAGGCTGGTAAGAAAAAGGATAGTTTCCAAATTTCTACAAACTGGGTCTAAGGATCATAGTAATGTCTTGTAGTCAAATGAGGGAAAGAGGCTGGAAAATGGTAATAGTGAAAACAAATTTAGAGAAGAATTGCTTGAACTTAATTTCGAATATTTAAGAGAAATTGCATAGTCAAATACATTAAAAGGATGGCGTTGCAGGGGAAGGGAAGGCAAATGAAGGATTTGGGGCTGAAACTCTATAATGAAACTTCCTTGGGCATTTAGTTAGCTTGGTGTGACTCAAGCATAGGCTCTGTGTTTATGTATGTGTGTGTGCATGTATGTGGATATGTGTGTACACATGTGTGTACCTGGGTATATACAACATGGGCTAGGGGTGGGAGAAGGCAAATTTAATACCATGAGAATGAGGAAGCTTGGTCAAGATGATAATAACAGTAATAACCTGAGGGACGACATACAGTGTCTACAGAGTGCTCATTAGGTGCCAGGCATTGGTATAAATATTTTTCTGATACTAACTCATGCATGAAATCACAGACACAAACACACATACCTTTGAGACATATACCATTGTAATCATCCTGAGGTATAGATAAGGGAAGCACTTTGCCCTCATCACACTGGGAAACAGCAGAGGCAAGAGTTGAAAGCAGCCAGGCTATGGAAAGTCATATATTTCATGCCAAGGGGTTTGGGCTAGAGACAAACTGAAACGTAAAATACTGTGATCAATATCCTCAAATTCTGACCCAGTTTGTAGAAGTTTAATTAAGAAGGAAGAAAGCAGGAAAAATGGGATCAACAGTTGTTCCTGGAAAGAGAAGGCAGAGAAAGGTCAATGAAGAGACATTAAGAGGTAGAACAATAGGACTGAATCACTAACTTCAGTGAGAATTGAAATGGGAGGAGTCAGTATCGTTCCTGTGTCTAGTTTGGGTGAATGAGTGAGAATGAGGAATTTGATTTTCTTACTGAACCTCCAGAGGAAATGCCTAGTACAAGGTTGGGGTACGGAAGGATGCATCGTTGGCAGTCTTAACTAGAGACAAGCATGGGAGTTAAGAGTATCTTTTTAACAGGTGTAGGTAGAAAGAGAGGGCAGATACTACTGTGAGGCGTTCACACTTTCCACTTTTATTCCAGTTATTATAATGTATCTATGAAGATATGCAAAGAGGGAAAATAAAGTAACCTTTACACTAAAATATTCCTATTAATAAAAAAATAAACACCTAGCTCTTATCCTAAAGAGGTTATTACCAAATGGAGAAAAATAGTTGTAAAGTATAATAAGTATACATAAGCCTTAAATTTCAAGACAGATTTATATAATTTGGCATAGCTTGTGGGCAATGATGATGATAAAACCACTAAACATCTGCTAAGCATTTAAAACACATTTTCCTTCCATTAGCATCAGTAGCGGGAAAATAACATATTTTGGAACAAATCGTCCTTTTAAAAATATAGTTTGGGGCCAGCAGAATTTTATTCATGGTTTTATTTTGGTTCCCAGGTTTTTTTAAAAAAAGGTATTTGTAATCAGAAGCTTTTACCTGATTGGAAATGCAGATGTCAGTAAGTACACTCTTTTTTTTTTTTTATTATGACTTTCAGAAAACTGCCTCCATCTCTATGTATAGCACAACATCAAATTAGGAGATGTCATATGCTAGTCAGGAAATGAACAGAATTTTCTAGCAGGACTTGAATGAAAGTGCTTATTATTATTATACAATATTGTGATTAATAATTTTATGATGATACAATAAAGATATCACATGATAATCCAAACCCTAATTTTATTATAACAAGTAACTATTTTTATCAAGGGACATGTGTTTTGTTTTTTTTTTTTTTCTTTAACCAAGAATTGGATGATTCATGTGTCTTTTATTTTGGTCTCTATGGAGTTTCCTCATCAACAGATGTGGAAAATGAAAAAAAAGAATGATTTACTAAATTTGGCTTGAAATTGGCCAGGCCTGTGCTATTTTATAGTACAAATGTCCCTTGTAGTGATAACACTTTGTATTAGTGATTGATTATTCAATTAAATTCTGGAAGAAAAAAATATGGAATCCCATTAGTGTTTTTAACATTATTATATTAGAGAAAATAAGTATAAAAAGGTAAGAAAATGTTGTGTGTGGGGGGGAGGAGTAACTTTAAAATGGCACTTTCAAAGCTGAAAATTACTTCAGATATCTATCAATGCTGCTCAAAAATTACATCAAGTTTTTAAATAAAATCAAAGTAATGAAATAAACTGAACAAACTTAGACAAAACTACAACTCAAAATATCCATAAGTAATAGTTTTGAAGGCAAATTCATCTAATAAATGGCATTGAATAATGACAAATAAAGATAATCTAGGCTTCACTTTCAAGGTACATAGAGAAAAATATTTGAAAATATATTGTATCCAAGAATAATTTTTTAAACTAACAGGTGGAATTATTTTACTATATACAAACTCTTTGAAGGGGCAAATGTCCTGTCAAATGACTACCATTGCAGAGGGCAGTCAAGTGGATGTCAATTTATAAACTAAATTTCAATGGAAACCCTAGAAAATATGGATACACAAAACTCAGCATTCAACTTGAAAATATGAGGACACTGAATATGTAGGCCACTATAACCAACTGGGAAAAAAACCCTGCACACCTGCTATGTGCCAGGGAGATGCTAGGCATTGGCAGTGAACTGACACGGCTCAGGCTTTGATTCTGGCGACAACTGGTGGAATGTGTGTTATCTAATCTATCTGTGTACTAACCTATCCCCTATCCTCATCACACAATATGACAACTGCAGTAGCACACTGACTCATTTACCTAAAATCCACCACTTCCCCAATAATTTAATCTGCCATGTCACTCTTAGGTTGGTACTTTTTTAAAAACATAACTTCATATAGTGTCAAAATCCTGCTAAAGTACTTACTACTAACTTAGATTCAGCCTTCTTTGACTCCTTAGCTCTTTATAATCTACTCCCATCCTTTGTAGCCAATCTACTTTTCTGCTAGCTCCCAAATCTACCCTATTGTCTCAGATTTGATACCAGCAGACATGACGATTGGCCACAAAGGATGGAACTAGATTATAAATTGGCTTGACTCTAACCCCATTTCTCAGAACCAATCTTGACCTAAAACAGGAAATTCTAGACAGTTCCACTCTCTCATACTGTGGTGACCCAATCTTACAGCACCCAGATTCTGCCTCAGCCCTATTGAGGTTACTCTCCGTACCTAAGACACTACTTCCTTCCATTTTTACTGGGCTGAGGAATGAAGCAAAGTATGTGAAGTAGGGGAAGCACTTTTTGAGGAAGCATGGTGTATGTGTGTACTAGGGTATTCATAATTACTATGATTGCGCCACTACACTACAGCCTGGGTGATAGAGTGAGCCCCTGTCTCTAAAAAATAAATGAATAAATAAAAGCAAGGCAGTTGAGGAGTACCTAAACTAAGTATCATAAGAATAACCAGAAGAGAGCAGAGAACAGGTCTTAGAAATACCAAAAGGGTAAAACTGACAAAAAGTTTTCATTGGTGAATGTTCAAGGATGATAGAGGGAGGAGGCATCTATGATAACTGATGTTTTTGGCTGAATGAAGGGGCACAACTGTTCATGAAATCAGCAATGCCAAAGAGGCTCAGCATAAATGAGAGGAGGGAAGTGTTACAGGTGAAGGGGAGGTTGGCTGGGGGCGCTTTTGGTCTCAGAAGAGAGGGGTATTTTAATACCAACAGTGTAGAATTGCCTACACATAGTGATAATAAAAAGCAAATTGATTTTATTTGTTTTGTCATTATTATTATTATTATTAATGTTTCCTACAAAGCATGCACTACATCTCTGCACCAGAAGGGGACTGTTCCCAGGCCTATCCTCTGCTGTGGTTCATGACCCAGGGAGAAGAGTAAAAATTCTACAGGGTTCATTTTGCGAGATAGAGTTTAAGTCATTATACTATTCTAGCTGGAAATACCCAGAACATAATTGGCAAGATGTTTGTGACACTGACAAGAAGTAGAATTTGGAGGCAACAGCTTAAAGCATTGTTCAGTAGCATGAGCAGCCTAAATGAAACTCCTCACACCATAACTTTCTAGCTGTGTAACTTGAGCAAGTTTCTTAATCTCACTGGGCCTCAGTTTGCTCATCTGTTACATGGAGACGATAATAGTACAAAACCTGTAGACTTACAGTCAAAGTTTAGTGAATTAATATATGACAAGAGCTCAGAACGCAGTTTTGAAAGATAGTCAATATTATTAACATATGCATGTTGGATGATATTTTATTTTTGCTATATTTTTATTTCTACAAAGCAGACTCTTCATGCATCAGTATAGAACCAGTAATCTAGCTAAAAATCCAAATCTGTTCAATATGAGTACTATAGCATTTCTTTCCTTATAGAAATATTACCAACATTAATTCCTCTCTCAGATAAATATGATTCACATTTCATCTCTTTATGCAATTTCCTTATTGTTTTATCATTTTCCTATTGCTTTATTCTATAAATAATGAACATAGCATTTTAATGATTCTTGTATAGAGACCATATTTTTTTTGCCCATGAAGCACAAGGAAAATTTTTATTCATAATATTTTATTTCTTTCATTGTACTTGAGATTAATAGCACAATTTCTCATCCACAAAGTTTATTACGGGTAGTAAAAATGAATGGGATCTCTTTTCTGATTGGCTGAGAAAAGGAGTTTAATCTTATGTAATTATCTTTCAAATCACAAATGCATCAGTATAATAAAGCTCTCTCTCTATTAGATCACTGAACCATTTCACATGATTTTAAAAAGATTAATATTCACATAAAATGTATATGTCTCTCACCCTGTCTTCCCATGGAAGACTTTCTTAAAGAAAAACAAACAAACAACAACAAAAAAGGACTAGCAAATTTAAGCAATGGATAATGGAAGTACTGAATAAGAAATACTCAGTGAATAGTCCTAGTATCACATTTTCCCCGTCTAAATAAAAAGGCAGGGTATGAAAGAAAAATCACTATGGATTATAAGAGCAGGAATGTTAGAAAACACTAAGAACATTCTATCTCAGTGGTATACAAACTTTTGTTTGCCTTCCTCTGTCGTGAAACTTTTTCTTCAAATAAAATCTTGCTTAAAGGTCTAATTCTTAAACTGGAAAACTACTGTGGAGTGCAGACATTGGGGAAACAACCCCATGACCTAATTCCTGAAGCCTTTCTTTGTAATTCCTCCACTCCAGGTAATGGTTTCAATTACTCGAGCCTAATACAAACACCGCTTTTTAGAGAGACCTGGAGAAGCAGTGATGCAGCCAAGGTTACACAAGGTCACAAAAATATATCTAATAAAAATATATCAATGAGTTCCCTGGGCTAAGAAAGAATACACTGTTAACATTATACTTTTTTATACCATCCAACTATGGAAACTTCAGTTCCCAAAATTACTTTGCTACATAACATATTTATCTTTTGGTAGTAAACTTCTTTGTGCTAGAGTTTATTTTTCAGCCTATAAAGTTTTTCTTTCCTTAATTAGAAAAAAAAATATCAAATGAAAAGCAAAAAATAAGACTGGTATAGTCACAATTTAAATTAGTATGGTTGCAATTCCTATTTTTAAATACATTTATAAAATCCTACTTTTGAAAATCATTGCTGCCATCCTTTATTCCTCTCACAAGGGAAATCCAATTCCACTTGATTAAACTAGGTTAATCATGAATATTTTTTTTTTTTTTTGAGACAGAGTCTGGCTGTGTTGCCCTGGCTAGAGTGCCGTGGCATCAGCCCTCACAGCAACCTCAAACTCCTGGGCTCAAGCGATCCTCCTGCCTCAGCCTCCCGAGTAGCTGGGACTACAGGCATGTGCCACCATGCCCGGCTAATTTTTTCTATATATATTTTTTTAATTGTCCAGATAATTTCTTTCTATTTTTAGTAGAGATGGGATATCGCTCTTGCTCAGGCTGGTCTTGAACTCCTGACCTTGAGCAATCCACTCGCTCGGCCTCCCAGAGTGCTAGGATTACAGGTGTGAGCCACCGCACCCGGCCAATCATGAGTATTTTTGATATAGTTTATTAAACTAGCAAGCAAAAGGCATCTCTCAGATATTTAATAAAAACAAATATTAATAAATAAATAAGCATATTAGTAAATGAACAAAGGGATAAAAGACATTCTTCCAAGCAGAGACCTCCATTGAAAACAGATTAAATGAACCTTTCTTAAAGCATATGAAACATCCTGTTGAATTTTGATCTAATATAAATTCGTATTCAATTTGCTGGATTAGAACTGGTACATACCTGAAACCAAAGGTTGCCCTAACTATAGGTAGGGACATCCTAGGTCCTAAAACTAATGGAGGTGAGGATACAAATCCATTTGGCACCAGAGACTTTGTTCTAATGTGGAAATGTCATAAGGATTCTGCCCTGCTTCCAAGCAGTGGCTGGCAGGAACAGGAAAGCATCAATGTCACTGAACAACTTCAGAAGCAAGCAGCTCCTTGACTGAAGAATAATCTGACATCTGTCTAGAATTTCTATTATGCTGTGATACAAAATGCTACAAAATATTTCATTTCTCCTTGTTAATCAGCACCTTAATTTATGTTTCAGTTTATAGATAGTAAATATGATTTAAAATTTTCTTCCTTTGGATGGATGAAGAATAAAAATTGCAAGTAAGTGGAAACGAAAAATTTGAAAAACAATCATAGTAATTGGCTGTAACTGGTGAGGATAGCTTGGTTTGGGAGTTATGTAGCCCTGGCTTTGAATGCTGGCTCCACTATTTGTTATCTGTATAAATACAAACAAGTCATATAAATTGATTCCCGTCTGGAAATATAGTTGCAAAAATTAAATAAGTTGATATATTTTCATATATTTAGGAAATTAATATATTTAATATAGCTTAAAAGTCCTAGAAGAATACCTGGAACATGATGAGTATCCAATATATGGCAACTAGTGGGTCCTTTAAGCTCTTATGATTGTGGGGAATATAAATTTACTAGGGTTATATCAAGTAATAGGGAAATTATTTTGAAAGTATTAATACACATGGAACAACTAAGATAGGAATTCTGACACTGCAACAATTTTGTCAGGGAAACAGAAAAAGGGCTCAGTTCAGAAATGAGATAAAGCTAAAGTAATATTAGTCAGCAAATCTCCTCAGTAAGACATGGGAGAGAACCTGTTTTCCATTAGCATTGTGACTAGTTCTACACTACCTCTTCCTCTACCAGTCTTCTTTCTAGCAACTAGTCACCTCATCCTTTAATGCTTCTCCATATTAAACATCTACTTACTCATAGTATCCAGTCACTCACATGTCTGCAGACTTACAGAGAAGGCAAGGTGCAGATATATGAGTGTAGGAATTGAGGCAAAAAACATAATTAAAAGTATAATTAGCAGGGACTCTGTCCCTTTGTCTAGTGATCCTACTACCAGCTAAATGCTTCTTTCTTTGTATCCTCTTGAGACTCATAAAGACAAAATATGATTGGTCTAACTAATAATTTGGATTCCTTTTGAGCAAAGCTCCTCTACTAGACTACATCCGGACCAGGCTGTGAATGGGCTGATGAAGTGCATCTGGGGATAGGTAAGGGATGGGGGGCCACGTGGTACGTACCTTGGCCATTTCTGCGGGAGGAACTTCCTGGAAGGGGGCTGCACGTGAGGTGCACACGTTTAGGCTTAGTACTTTTATAGTTTTCTTTTCTATTCATACAGAATGGGTAAGAACTAATACAGAAATAGAGGTAGAATAACACTAGAACAAACCATGCAAACACTTTTATTTTCTAATTCTTCCTACTTTGTCCAATGTCCTTAAAGTTAAAAAGTGGTTATTCTGTTGTGGTTTTTATACCCATGATAAATTTCAAGTAACTGTAAAAGAAGCTGGCTGGCTGTCTCTCAAGGGGCTTCCCAAGACAGATTTTCCATAGCCCAGGAAAAGAAGAAGTAAGAAGATTGTTTCCCTCATGAAAACAATGAGGGAACTTGGCCTCACGGAGGGCCAAGTTCTAAAGAAGGTTCTTATGTAAATGAAAAATGACAAATTACCAATTTACGATTTAAAAACCACACCCTCAGCCTATATGATAACATTGAAATTGGTAAATAATTGTATTTATTCATTGGAGAGTTGGATCTGTGCATAATAAGCATTTATTTGCAAACACCTGGCACAAAGTATGGGCCTCTTTGAGTAGAGTCTGTTTATAGGGCTGGAAAAGGATAAACAGAATGTTGAGAGAGGAAGTCACAAAAGACATTGTTTCACTGAGACAATGAAATGGCTTCAGATAGAAAATATGTCTTAAAAGGTCAGAGATCAAAGCTATAAAAGAGGCAAGAAAAAAAAGGCAAGAATTGATATATTTTCATTTCTTCTTCCTTTGTCTCCTTTTTTTAAAAAACATGGGAATCTCAGAATTGTGGGTTGAAGGAGAGTGAGGCACTGTCCTGATTTCCTTTACTTTCTGCTTCAGTCCCTGAAAGGTGCATGTGAAATGAAGAATGTCCCCACTGACTCTCACGGTTGGAATTTATTCAGAGTGCAGACTTCGCTCCGTTCTCCTGAAAGCACGCTGTGAGGCAAAGATTCTAAGCCACATATTTTATTTGACAGGAGAGCGGAGATGCAGATGGGAAAGGAAAGGCAGCCAATAGAGCATTACAAGCCGGTTACCACCACCGTAGGTATCTGCAGCTTAATCCTGCTGGGAAGCTAGGTATCCTTAGAAAAATGCTTCCATCAGAGTTGTCTCCTCTAGGGCGTGAGGGATCTGGAGTATTTATACCCCATTCTGCCAGGGATTTTTATCTCTCCTACACTACCTCCTTGTGTTTTTATTAGGCACACAGGTAGTGGCCACATGAGAAAGCTCTCAGCCAGTTGGAAGCCAGGAGTGCAGCACAGTGGAGAGGCCCATGGGGGCATAAACACAGTGCAGTTCTGCTGTAAGAGGAGTGGAAGGGAGAAATTCTCCTCTCTGCCTTTTTTTAACCTTCTCATGAAAACCAAATCAACCAAGACCTTGATATATAGACTTTTTACATATTCAATTATGGACTTATATTAATTATCCACCAATATTCTCTGATCCATAGTTCACATGAAAATTTATGTGCATATGTGTATATATATTTTTTGGTAAAATGTCACTACTCCTGGTACTCTATATTTGTCTCATCTCAAAGTTCAGTCAATGTACTATGTCATTTTTTTACTGTATATCTCACAGAATAATATTGCTATCTGATGTGAGTCTAACAGCATGCACTCCTTTTAAATTAGTTATATTCTCTTTTTAAGTCAATGCTTTTCTCAATTATTTCAACCAAACCTAATTAGAATTAAGAGACAAAAATGACCACAATAGCTTCTCTAATAAAATTATGTGCTTTTTTTAAAAAAATGAAATTTTGACATTTTTATCAATTATGAGTAGATACAACGAATAATGCAATATTTATTCATGTTATGTTAATAGTGGAAAATACGAATGAGAACAGTATTTGTATGGAAGGCTCTTCTTATATTTTTAAAATACATAAATAAGTAAATAAGCAAGTGTTCTAACTTGTGGAAAAATTATCTTATATGAATTGATTTTTTATTTAATAAAAAGCCTTTGTTTTTTCAGCCTGAAATAGGAATGCTATATAGTCATATTTTAATGGCTTTGTTTTTTTTCTTTCAAAAAAAATAAATATCAACATAACATCTGGGGACAAGCTATGATGCATACTAATAAAAACCTGGGAAATATATATTTGACTTCTGATGTTAAAGTTTTCTTTTCATGGGATTATCAATGTAGGGCTACTATCAATTTCATGCTTAACCAATGAGAGCAGCAAATTACTCAAACTAATCAAACATTTCCCTCTCCAGGGAACTAGAGAAGCTTCTGAGCCCGTGGTATTATGATATGATATGATATGATATGATATGATATGACATAACATGACATACCAAATTCCATATCAACTACCCCCAAGATAGATGGCTTTATCAATATGATTATAAGTTATTAATTAATTAATTGGCCTCTTAGACAATTTACTGTGTAATTTTTTGTTTTGACTTCACAGGGGTTAGTTCTGAGTTACCTTGCTTCTGCAGGGAGTTAATATATTTTTCCTGTTTCAGAGTTAAACAATTAGTGTAGGCAAGAACCCAAGATAATATTTGAGCAGCTTTGTTTCTGTATTATAGACAATTAAGCTGAATTGTGCAAAGGGAAAGTAAAGGCTGGCAAAGGCTGTGCAAAGGCTGGCATTCTTAGAAAAAGAAAGGAGGGACCCAAAACAAGAGGGAGAAAGATGATCGATGTCCTTAGAATATGGTGATGAGACCAAGCTTGTTCCAAGATGGCAGCCATAGACATAACTGTACAAGAGGCAGGGCCTTGGAGGTGGAGGCTCTATGGCTTTCTGTGACTATCCTGGAAGCTTAGCAAAGATCCCTGTACGCAGAGTTGATACAGTAAAAGGGCATGTTGTCAAAGGAGCCACCACTTCAAGTGCAGAGAACCACTGACCAGTGTCCTGTCCAGGTTCAATCATAAGGAGTCAAAGACAGCCATAATATAATGATAAACATTAAGATTCTTGCTAATTTCACTGAGTGGTTAGTTTGGACTAGTTAATTTGATTTAGAAAAAATAATGAAATTTGACACACCTTGCATTGTACCTTGAGTGTTTTGGAGCAATTCTTAAATCACATGATCTTTACATACACAGACTAAGGCCATTCGCTAAAAGAGAAATGAAATAGAAATCACCCTCTCTTCCTTGCAGGTGCCTGGAGTAGCATTCTCCAGAGCATGTTCTAAGGAGAATCAGAGGCATGAAGTTTTGAAGAAACTTATTGGTATTAAGAAATATCAATATTAGGGCAATGGAAAAACCCTTTGGTGATTCACAAAACATGTAGCATATTAAAGCCTTTGAGGTAACCCCTGCTTACTAGTCTAGCTTTCTTTAAATAGAATTGCCCAAACTTATTTGGCCATAAAAGTGTATTAGTACTTCTGAGAAACAAATATCTTTTGAGATAGTAGATACCTAAGGAAAAATAAATAGTTGCTGTACAAAGTAATAGGAATCTATTACAGTTTCAAATCTAAATGTCTGTCTTTGCCCCCAAAGCAAGATTATGTATCTGACTGCTTTTATTACCTATGTTGATTCACTAAAGGAGAGACATATAAAATTTAACTCCATGCTAACATTCCCACAGATCCTACTCTAGCACAATAAAGATCCTAGATCCTATGCAAAGAGGTCACCCTTACAATAGGATAAATATGTATCTTCTGTTGTGGACATTTTCAGAAAGCTATTCTCTTAGTTAAGGATTGAGAATACAACTGACCATCTCCAGAACATAGGAATTGGGAATGCAAGAATGGTGGTTGCTTAAAAGTATAATATTTAATATGTCAGCGAGTTAACAGAACACTTGCATCAGTGAGTAAGGAGATAATTACGTTATACACAGTTTACAACCATTAAATTACCTATTCTAATTTGGCATCAAACCTTAAGCATGATGTGAAGCGCTCGAGGATGGAATAAAGAGCAGCAACAAGGTCTGAAGATTGGAAAGTAGGGAATAAAGAGAGAGATTGAAAATATTACAGGATTGAAGAGAAAATCATGGAAAGGCATAAAAAAGTTCTATAATTACAGGAAGGATATTAGCTGATTGGCAATAAACAAAAATTATCTTCTGTCAGTGAGAAACAAGTATGGCTGTAACCTGGTATGCAATTTAAGCATTAGGAAGAAATGCGAGAGTTTGGTGCTAAAACTGGCAATAATAGCTAGAGGAAAATGTTCTAGATTTGAGGTAGACATGTTCTTGGAATGATTTAGATACAGAACTCACAGAGGCCGGGTGCGGTGGCTCACGTAGGTAATTGGAGCACTCTGGGAAGGTGAGGCTGGAGGATGGCTTGAGGTCAGGAGTTCCAGTTCAACCTGAGCAAGAGTAAGACCCCGTCTCTACTAAAAATAGAAAAAATTAGCCGGGCATGGAAGTGCATGCCTGTAGTCCCAGCTACTTGGGAGGCTGAGGAAGGAGTATCGCTTGAGCCCAGGAGTTTGAGGTTTCTGTGAGCTGGGCTGCCACCACAGCACTTGTAGCCTGGGCAACAGAGTAATACTCTGTCTCAAAAAAAAAAAAAAGCCAGAATTATGAAAGCAGCAATATGGATTACACTTAAATTAATGCTGGAATATATGTATTTTTAAATTGCATATTCTATTCTTTGGTTCCAGTGGCATTTTTCCCCTTGATTTTATTTTTTCTCCAGAACTAGCTTTGTGCATAAATGGATAATAGGGCTCCTCGGTGATCCATTTTCAATTTAAAATCTTATTTTCTGCTACTGTCTAGTATTTCATGAATAAAAAGCAAAGCTTTCCATTCCACAACAAAATATAATGATTAAAATGCCAATAGCTTCACAGGAAAGATGACCAACCACACAACTCTGAAGGAATCACAGTTAGTCAACCCTTGTGCAGTTTTCTCAAGTTAACAATGAAGTTATATCGATGGGATAACCTGGAGTATCCCATTAATTGCTAATGTGTAGACACTGAAGCAGTCTTCTTGCAATTATCCACCTTCCCTCCCACCTACCTCTATGCTGTGTTATCTCGTATATGAAAAGGATTTCGAGTCAGACTCCTAACTTTCAAATCAACACTGGTAAATGTGACCATCGTGTCTTATAGTCAAAGTTGGTGAGCAGGTCATGATCCCACCTTGTAAATATCATTTATCAAGCAAGTACGGGAAAACTAAATCTCAAACTAAACCAGGCTGTTTTCAAACATTTGCCTAAATGAGATGCAAAACATCTGAGGAAAACATTTATTAATCTTTCCTTTAAGTTCACTAAATCAGGTTAATAGAAATAAAATTTTAAAAACTAAAACATAAATCCTCATAGACATATCTTCATTGGGTCATGATTTAAATTAATTTCATTATGTTTATAAAGGGGCAATGCAAAAATATATATCAGAAAGATTTTATATGGTCCATATAGTATAATAAGAATTACATCACCGAATGGCTCTTATATGAAGACCTACATGGTTTTCTATGCCTAATATATGTAATGGCGAAAGGCTAGTGATGGGGTAGAATATCTTTCCAGGTTAATTCATTCAATCATTTATCCATTTTGAATAAATATTTATTAAGTACCTACTATATATAACTCTTGGTAGTTTTTATTTCCTTTTAAACAATGGGAAACTATTAGCTATTGGGTTCTACATTTTACCTTCGCGTCCAGGAAGCTTCCGCCTAAATTTATTATTTAGTTACAGAAATGAATTTATCTCGGATAACTGATGAAAGTGCACCTGTCTTTATTTTACTTACGTTAGAATTTTATATGCATATTATTTCCTGTTCTTCTTTGTATAACTTTAACATTGTAAAATATAAATCATATATAAACAAATAAAAGCTAGAATAATACCAAAAATTACTACCTTGAAATAAAGTTTTAATGAGTCATTTTTCAGGGAAAAACCATTCCTCTAATAAAAAAAAGCCATATTTAAAAATTAATAATTAATTAATAATGCCTTCTATTTAAGCACATTAAATATATCTTATGCCATGCAACAATAACCTTCTCATATAGATAAAAAGATATTTTTCTTGAATTCAGGATGAGAAAACGAATACAGAAATTCCAGGATTTGAATCAAAGGCATTTAATGCCACATAAAGTAGTATGTCTATAAAATATGGGAGTTTAAAATTAATGTTGCTATTTGCATATGTCTAGGGTATGAAAATAATGTTGGGAAGTGAGACATTTAAATATATATGTAGACTTCAAAACCTTATTGCTATCTCTTGAGTTCACTAAAATGAGGTTTGTCTAAAGAAACAGAAGTTTCATATAGGCCTGTTCCTTGTGGAGATATCAAGAATGTTAAGAATTAAATTATTCTACTTAGGCCATCACATAAAAATAAGTTCTATTTATCCAGACAATAGCAATTATTATGTTTAGGAAAGTGCATACAAACACACACACACACACACA
>NW_012153618.1:5534246-5540441 GCF_000956105.1 Propithecus coquereli | reverse complement strand
CATGTGGCTGTTAATAATACATTATATTTACATATTGTCACATGCATTTTCTGTTTTTACTTTCAAGACGCCCTTTTCTTATGAGATTAAGGGAAGTTTCCTTAATTTCTCTTAAGGGTAATAGAAATTTCCATTGTGACTAAAACATATCAAGATGTGTTTTGTAATGCTTTATTTTGTGATTTGAATAAACATTTTAACATTTTTAAAAAACCTTAAAGGTCTTGCTCAATGGTGATATGACAAAAATTTTGATGTGTGTGATTCTATTGCCACTTTTCACCGAATCCCTATTTTGCTCTCGTATTCTCTTGGACAGTATTTATTGATCTGAAATGTTTTAAAACACAGGGAGGAGGATCATGTGTCATATGACTTGATCAATCACATGGTTTGAAAGAAAATTATTGCAGTTTGTTGTGTTTACTAGTCTTAAATACTTGTTACTATTCAAAGAAAATATATTTAACAGCAAAATTATGGATCTTGGAGTAAAATGTTAGTTCAAATTTGAACTTTGTAACTTAATGGCTATTTAATCTCTGGTAAAATCATTTAAATTCTCTCAAGCTTTTTCCTCTCAAAATAGGATTATTAATACCAATCTCCTCTATTTAGAATGAGTTCTAAGTGAGATTTTCAAGGAACAAGTAGAGCATAGTTTATCTGTGATATAGTAAGTGATCAGCAGTTATAAGTATGTGCTCAGTTAGTAGAGGAATATTTATTATCTTTATTCCTTTAAAATATTCTGGAGATTTTTATGTTTTCTAATCTGGAAAATATTTTACCTAGCTCCATTTCTCAAAATATATTCTCTAAATGATTTATTTCTATATCTGTTAATGAAAATGAGGAAATTTCTTTCCTCTTCCCTTAATATGAATGTCAGAACCTATAACTGTCATGTATCTCCTAGAGCAATTGTATAGTAAGGGCTCATCTGACCTCACTCACATCTCTGCCCTGGGGGCGTGCACCTTGGCTTTGGGTATGTGTGGCCTCAAGTCTCTGCTGATTACTCTCATGCCACTTTTAACACAAATATCACTCATTATGTGCTGCTTCAATGTTATTTTCTTTATTTCTAAATTTGGACTTGGTCCATTCAGTCCTTTCATAGCATGAGTTGCTTTTCTTATTTTCACATATGTATTTGAAAACCTGTCAGAATACTGTTTTCATTAGACACTTTTCTTTATTATGCTGTCATCACTGAACAAGTTTATTTCGAAGCCTTTTGGGAAAAATGACAAGGAACATAGCATTTTATTTCCTTGCCCCTTCATTAGATTAGAAATGTCAAGAAAGATTTAGATTGTATTTATTTTTATTAAAAGGAATAATAGATCTTTCCTGGAAAAAAGAAAAAAAAATAGGAAATTTAAATTTCGAATGCTACTAGAGTCAAATATCTGCGTGTGAGGGCTCTCCTCAGTGAAATGCTTTATCTTCATTATTTAGAAAGACTTAATTTCATTTTCAAACCCCTGGCCGTCTTATTCTTTTGAATATATAAAATACCGTAGTCATTTCAAAACAACAGCTGCATAAGTGAAACCTGTTAGGTCCCAGAAGCAAACTACCCCAAAGTGAACCTAATATACTATCATCAGGGTTACTTCTTGGATTACCAATTATAGGTAAGATCTTAGATGATAAATTTCAGCAGCTATTAAAAGAGAGATGATAATAATACCTTTGAGGCTTGTTATGAGAATTAACTGGATCAAAATATGTGGAGCATTTAATAATGCACATGTGGTTGAACCTTATGAAATTACTAATATTAAAGCCTTTTTGGCTTACACAAACAACAATTTCATGTGGTTCAGCCTAAGTGTTCCTCAATAATTGGGCATTTCTTATTACCACCGAACTGACCTTTAGCAAGGACTTAGCAATACTTACCAATTATAATCCAAAATTCTCATGGAGAAAGGGCAAGGCAGACTGGCTTAAGACAAACCTCCCTCTTGTGTATCTTGAGATAGTGGAGCCTCAGCACATGGCTTTAACTCTCTTACTATGGCCAGCTTGACAGTCTCTGTGACCCTTAACCTATCCCATGGTTTCTTCTTACCCATGGCCATAGCTTCTACTTATTGCATCACTATGCTCATCGCCTTCATGTGTGTGGTTCTCGGATGTGTGATTTGCTAGCTTGGTATCCATTACAGCCTGTAGTCTCGGAGAAGCAGTGCCGTAGATGGTGTGGGTGTGGATATGTGTAGGTTACTATGCTGGTGGGGGGTTGATATGAATTGTATTTGATACCCTCAAATTTCTAAAATCAGGGAGATACTGTGTTCATTCTAGGTCGAGGAGGAGAGCATTTAGCTGGGACATAAGTATGCCTCGTCAGTATGTAAAAAGATTTAAAATTACCTTCATACCATCTTTCAGTAACGTAACAAGATCATAATGTAGTGAACTCAAGGTGCCAAAATAGCCATTATTTTCTTACAGTAAAAGTCATTTAGTTTATTATTTGCATTAGTGATCTTTTCCAACTATATACATTCTTGGTTAATAGAGTCTTTCTTACATATAAATACGAAATAACAGGGTGATATAAACCAGAATATTATACCTAGTTTTCATGGCTATCAGATTCCACGAACTATAGAAACATTACCACATATGCATAATTATAAACCAAAAGTATATATGATGCCAGGATGTGGTGTCACCCAAAATTTTAAAATGTGCCTCTTTTCCTTATATAATTTTGTAATAAAGTGGTTAAGAATGTAACATTCATTGGGCTTTGGGCAGGTGGGAAGGGGGATGGAAGAATGGACATGAAAGCAGAAAGTAAGGCAGTAAAAGCAGAACATCATTTAGATTTGGTAGCATGATTTCCAAAGGCGACGTCCTTTCAGATTGGTTCAGATAAGTGACACATTATTGGATAGAGATAGTCAGTAAAGTCATTTTTAAAAAAAGGTGAGTGGAACGAGGGAAGTACATGCCAATTTGGCAGAAATGATAGTGTACCTTTTGTCTGAAGTTTAATTCAATGTAAGAGTAATTAAGAAAATTAGAAACAAGGGTTCACATTAGAAAAAACTTGCAAATGTGGATCCAGAAAATACTAAATGTGAAGAGAGAAAGAGGTGATCAGAACGTTGAATTTCAAAGACGTGTCTGACAGCATACTTAGGCTGCAGTCACTAAATATAGGCAACCAATTAGTAAACCATCTGCAAGGTAACTGCCAAGGTGGCGGTAGCATTAAAAAAATAGAGAAACATACACTGAGTACTGGTTGTACTAAAGGAAGTAAGTTGGAAACAATTTTTAAAATTTTATACACATCAAATTTCAAAGGATTGTTTGATGTCCAAGTGGTAATTTCTAGCAGAAAGTTGTAAAAATGAGACCAAAAAATTGGAGGGGAGGTTGTTAGGGTGGTACTGAGACGGTGTAGAAGTAGTCAGGTTTCAACCACGTGAGTAGCATGCTGAATAATCATGTCAGTGAATACGATGGATTTCAGACTTACAGCATCGTGTAGCCAAAATAGCCAGGTAGCAAAGGATTTTGTGATAAGTGCTTTCAAGTTAAATCTCTCTGAGTATCAGTGCTCCCATTTGGAAAATATAATAATAAACAGTCTTCACAGAATTGTGAAGAATAAAAGATTGTTTGAAGTGTCTACCACTTTGCTGGTGCTTAGTAGGGACTGAACAAATTTAAATTTTTCATATTGAAGCTTAGGATTATCAATTAGTATTTCATACCAGGGCATTACCAATAATGGTAAGCAGGAGAGATGCTAACTTGATATTCAATAACATACGGTGATTAGTGAGCCAAAACATACATTTCTGTGCTTTCCTCAGTAATGAAAGCTACCTAGGATACGAAATAGGGTAAGCAGATGTTGACAGTGAGAGACGAATAGGAAAGACATGCAGAAAGTTAATAAAGAAGACATCTGGAGCATTTGTAAAGAAAGTTTAAAAGCAGGTTTCATGCATACAAACCTGGATGGGGAGTACGGCCAGCTTACTGTGCTGACTTCATTTATAGGCGGTATAATTAGAAGGCACAACAAAGTTGCAAATACACCTTAATGTGGACACAGCCTATGAGATAATTGGCATGGTGTGGCTGGAGAGTGTAAGAGCCAGATTCTAGACGTTTGCATTGGAGCAGTTCAGTGATGATAAGATCCTGGATTCATCATGAAAAAGAGTGAATCAGGTAGAGAAGAAGAAACGGTAAAACAAGAAGGATGGACCCACTTCAGTGGAATTTATATTTTCTCCCCTTTTCTTCTTTAATAAACCTTGTTGCAAAAGAAAAGATCATTACTAATAGCATCAGTTGTGAATGAAAGGAGAAAAACTAGTTCATTTTATTGAACATAATGCTGCAGCGAGGTTATCTGAAATATTCAATAGGGAATGAATTCATGCATGCATAAAATGAGTTGGGGGCAAACCCTGGTAGAAGCTTGTTTGGGTCATAGGTTTGCCTGGCCTTTTCATTCTTGCAGCCCCAGCGGGTCAACACTACTTTCTAATTCTAAGTCCAGAAAATTGCCTATGAGGTACATTCCTAATTCATTAAAAGTGGAAGACAAGAGTTCTATTGTTAGTTATGTTAAAACTGAACACAGTGATTGAATATATGATAAAATGTAATTCAACTTGGGCATTTTATTTTATGACCATAAGTTCTTAAATCTATGTAAGGTCCATTCCATGGAATTCCTAGAAAAGTGGAAAGAAAAGTTTTTTCATATAGATTTTATTTGCAGTTATTGGTATGTGAAACAAAAATGCAGGTAATATTAATATTTTGGCTTTGTATGAAAAAATATTTCTAGTTAAGATGCTAAAATGTAAAGAATATTAAATGTACAAATGAATAATACCTATTAGAATAATAATTCAAACACAGCAACCATCAAAGCCACTATCTGTTAGTATCAATAAAATACCAATTAAAGAAAATATAAGATATAAGAAAATCTTTTAAGAGATACGTTAAGACATTTTCTTTCCTACACAAAATCCCATGCCTTACACAACACTGCAATGCAGATATTTTCTTCAACTTACAATGGAAAAAAACATGAGTTCTGAAGTGTTAAATAAAATGTATAAAATCAAATAAGAAATAAACATCAGGCTCAAACTTTGAGGTTTTTATTTTTTTCCTGCTACATCCAAAAATCTCTAAGGCATTGTGGGATTCACTTAAACTAGAACAAGTGGAATGTGTTCTAGAAATGGCATCCATAGGATAGTTTAATAACTGGAAAACACTTATCCACGGTGCTTCAAAATATGTCTTCAGTTTGTTTGCTTTTAGCATTTTACTTGTATTTGAAAATTCAATTTCATTTAAATCATATAGCCACCAATTATTTGCAAATGGATTTAGCCACTTTGAACAGTTGATCACTTTTATTATCCTTTATTTAAGCACCTGAAAAATTGGTAATATGCACAGATTTCTTCTTAGAATTATTTTGTTGCAAGTGAGAAAAATATATCTAATCTCATGGAAATAAAGTGGGGAATGGGTTATAACAAATACATAGGAGGACCCACAAAACATAAGAACAAAAAATAGAGCTGGAAGTTACGGGGACCAGAACCAAAAACAAGGACAGTACAGTAACAAGAGTGGCTACTATTACCTCTCTGTCTCCCTTTTCTAATCTTTGTGCATTTGTTCTAGTTCCCTACCTCTGTCAAAGCAATACCCTCTGCTGCTCACAAGGCCTCCCAATGTCTGTTTTAGTTATGCCTACGTGTATCTCACTTTCCAGCTTCAAAAACTCTCACCTACTTGTGGATTTATAGTGCTTAGGTCTCTAGATTAAATTCTAAAGGGAAAAGGTGTGACCGGCCCAGATGTGCTATGACAGAGTTTCATTCTGTGAGAAGTGGAAGTGTAAACAAGGAAGCAGGGGCCGGTACTTTGGCCTACTTTAGTTTGCATCACAATCACTTGGAGGCCATGTTAATACACACATTTCTAACAAGTGCTCAGGTGATGGTAAGATTGCAGTTCAGGGACGATACTTTAACAAGCACTAGTTATGCTATGGGGCAGTAATAGTTCTCAACAAGAGAAAATGGGCAGAACACTCCAACAGTGTGCTGACTGCACGTTTATCTGCAATTAAGCTTCTTTCATTATCCAGCGGTTTTATTTTATTGATTTATTAAA
>NW_012153618.1:5517947-5533591 GCF_000956105.1 Propithecus coquereli | reverse complement strand
TCTGAAGTGAAATTTTCCTAGTTGCATAATCTCAAATAATGTTTGGCTGCATAAACTATTCTGACAATATCACAAATATGTGATGAAAAGTACAAATAAGACTTGTTTCTTCATTATTTTATAATAGTTACTGAGATTAATAGCAAATCACTAACAACATCCTTTTGTTGCTAAGAATAACAATATGAGCTTAAAAGCTCCCCCAAATTTTATACGTGTAACTCAGTTACAACTGGCTCCTCTGCTCTCCTGCTCTTATTTGTCATTCTGTCTCTCAACTTCCTACTGCACCCCAGACACAAGTGCAATGGTAATAAATAATGGAGAATTGAAGGTTTTATGAAAGGATGAAAGGGAGATGGTGCGCCACAAATTACGCAATTACGGTTCTTAGATTTCCCTATTATCTATTATATGTGGTCATTATCAAAATTTCCTTTCCGAAGCCAGCTACCACATATCCCGTTACTCACGAAGTCTTCTAAGCATTTCTAGGATAGCCACTTTTTTTTCACCTCGACACAGAATCTCAAAATCCTGATAACTTGCCTATTGTACTCTGCAAAACTTGCAGCTAGCTGAACAGTTTTTGAAAATCAGAGATTCAGTCCGTAGCTCAAAACTATTCTGCTGAAAGAAACTAAATCCATCCTCTTAACAATTAAAATAAATTTTATGTCTAGGCTTGAAAATAAATTTCATAATACCTAGACATATTTTTCCTAGAAGTTTTTGAGTGGAATTTTGTGTGTGAAAGGCATTCAAACCAGGGATTCTACGGAAAGGAAAATATGAAATTGGACTGATCATTGAGCAACTGTCTCTGAACGGCTGCAAATGGAACTTTTAAATATTCCCCCACTTCCATTGCTGGAAATAGTCTGGACGTGTGTGCTGCTGATGTGTTTTATTGTGCTGCTCCGAAAGGGTAAAAGATCAGGGACGGTGAGAATATTCCACAGGGTCCTTTCCTGTCCTTTACCCTCAGCCGTTCCTTTCCATTCCCTTTAGCACGTGACCTTAGCCACTAAGTTTTCTTTTCCACCATTCATGATAAAACAGCTACTAATCCACAAGAACAAGCCCCGCCTCTTCCATGCACCGCTTCGACCAGCTATTCTGAAAATTCTCGGATCTTCAGCCAACTCTCCCCTCGCTAACTGTCTGTGATCCTTATAGAACACCCCACTTGATTGCATGTTAGAACACTCCTTTGGAGTCTTTAATTACCTGCCAAATTCCCATAAAATTTCCAAAATTACATTAGTGCTCTGGATGATTTTCTTCCCCCAGAAGTTTTCAGGAAATCCAATTGAGCAAAGTAATAGCTTTGTATGCATTTCAAGATACAGAAAAAAAAAAAATGATATTTCTCCTTTTCCAATGAATGTTTTATTTTCTAATATATACAATATCAAAAATCTTAATAATAATAAAAAGCAATCAAGCCAACAAGCACAAAACACATTACACCAGCAATTATTTTTATGATAATTTTTGCCAAATAGCAAATAGATTTCCTGTTGGTAACTACTATTGAACAAGCTCCATAATTAATAGATGTTTAGAAGCCAACAGCATGAAAACAAGGGAAAGTTGTGGTTAAAGATGATGTCATTATTTTAGTACCTGTAATAAAATAATAAACATCTAATTTTGGCATTGTTTAAGAATATAATTTTACTTTTAGAAATACTCGACTTGAGGTAAGAGCAAGGCATGTATTATACTTATAAATAGGCAGTAAGCAGTTGGGAATATATGTAGAAATCACCTTAACCCTGTAATTCTTAATACCTTAATAACTATAGCTTAAATCCCCATCTCACTCTGTTGAAAAGTTACTGAAATCTCCCAAATTAAAAAAAAAAATTCCCCAGGATCTTTATTCCTATTTTCAGTTTCGTCCCAGAGTGTCTGTCCATATGCTTCCCTTCAGAGAGCTAAAGAGAGGATACGTGTCAAATGCCTTTGACTTAAAGACTGTGCCCATTTTAGGATATTAGGACCTCCCTAATGAATTCACTCTCCTCTGTAGGGTCAGAACTGAGAACAATAATGTGGAGAAAGTGGTTTCCCTTTGGGAGGTTCCAATGAAAAGAAAGCAGCAAGAACTTTAAAAGATCTTTATGTAAAACAATTGGCTGTGAATCAACAAGAGAATAATAAAATTACTGTCACGTAGAAAAGTGATCTATCTAGTAAAATTGGGTAACTGAATAAGCTTTTATGACTTTTTCCATCAGTCTGATATTTGGCAAAAATGATGGTGGGAGCGATCCAAATGTTGGCACTGGCACGAGAGACACAAGACAACAGAAAGGGCACAAGGGATTGTCTGATGCTAGGGAGGGAAACCTGAAATATTAATAGTACAGGGCAGAAGTGCAAGTGAGGCAAGGAGGAAACAAAGAAGAAACAAGAGCGTTTGAAATTATGGAGGTGTCAGTTACTGATAACACATTTAATGTGAGCGCGGCAGATGGCTGTGGAAGCTACCAAGGAGAGTGGTGATGGCCATTTAAAGCATTTAGAGCAGATACTGGGGTTACAGAATGTGATGCTCCAAATGCAATTGTCAAATGACTTTGCTACTTGAAATGCCACTCCAGCCATTGTATCACAAGATATTAAAGGTCTGCAGTTCATTAGTTTCAAAGGAGTCTAAATGAGTAGCCACACTCATTATGAGGTCAGATAAGATTATGACTGTTTATCTTAATATGTCCAGGCTGAAACGGGAAAAGACCAAAGATGATAAAATTGTAATTTAAAGGGAATGTAGTGTGATTCTAGGAAAGCTAAAAGCACAAAACCCAGTCCTTTTGAAAATGTATGTTTCTGTATATACGTTTATATTATTACATATATTATTTTATAATAACATAATATACAATTGCCATGCACAGTATCATTATATATGGCGATACATAATACAATATTATACAGCATGTATCATTTAATGACATCCAAGATGTTATTAAAATGAAATTATAAATTACAAATTGGTTCATGACAAAATAATAAATCTACAACTTATGTTAAAAAGGGTTAGAGATTGTTGAGGCATGTTTCTAAACTTTTTGAATAGTTCTTCATTTGGGTATATTTTCAAATGCAGAATACTAAGTTAAATGCAATTTAGTCAAATCCAATTTGAAAATGTCTATACTATTATGTTGTTGTAATGGGACATTTGCTGCTATCATTGTCGTTCTTTTGTTTCTCCAAGGGAAGATGAACCTCCTTTCTGTGCTTGGAGAAAGAATACTTACCTGTAGGTCTTGTTAGGAAGACCATAGAAGCCTAAAAGGACCAATGTGCTCTCTCCTAGCCTGCCTTGCAAGTAATTATTAGAGTTCTATGGGTTATACGCATATTACCTTAATTTACTGTTAGGGACTGCCAGGGCATAAACCATCAGCACGTGACTTCCCCTGAACCAATTGTAAGCGTCAATCCAAGAGCCAATGAAGCAAGGAGACAAGACCAGCAAGGTTCCCTTCCTGTGAGATATTCAGAGACAAAGGCAATGCAAGCGGAAACAGCTACTGCTGAGAAATGTTACCAAGAGTGTCTTCACTAGACAGTTGTGCGGAGTGATTTTCGACGTTGATTCTGACTGTCTAGCTTTTCATTGTTTCTCTGGTTTTCTGAGCTAGTATTTGAAAGCATCTTGCAGGTTCTGTAAGCTAACACAATTAGCTCTTAGAAAATTCCTTCTTTGTTCAAATCCTCCAGAGTTAGTTTCTGTTGCCTTCAACTAAAAAACCTTGACAAGTACAGTAGATAAGGCATAGTTTGGGATTATGACTTGATTTTTTTCATTTTCAGAATAAAATTTAAATTGTGAAGAGACTGATGCTCTCTCTCTATTCAAAAAATTGTTTTTGTCATAAGCGCTATTCAAAAGGGGTTTGTAATATTAAAGAGGAAAAAAAAGATGTTAAATTGCTTTCTGCAGCAGAATGTGAGGCGGTGGAAAGTACAAACTGCTAAGCAGAGAAGAGACAATAGAAAGGAAAGGCTGCTCTAAAGAGAAGCTGGCAGGACTAGTATAAAAAAATAGTCTAGGTTTAAATTGCACATGTGACAAGAAAGGTATTGTGACAGGGAAAAAAAAATCTGTTTATTCACAACCACCTGTATCCTCACTCCAACAAACATGTTTACACACTCTCGTAAGGAAGGTTCACATCAATGGATTTTTTTCTCTAGTCGGTGCAAAGTTGTCTTCAATACAGTATGTTTTCCCATAGTTGAACACAGAGTGAAGCGATAGGTATTTGGATATCAAAACAAAATTGGAGGGACCTGAGCAGATGTCAATGTCTTTGTGTAATATAAAGGGAGATTGAGGAGCGGGAGGAAGAGGGGAGGGGAAGACCAGGAAGGGACGGAAGATGTCCGTGTCTGATGAGGATTTCCTCAGAGGGAGATTCTTGGTACTGTTTGATGAACCCTCCCTTCATTTGCTCTCAAATGGATATTAAAATCTCTACTGGTCATAGTGGTTTGTGAGATATATTTTTATAGCAGGTGATGCTATAAAGCTCTGAAACTTGTTCTACGTTATGCAAAGGGTGGAGACAGAGGTAGACGATTAGAGGCCAGTTGCATCCGGGCTATGTGCTAGTTCCATATTTACGTGGTCTTCTCTATGTGGACTAGAACTGCTACAGGGGATAACTGAAGGAGAAGTTTAAATCCTAAATATTATTTAAAAAATACCAAATACCTTTATAAAGGTCTGAATGTCTGTGTCCCCCAACATTCATATGTTGAAATCCTAACCCCCAAGGTGACGACATGAGGAGGTGGAGCTATTGAGAAGTAATTAGTCATGAGATTAGTGCTCTTACTACAGTGGCCTCAGAGAACCACCTTGTTATTTTCCCCGTGTGAGGACCCACAGAGAAAACCAGGAAGTCCTCACCAGACACTGAATCTTGCTGGCATCTTGGACTTTCTAGTCCTCAGAACTGAAGAAATAAATTTCCATTTGTAATAAGCTGTCCACTCTATTTTGTTATAGCAGCCCAAAGGGACTGGGAAAACTATGGATGTACAAATCAGATATTCTATAGATATCAAAATAAAAAGGACTTTTGATACAAGAAGTCCCGATTTCCTCCATATCATTTGATTTACTCATTTGTTTAATGAATATATGCGCAGGAATCTAGGTATTTTATAACACAAGATAGCAACAGTCCCTGTTCTCATGGAGATGGTTGAAGCATGAGAAGTTAGAATTTATAAAGTCATAGTGGTTATAAATTCACTTCATAATACTCCAGTGGAAAACATTACATTATTTATTTGTTCTTAATCATGTTAATGTTATAACTTGTTCAGAGCTCCAGTTAAACTCAACATCAAGAAATTCAAACTCAGCCAGGTCTGGGAGAACTTTTAATTCTTTCTTTAGTTGAATAAATATTCAGAAAGCTTCTGTCCTGCTCAGAAAACAGGAAAGGTCTGACCCTTATTTTGTGGTGTTTACCATAGTTACCTTTGCTCTCTCTGCTACAAGGCGATATTGCTGAAACTAGTTCTCTGTCATCTATTGAAACTCCGATCCTCCAGGCAAAATTCTTTAAGACCACAGAGTTTAATAGCTATCTTTTATGGCCATCCTACAGTCAGTTAACTAACCAATTGGAGGTGCTACAGTAGGCTAAATAGATCTTCACCATGAAGAGATATTAAAAACCAATACTAACATCTGAGCCCAGCCCTTACCTGGGAGCCATGACTGCTTTTTCCCTGAGGTCGAACAACCACCCATCTTATAACCTCTTTCCTTTCTAAGTTCCTTTGCTTACCTCTATCTAGAGCTGTTTTCCATCTCCACATCCAAAATAGTTATTCATTGGAGTGGTCTGTTTTTTGAGCTTGCAACCCAAGGACACCTAGAGGAAGTGGGAGCAACAAGAGGACAGTTCATTTAGTTCCTTTCTCAGAACAGAATTATGGAAAAAAAAAATAGTTCACATTCTTTCAAGAAAGAACAAAAACCAAATTAATATTCCAGTGTATTATTAACATAAATTCTTATTTGATTGGTTAAAAGATTCACAAAAAGAAGATAGTCCAACAAGCACCTGTGGTTTGGGATAAAACCCAGGAGAAATAACACTGGGAAGAATTGTTGTGAAATTCTTCAAGGCAATGGGAGAGAAAAGTGTAATTTAAAGCCACCGTGTTTACCTAGCGATCAGTCTTTGGCCTTTAACAGAGACTCTTCTTAACAGCTGGCAAAAGAGTGCCATACAGGAACACAACAGAATGTGGAAAGGAAAGTTAGGAAGAGGTCATAGCCTACTAAGAAGACAAAGGGAATTTTATGTAAGGAGGCATCACTGCAAGGTATTGATTATGCTGACTGATGCACACCAAGAAGGGTTACCAGGTTGGATCTCCTACACACTTGGAGTTTTATTCCTAAGTATTGCTAATTTTGGTTTGGGAAAATGATCCGAATTTTATGTTACATAATTCATAGTTAAAGAAAAACAAAGTACAATGATATTGTATTTTACTTTTGAGATCTTCGTGTTGGGATTAAGTATCAAGGGGAAGAAAATCACCCCTCAAATAACAACTGAGAGGGTATACCCATTTGAACAATTACTTAAACAAATGCAAACGTAATTAATTTCCACTAACTATGTATACACATTCCAATGGTTGCACGTGCTCGCTCGTTCAGAGAGTTGCGTTTGTCGCTTGCATGCTTGGCGGGGACAATCCACACCTGAAGGATGAGAGGCAGCCTGGCCCGGCAGACCAGGACAGTAGCTTCTGCATCACTATAGACCTTCCTCAGGGGAGTCCATTTTTGCCTTTTAAATTCTACAATTTCAAATATTATAATCTATTCTACTCACCACTGTCCTTGGAAAAGGCAGGAGGCTCTTCTCTTTTGGCCTTCCTATCTGTTTCCTCTTTCAGTGTTTGTGGTATGTATGGCTATTGTTTTATCCCAGGCTTTCAGTGCACCCTTACTTGGACCATTTTAAGAGTCTTCTAACTGAACTTTCTTCTTCAGCCTGCCTGTTACTCACTCCATGCTCTATAGTGTCACCATAGTAATCTTTAAATTTGGAATCTAAGCATATTATTATTCTGCCCCATTGCCTACAGCATACACTACTAAGTATTTTGTATAATAGGCAAGACCCTCCATGTTCCTACATAAATGATTCTTGTCCCGTAGCAGTTAGCACAGTGCCCGACACATAGCAGACTCTCAGTAGATAAGTGTGTGCTGAGTAAACTGAATGAAGGGGTGATCGAGTGCCCCTCTACCAAATGATGCCCTGGTGTCCAGAAATAGATGAATTTTGCTTGTTTTTGCCAATTGTCTTAAAATTTTAAACCTAGAAACTCTTCAATTTTATAATTCTTAAGACTAGCCCATTCCATTTTGTTCAATTGCCTTGGTGATAACCCCTAGTGGTAGTATTGTTTACTGTCATATAGAAGAAAAGAAGATAATTTTAAAACATTTTTATATTTCCTAAATATATTGTTTTATAATCAATTTTTACATAAATGTTTATGATGTTCTTAGAATATATTCATTGAAGCAGAATTCCAGGGCCAAAAATTACGTAACACCTTAAGCCTTATGACATATATTGTAAAATGTTTCTGTAAAAATGCACATCAGTTCAGACCCAGATTGTTAATGTTCTAACTAAGTTATAACACTTTGTGTAATTGTCAAAAAGAAAAGCTCATTATTGCGCACATAACACAAATTTAACTTTGTTAGCTTAAAAACCTCTTCAAGGGTCAATTATCACAAAAGAGAAATGTATTCATTCAACAATCATTTCTTAAACACTTAACATGTGCAAGACCCCATCCTAGGTACATAGAGTCATAAGAATTCAGTTTAATGGAGAAGGTGAATATATAAACCATCAAAATGCATAAGTTAGTCTGGAGTCAAATAAAACCATTGTTTTTTTAAAAATATCATGGTATGCTGTGTCCCCCAGCATTGCTCTTTAGTTGCACTTGCTGATTCTTTCTCAGAACGTGCTATGCTGTGATTTGCTCTTTAATTAACTTAGTAGACATCACGAGTACACAAAAGGAGTCTTACATCTTTCTTCATAAGATTTTTTTAAGTCATATTTAGTCATCAAGACCAAATTTTTCATCAAACCTTAACCCTAAAACCAAGATATTTCTATGTATTTTATTTATATTTTAGTTTGTATTTACAAATGACCCCTGCATGGTTTCAGGGATTTTGTACAGAAAGACCATAAGATTATTGCTTTGATGTGTCTAACATTAGACTGTCTAATTAGCAAGATAACTGAAATACGTTCACCACTTTCTATCACGTTTTAATTCTTATCTAAATTGAATTAACTGCTCAGTTTCACAGTCTCTGACAAAGAGTGTGAAATAATCAAAAGTATTTTAATAAGCTTTTAATTTTTTTAATAAATAATATGCTTTTATTCAAGCATATATTGTGAAAGAATTTGTGAAAATAATAGAAAGTTACTTCATGGTGTTAAGTTATAATTGTTCTATTTTAGTTTTTAAATTTTTTTGTTTATCTTCTTCAGGGAGAGATATTAAATGAAATAATCCCATTGATTTTTACAATTTTGAAAAATTTTGTTTAGAATTCTAGTATTTCAGAGAGCCAAAATTTTCACAAATCTTTGACGTTATTTCTTGATATTTTCTTAAGTTAATATATCACACTTACTCAGATTCACGGCCATCTTTATTTCAGATAAACTTTTTCTACAATTTGGTTAAAACAAAAAAATTCACAATTACTTCAAATGCTGGCTTATTTTAAAATTGGTTTATATTAAAAAATATCTGAAGAACTTGTACTAGAAATTGGATCTCCACCCTCTACCAATAAATCCATTAATATATATAAAACTTTATGGGCAATCAAAGAAAACCCAAATTAATCTAACATTGCAACAATGGATATCCTTCATTGCCCTATTAGCTAAGTTTTTTAAAATGATAATATGCCACTGTCAGCAATGACCTGAGAGGTAAGCACACCTGTTCACTGCTTGTAGAAGTAGCAGCACAGCTTTTCTGGAGGGCTTAAAATGTTCCAAACCCTTTCACACAGCAATTCCACTGTTATGAATCAATCCTAAAGAAGTTATCGGAATTTACAATTTTCGTGTGTGCTTCTGTGTGTCAATGTGTGTCTATGTGTATGCACACGCACATCCACCTGCACATGTATGCCCACACGTGTTGTGCTGTGGACAAAAAGTCAGAGGCAATGGATTGAGGAGTAAACACTAACAAAGCATTATTTGTAGACAAGTCTTCCTAGGAGCTTACTTATGAAGACAGGAGAAAGAACAAAGTGGTAGCTAGAACGGGAGATAGGACCTAAGCAATCTTATTTATGTCAGGGGATATCTGAACCTGTTTAAACATTATTGAGAAAGAACAAATAGGCTAAAAATAGAGGAGACAGAGAGGAAAGTGAAGGAGGAGGTCACCAAGATGCATGAGGCACAGAATCCACACCGCAGGTGGTTGAAGCACCTGTGACTTTCAGTTAGCTACAGATCGGGGTGTGTGTGTGTGTGTGTGTGTGTGTGTGTGTGTGTCCATCCAGAAAGAGAAGGGTGCTGAGGGATGGAAGATGTAACCAGAGGGAAATCTACAAACTGCTGCTCCATTGGGAAATGAATTTTTGATAATAAATGATTCACATGCAGAACACATTCAGAACTCATTCCATTTGTATTATGAGGACTGACACTATCTTAATGTTGCCTAGTAATAATAAAAAATATATTCACAATTATAACTAAGCCAAATATAAAGAGAGGAGAACATCTTTATAATCTAGAACAGGAGTTGGGAATCGTTATCTAAAAAGTGGCAGATAGTAAATACTTTAGGCTTTGTAAGCAATGCATTTTTGGGTCTCAACTACTCAACACTGTGATTGTAGTTTTAGTGCAAAATCAGCCACAGATGATACATAAACAAAAGGGGGTGATTGTGTTCCAATAAAACGTTATTTACAAAAATAAGTGGTGGGCTGGATTTGCTGACTGCGGTTCTAAAATAAAAATCAATGAAGAAGTTGGCACTGGGAAATGCAGGTCTTTGTTCCCTCAGGGTATTTTAAGCTCATGCTTGATTGTCATTATATATTTTGTGAGTCAAGGAGATTTTCTTCTATTCATAATGCAACAGGGGAAAGAGTACCTAGATTTTAGAGGAGACACTTTCACTTGTGCTGCCCAGTTGCTTAAAACTTTTGAGACTTAGTTCCCTTCTTTGTGAAATGATGTAATATCTCTGTATTTAATCTTCACAGATTAAAGTAAGAATAAAATGCCCATATGTAAATGCTATAAAAACATTACAAACATAAGGAAATTACTATCATTTGCAACAAAATTAGAAAAAGTTAGTTCAATCCTCATATGCAAGACCTTGACATGATATATATAATACCTATCTCATAATAGTTGTAAGTATTAAATGAATAATAATGTATGTGAAGCGCTTAGCTGCAGTGCCTGACATATAGTATATGCTCAATAAATGACAGATAAGGTTATGAATTTTTAAAGGCCCATTAAAATTGTCAAATGCTTCTGACACATAGGACCTAAAGGGACAAAATTTACTTTCTCTAAGTCAAGTACAAGACTGGCTATAGGCAGCCATGGGCAGGGACGTCACAACAATATACTTTTCATGTTAGCCTCCTAGGGCTGTTTTGCAAATGGTTTAAGAAATGGGAATGACAATTGTCATGGAAGCCAGTGACGCAGAAGCTGAGTTTTAAGTTTTCAGATGAACATCAGGAGGGAGTTTTCATTCTCCTGTGACTTGGAAGCCACAGTCCCAGACTAAAAGGAAAGCATCTGTCTGATTCTACGGTAACAAACATTAAGAGGCCAGATGAGACGGCATAGCTACCCCGGGGCAGCCCTAAATTAAACCGCAAATGTACTCATCAGCCCTTTGGAGGAGCATTTGCCCCTGTTTGTTCAGTATGTGCAGTTTGTTCACCAGACCAGGGAATGCTTGGTTATTATGTGATTCCACCCCATTAAAGTTCTCCAAGCCACCCAGGAGGGGCAGGGTAAGCGGCAATCAGTTTTCCATGGATGAAGAAGGATTTAATGAGGGAGAAATGTGCAGTGCAGGTGCAATTCCAACTCATTTCTTAGGAAATATACAGAAAACCTTGGTGGTCAGGTGTGATTCATCACAAGAAAAAGCATCCTCTACAAGAGTTAACCTACATTTTAAGCAGAGATCAGGTTTTTTTTTCCTTTCCTTTAAAAAAGAAATATTTCCTTAATTCTTTTAAAAGGTGGCTCTTCCATTGAAATCAGTGGGAATTAACACTAATGTCATGTTCCACGGTACTCTTGAAACATAGAGCTTCACCTGAAACACCTGTTATCTGCAACAGTGATGATTAGGTTTTTGGCATTTAATGAGCCATTTGTCCTTTGTAGTTTTAAATCCTTGGCTTTCATGTAGATTTGTTTTTGACATAGTGCATTTACAGAGCTTGAATGTGGGGGCTATGCACGCCATGTATTTGTGTCAAACACTGGATGCGGGTGTCCACTTCAAGTAAGTTCTCTCTCTCATGTTCAAATAGACATAATTTTTCACATTGCCATTTTGTCATGTTCATAATCTTCATCTTGAGAATTCATGACACTTGCCATTTAATTTTATCTTTTAATGAAAGGTTTTGCTTTTATCTTGTAATTGAAGGTCTTTTTAAAAATGATGCTAAAAATAGTGATGTAACAAGATCATAGTGGCCACACACGAATTTGAAAAAGGATTCAAACCCAGATATTCTGACTACATACAACTTATTTTTAATGATATCTAATTATTGATTTTTAAATAGTGATATGTATTATTTATTTTTAATTCAGAATAAAAGATTATTGCATAAATAAAAACACTGAAAATAGATGGCTATTAATACAAGGATTGATATAAAATAAGGAATAAAGAAAATATGTTTTGTAAGAGATTTGCTTCAGTCTATATTTCTCTAACAGAGTATTTCTAAAGGTGAAGATCAAGGTAAACCCACACATGTGTGTACACATACAGACCCCCACCTAGATACATACACACATTTAAAGTAAAACATCTGAAGCATGCTATATTTTATATCCCTTTCTTCTAGATAGATGCAAAAGATCCTATGGTCTTAAGAAGTTTCTTATATCAATTAAGAAAACAGGAACCATTGAACGAAATTCTCCTGGTACACTAATTATATTAAACTTCAGTGCCCCCTTTCTGGCAAATTGGCTGTAAATAAGAGAAGTAAATCACTTAAGATGCTACACGCTGATTTAAATGAGCCCCTATATCCTCCTAACTAAAGACATATTATTTTGCAACCACAAGAATGCAGTGTGGGCCCCTAGCTGGTCTTTGTAATGTGATTCCATGACCCTTGTTCATAGAGCTGGAGGCTTTGCATTTCTCATTTTCACCTAATTCAATAATTCAGATTGCATGAATTATTCTCATAGCAATGATTCACAACTGGGGCAATTTTGCTTCCCAGCCAAATTTGGCAATGTCTGGAGACATTTTTGTTTGTCACAAGAGGTAAGGTGTGTGCTGCTGTCATCTAGTGAGTCACGGCCGTAGGTGCTACTTAATATCCTATAATGCATAAGATTGTCCCCGCAGCTAAGAATTATCGTGACAAAATGTCCATGGCACTGTTGACAATGAATGGAAACATGTTAGCCATGTTCCCAGAGACTAATATGTACACCAGAATGTCATGTTATTAATTTACCATGATAACTTGAACTGTCAAGTGGACCAAGATATCACATCTACTAATGAATATATTTCCTCCCTCTAGAAAAGCTATATAAAGAGCCAAATTCAAGTCAGAAATTTATCTTCTAAAGCAAAGCCTCAGTTCTATGGAGATAGATAATCCTCACAGAATTTACTACAATGAAAATTGATCATTTGTATGATTATATGTATTCCTCCTCTTTAAGTCTAAGAACTCTGTGAGGGTGTGGAATGTACTTGAATAGGTATAATCTTAACCACAGTATCTAACTGCACCATCCAGCATGTAGTAGGTACTAAGAAATGTTTATTAAATCCACGAATGAATGACTCTTTAATGTTTCATTTTGACGAACTTGTATTAAACCTATAATATATACAAGGCAATATTGTAAACACCAGGATTACAAAGTGTAAGGAGACAGTCCCTACTAGGAAGACATTTCTGACTGTGGTAGACTAGACAAACACTCTACCAGTTATGTCAGGATACCACAGCCATAGTCGCTTTGAAGGGACATTATCCTGCTGACAGGCACCATGGAAGGTCTTAGCCTCAGCAGTCTTGTTAGATGTGTGACGCTGTGCCTTGGTCACATTTGAATGCACTGGGAGAGAGAATCTGAACCCAGAACTGGCAGTTTTTTATGATCTGAGTTTGAGCAGAAAATGCACTATGATAAATCAGATTCCCATTCTTCGGTATTGAAACAAAAATACTAAGAGAATGAAGTAGTTAGAAGTATAAAGACAAGCTGCAAAATGCTGTAGTGTTTTGAATGGTTCCCCTTCAACTCCCAAAAGACAACCATCTAGAACTCGTGAATATGACCTTACTTGAAAAAAGTCTTTGTAGAGATGATTAAGAATTTAGAAATGAGATCCATTGACAGGTGTCCGTATAAGAGACAGATAAAAGACACAGAGGTGAGGATCCTGTGAAGATAGAGACAGAAATTAAAGATATGTAGCCACAAACCAAGGAATGCCTGGAGCAACCAGAAGCTGGAAGAAGGAAGGAAGGATCCTCCCCTAGAGCCTTCAAAGGGAGTCTGGTCCTGCCAGCACCTGACCTTCCAGCCACATCCTCTCTATGGCTGGGTTCTGTGTAAAGCTATTCAGATTCCTAATCTTGCTAATCGTGCTGCTTTGGAACAAACTTCCCTCCCTGCTTATCCATTAAGAAATCAGGCAGTTTGGGGGTTTACGTTTGCTTATCCTTACAGGAAACTTCCTATTGTTTCCTAAGATTGAAGCATTTTGCAAAAACACCTAAATAAAATTGTTTTTTAAAAAGTAAAGGAAAAAAAAACCCTAAAGCAGAGAGACATGAAATCATTTGGTTTATCATCTTACTACCTCATGGCATCAGGCTATAGGCACAGGAGGAAGATACAGGAGCAAAGGGCACTGTAATATTATTGTTAGCAGTGTTTACTCTGCTAACTCCCACTGAGTGCTTTTGGCTTCATGATAAGCAACCTCTTGGGACAACCTGATGTGCCTATAGTTTTGGATGGGCTAAAGTAATCCTGCTCCTGTGAGATTACTTCAAAGTTACTAACTCAAGATATATTTGAAATTCTTCCATTATTTGCCTCTTCTACAGATGGCTGATGTAATTTACTGCACTTCTGATTTTTCTGGCAAAGTATACATTTTAAATTCTGAATGTCTTAAAATATAGGGAGACAAAACTCTCTATTCTTTTCCACTGGAATTTGAATTAATGCCCTTTGTGTGGTATCAGTGTGAAGATTACTCATTAGATTAGAAATCAAAGGAGAAGAAAATTAAAGAAAAAATATGTTAAAACAATCAAATGAAATAGAAATGTTTTACCTCACTCCATCTAATTAGAAAATGAAAAAGTGTGTTTGCTGTTTAATTTCTTTAGCCATAAATTTATTACATTTACTCTGTACCAATCACTGTGCTAGCTCCTTAATATAAAGAGACAGCTAAGTGAGTATCTTCACCCAAATATAAATTATAATTCAGTGTGTTTTGAGGTATCATCTTGCCTGACAGTATGAGCAAAAAGCAGAAAATAAGCATTGATTAACCTTATTTTGTGGTGATACAGAAATCTAATAAACCCCAAATGTGGAGTGAAATTAAAATAATAAAATTGAAGTAAGCAATGTTTCTGGTTGGTGCTCACTTTCATTACAGTGCTAAAAATAATCATCGAAATAAGAAAAAGACGAATGCCATTTTCTTGTCCAACGCTGAGATAGGTCTAGACCAGTATGTCAAGGGCTGGGACATTAAGAAGTCAGTAGCCTTCACACATGTGATGAAAAAAGGCGGATCATTTTAATGACTTCAAAACTCTTATCTTCAAAGGTTCTGACTGAGCTCATATGAAAGGAACAAATAGGGTTACAACATAAGATGTCTTCACATATCTCAAAAACAATAATTTTCTAAACCTTCTAAAGAATATAGTGAAATGGATAAAAAAAAACCTCTCTGAGAAACCTCTGATGTCATTGGATTTTGAAAGTTGTCATAAACCACTTTCTGTACTTACTCTAAATAATGAAAACTGTTCTTTTTTGCTATTTTTAAAACACATGATAAAAATTGCTACCATATAAATCACAATACTGTATATACTATCATTAATGTAAAATTGCATCTTGTTAAAATAAAGTTATGCATTATGTTTGAAAGCCAAAATGTAATAATATAAATGTGTAGAACCTGATTAGAGGAAATCATTCATCTTTATCACAAAAGGTTTTGCTGCTTCATAAAAGAAATACCTCTACAGGGAAACACACATCCACACA
>NW_012153618.1:5514408-5516872 GCF_000956105.1 Propithecus coquereli | reverse complement strand
ATCCATGTCTATCTTATTTTTATTAAAGCCGTTAACTTTATCAGAGAAGTTTTCATTTGACAAAATCCTGAAACTCCCAAATGCAGCTAAAATATGACATATACCTTAAAAAGCTGCTGAGATTTTTATTGGCAATGCAGCAAAACATATACTCACATGTGATTTGATATTAATTTACAATAATTGAACTGTATCAAGTTATCCATGTCTGTCTTATTTTTAATAAAGCCATTACCTTTATCAGAGAAGTTTTCATTTGACAAAATCCTGAAACTCCCAAATGCAGCTAAAATATGACATATACAGAACACAATAGATGAGAAAGTACTTTCAAAAGATACTTTGTGCCAATACAAGTTGTAATTACTGTTTTTGGTATTAAGAATGATCCTTAAGTGAAGTAGATAATACAAACTTTTATTTTCTTTCCTACCTGCTTTTTTCCTGTATTTCTTCCTCCATGTCCCTTGATGCCTTTTTCACATCTCAAGGGATCAACTCTGCATCCCCCTTTCTTCCTGTCCTCCATACTTGAGCTTTGGCACTAAGGCCAGGTGTAATGTTGATACCTCCCCCTCAGCCCACTTGACCCCTCCCACCTTATCTTGTAGCCACATGGATTAGGTACTAGACTGATCCTCATTCCAGAGTCTGAGCCAGACTGGCTGCACATTAATATCATTTGGACACATTTTTACAAATATGACCATCAGCTACCCACTTTATGTACTCCCCAACCCCTACACCTGGATTCTGATCTCATTTATCTGGTATGTGATTCAGTCATATTCTTTCAAAGCTCCTGGAGTTGTTTGGAGGCCCAACCAGCTTTACTAATCTCTAGGCTAATCCCATCAATATAATCCCATTCCCTTTGCAACAGTGCTCACTTCAAAGTTTGGGATCTCTAGGCCAATCCATGAACGACCAGCTACAGGGGCTGGCTCAGAAAGCTTTTGAGCCAATGAGATACCATGCAAGATTCCTACCTGGCATCTGGGGAATGGGAATAGGAGCAGGAAGCTTCCTGAAATTTTCCTCAAGTGACTGTCACTCTTCTTGGAAAGCCTGGCCATCCTGCACCCTTTCTGAGGATGAGGGCTACAGAGAAAAAGGGCTGATCTACAGAACTACAGAGGGAAGGAAGCAAAGTTCTGTATGGACCATGCCTGGTCACAGCCCTACGCCTGAAATTTTAGGTTATGTGAACCAATCTACTATATATATTTTTTTTTGTCAGTTAAAGTTTAACTTTCTGTTAATGTGAGAGCCTTCTAACCAACGCAGCTTTCCTTCACACGGAGGTGTAAAAAATTGATATGGCTTAATATGAGCCTATAAGCAGAGGTATTTTCATTTTAATAACGGTTGAATAGTTTCCTACTAAAGAATAAATCTTTCATGGTAGAATTTCAGGCATCAGCAAGCAGATGAGGTAAAGATGGTACTTTCTTGGCATTACTGAAATCAATTTTATCTAATTGAACATTTAGCAAAAATATATTGAAATTGAAGTACTCTGATTCATATCTCAATCTTAGCTTTTCACTTACTTCCTGTATGACTTCGGTTAAATGACTTAATATTTTCAGGTTTCCTTATCTGTAGGAGTGTGCATATATCATAGGATTCTAGTGAGGATAAAATGAAATAATGTGCATAAAATTTCTTAACACAATGACTGGTGTTTTAATAAAAATGGGACATTCTATTTTATTATGGAGGAAAGTGTGGCCTTACAATACGCCTAGATGCTTTACTCCTCTCAGTAATAGAGACCTAACAGTCCTAAAAGTAAAGGAACTGGAGAAAGAAACATGTACATTAGCATTGTTGTTTGAGTCTCCACAGGTGTGAGTACATTCATCCGTGCTTACCTGATTGACAAATTTTTAACTTAATAACTGATAGACCCATAAACAGACCTCAATTTTGTATAGACTCATGAAAATGCTTAGATACCTGAATGGTCTTGCTCCTTCCTTGTTCTTAAACCTTAGTACCTCTTGCCCCCAAAGTGACAGCTAACAAAAGGCAAGCAAGAAAGGTTTAATAACTCCGAAGCAAAGTTTAATCTTTTGATGTTTGCAGACACTGTCTATATACCTAGCTCCACTCACTGCACTGTATCTGTAACCTTGTCTGTCTCTTTCCGGTGTGAAATGATTAGATTTTGGTGGAGCCTACCCGAACCCTGCCAACACTTTGGATGACTGTCAGAATAGGTTTACTGAATAAGTACAATCCAAGCCAAAACTCATGGCACAGAAAAATGATTCAGGGAGGTATACTAATACTATTTCACCTGATATTAATGGAATTTTCAAAAATGAGTTTATGCCTTAGAGTACCATCTGTCTGTTCTTAGGAAGATCAATAGATAAGGGACTATTTAGGAATAAGTTTCTGAGATATCTGGAATTTTCCTTCAGAGAAATCTTTCCCTGTCAGTTAAGGGTAGGCT
>NW_012153618.1:5510384-5513244 GCF_000956105.1 Propithecus coquereli | reverse complement strand
CTGCAGAAATGGAAGCCAAAATTCAATGGAATATCTTCAAGGTTTTGAAAGATTATAACTTATCTATGGGCATAATTATAATAATAAATTAAACAGCATGACCTGATTCCTGATCTTCTGATTTCAATTTCTATATTCTTCTAGCTTCCAGTTTTAGTTGCAAACAAACCATCTACTTAGCTAAAACAGAATTTGATTAATTGTCAACCAAAATGCTAAAACAAAGTCCTTGTATTATCTAATGTTCTCCATTTTTACTTTTAAAAAGTAATTGAAATGTCAATATTGTATCGACAGTAAATTCGCCAGTTGTTCAGTGAGATTAACCTTCTTAAAGGATGATCAAAGCATCCAATGGAGGGAGGCTGATGGGGTTTGACTACTCGATTTTACACTGAACAGGGCACTGGTAGGGTGAGTGATAACACTGCTTGTCTTCTGAGCAGGTACTCATTTGTGCCACCTGGATTAGCAAAGCATTCCCTTGCATGTCTCCACTCCCCACCTTCTGACAGGCTGTGAAGATGCCTCTTGCAGTCTTGATGGCTTGCTGCTGAGTTGTTAGCAACAACTTGACACTTGGTTTCCCAATGATATTCACCCAGTTTTTCTCTAATGTTCAGATTCTCTGCAGCACTTCTCAGAGCAATTCAAGTGCTGTAGACATTTCTTGGAAATTTATGTGAAAAGTATTTAACTCATTTCCCTGTAGGTTAATGCCCACAAAGGGAATAATTAACAAATTTTAAAATTATTCCTCTCTTTACTTTAAGCAAAGTAACTTTAAATAAAGAAGCAATTTACTATGCAGATTTCAACTTGATATAGACCTGCATATTAATATGTAAAACAATGATCTAACATGAGCTTTGAAAACAGGTACAATATAAATCCTTAACTAATAAACCTTGAATATCACAAGCTCATTCACGTTTCACATGCTTGTATTCCATGACATAGAAAACAACTCAATCAATACCTATTATACAGAAACATCTGAATCAGGCATAAAGAATTTGGCTAACATCAATCTTCTGTTTTAGTGAAAATTGTGAAATTTGTATACCACAGAAAAAACATTTAAAGTTTTTGTTAAGAAGTGATCCATTTTTAGGTAAAATGTGATTCCTTGGGAAGAAAATGTTACCTCTCCCTTTGTGGGTGGGAAGCATCAGAAGTTACATGTTAGGATCAATAGTGGACTAGAATTTCTCTCCTGGAAACTCAAAAATGAGCCCCCTAGAAATTAATCACCCAAATATGCAGAGTTTTTTTTTTTTTTCTTTTCTTTTTCCTTTTTTCTTTTTTTTTTCTTTGTACGATGCTGAAGTTTCCCATGGACTTGATTTATAGAGAGACGTCTGGTCCATGGGCAACTGAATTTCTTAACAGAAAGGCTATCCGCTAACATGGAAAAATCATGGGGGCTTTGGAATCAAACAAAGAAAATGTGAATTTTTGTCAGTTGGGAAAACTATCTGCTTTATCTGAGCCTTGGTTTCTTTCTCTCTAAACTGGGAACAAGGACAGCTTCTTTGTTTTTTGATTTTTTTCTTTAGTTTTGCTACTTCATTGATTCTGTGTAAAACCTCCACCATAAGAATTGAGTCCAATCAGCTTGTTTCTGACTCTCCAAAGTTAGGCAGTGGTAAATTCATCATGGTAAATGCCACTAAGTCATGCTAAGTCTTTGCAATAGAAACTCCTGCAGGGACCAAGCAGCCTATCCTTTTCTGCTGTCTCTCAGGGCAATTTACCACGTCACTAAGGACATTGCTTTTCTCAACATTTCCTGTTCTTCATATTCAGCTGGAATGATATTTTCAAAACAAAAATGTGATTGTGTCACTCCTTGTTAAAAACCCTTGAATGACTTCCTATTGTTACTGGGACAAGAGCCCAAATCCTCAATGAAGCCTCAAGGACCTGCCTGGTCTGACCCCCTTCGACTTTACAGAAACAGAGCAATGATTCACGAAAGTGCTGCTGTTTACCTCCCCCACTGTGGATAGTGATTGGCCTTCAGTCATGACCCAATGTATCTCTTGAAACCTCCATATAATAATCACAACATAGGATAATAGGGCAGATAACTCCATCGAAAACAAATAGGTGATTATAGCATGCATCTGAAACAAATAGAAAAATCTTAACAGAAACGGCAGCTTTTCTAAGAGTCACATAAAAGCAAATGTGACATCAATGTGAATTTAAAGAAAAAGCAAATAAGATAGAAGGAGACATTTCTGTTGTTGTCACCTTTTTTGATAGAATAAAATGTTTTCAAATGATTCTTTCTGCCTTGTAAAAAACTCACAAAATTTGATCTTCCCGGGGGGCTGGGAGGGGAGAGATGACTCACACTGCTGAAACTCAAATGAGATCAATTTGTGTGCCGTAAGATAAATTTAATAATTTGCATTGGGAAATATCTCTTCAAAGTAGATGTCCCCACTGGGATATAGAATTAGCATTAGAAGGTTTGCAAATATGGAGGCCAACAACATAGGCAGGTGCTGAGAGGCAGATAAGCCTGCTGAACTTAACAGGTTGCCTGTAGGGGCAACTTCTCCCCAGTGTTCCGAAGACATATTATGATTTTTTTTCCTCCACAATCCTTGTTTGCAAAGATATGAGCTTATTTTCCAAATCATTCTTACATGTTGACCTCAGAAAAAAACTGTACACTGTAGGGATAGAGCTATCAACAGATGCTCATCTGTTCTTAACGTTTGTGACTTCTGATCATGTGCTTCCAACTAAGCAAAATATGCTTACACAGATACTGCCTAGGGGAGGAGATTATATACACATCTACTTGCCCATATAGAGTTGATATCATAAGAATCTCAAACTAAGT
>NW_012153618.1:5509284-5510334 GCF_000956105.1 Propithecus coquereli | reverse complement strand
TAAAGTTTTACTTTTTAAACAATACCTACACGATTCTGAAACTAGAATATCAAATCTTCAAATATTTACAGAATGCTATATGCTAAGATGAGACACATAACACTACCTGCAATTATGTAGATGAACACTGCGAACATTTCTGTAGTTCATACTTGTATCACGTAAGATTTGATTTTTGCATTCTCTTCAATACAAGCTAAGACAAATTTCTAACTATGTTGATATTTAAAGTAAATATCACCTAAGTGAACATTTCGTAAGTTCAAAGTCGTATTTTCTAATTTGGTTTTATTGTGAAAATTTAAAAACATCAAATGTACCTTTCAAAGTTTCAAAGGAATATTGAGTCCTTAGATTTACTTAGGGAGTGATTCCCAAAGTAAAGATGTTAGCAGGGTTAAGATATATAAAAGGTGGGAAGAAAAATTTAGGCCTTCTATTTTTGTTTATTTTTATCTAAAATAATAAATTAAGTTTTCCTCATACTTAATATATGGACAGACATTGGTGTTTTCACTTCATCCATATGTCACATGGTCAAATTTTATGAAGGATTCCAAGGTTTCCTAGGAAGAAGAGAAGATGGGTTTATAACACATATTTTACTAGTCTGTTAAGTTCCCTAAAGTGAAAAGAGGCTAAAGAACATTTTAATAAAGAAATTTCACAATGAATGTTATACTAAAATGAAAACATGATCATCAAGAGAATGGCAGAGTGGTTATTTATATTCTCAATACAAACTCTTTCTTAGTCACATTAAGAAGTAAAAATCAATGATGACTTAATCAGATTTGACAAGAAGTTGGCCAAAGAGATAAAAAGATATCTAGAAAGTTATGAAAAATGTGAATACATCCACAATTAGTAATAATAAGCCTGACTTGTGTGTGTATCATTGGTAATTAGCTGGTATTAGTGGTAAATGTAGGAAAATTATTTTTAAAAACACACATTTTGAGGGGATGCAAACTCGGAATGATTTTATTAATAGGACTGAACAACTCAAAATATTTAGAGATGAGTTATGCAGGGGAAAAGTATTTTCCA
>NW_012153618.1:5503468-5505504 GCF_000956105.1 Propithecus coquereli | reverse complement strand
GGTTCTGAAAACCTATCTATTGCATTAAGCGAGAACTTACTGTACGCATAAGATAAAATGTATATTATGAATATTAATATTTGTAGACTGATGGACTGAACAAAGCTACTTAATAGCTAGAGAGACTAAAATGCTGTATGTTAAAAATCATAAAATCAGGAAATTATAATTACTACTGTACTTTATAGAACTGTGGATCATTTAATTAGTCTTCTAATCTGCCTGCAGTATAAAGGCAAATAGTACAGTCTTAATGCATCTTATGCCATAGGCCTGACCACTCATTCAGACAAATGAGAATTGACATAGTGTAAGAAGAAAAGGCTGTTTATTTCGATTCACCTTGGTACATATTTTCTCCCCTCACCTTACACAAAGAGCAAACTTAAATGAACAAAGTAAGACAGACACATTTTATGCTTATAAAGCATTGATTAATAATACAAAATACTAATTTATTTGGAGAAAAAAGATATTCAAAATGTAGAGAGTTGCATACAGTCATGTGATTTATACATCCGTGGGAATTAATAGACAATGAAAGTATTGATTGTGCTTAATTTTCCCTTATCCTTAATACATTTTTCTGTCTTGATTAATTATTTTCCTTTATAATCTTGAAGGAAATTATTAAAAAGTGCTATAAATATTTGTGATTTTGCCTATTTTCATTATTTACCAGTGTGGTGTGCACTCAACAAGTACAAATCAAATTAAGCCCTACTGTCTGCATAAGAAGTCATTATTATGTTTGAGTGATTCGAGCCTTCAGAAAGAGATCACTTATATTTACTCTTTCATTAGGAAAAGGAAAATTTTACACCCACAATCTGTTTTACTAAAAAAAGAAATTTCTTCATAAGAAATTATCTCATTTTGTATTCCAAAGCAGAAACAAAGGAAGGTGAGGTGAATCTTAGCACAAAATATTTTTTATTGCAAATGTTCTATAACAGGGGTTGCCTATGTCATTATTTCAATATTTCTAATATTTCCTTTCTGGTTGTCAATAAAACACGGAGCTGCTACTATCATTTTTTCCTATGCTTAGTTATTATTATTTTGACAAACGAATACTCTTTTATACCATAGAAGTTGGAAGATTACTGGCAGAATAAGATAAGAAAAATAAGAATTTTATTTTATTCTTGGTATAAATAAGAAGCTCAAAAATTTAAACTAATATAAACTAAGTAATTACATATGTAACTTAATTTACAGGTTTAAGGAGAGTACGTGTGGAGATGCGAAGGCATGTTTCCTTCTGGTTCCATTTACAGAGGCGGGATTGCAATGAACCTTAGATGTCATCTAGTCCAATTCTCCAGTTTGAACATGAGTCCCATTTTAACCCTGAGTTTAGCAAATGCTTCTCTAACGTCAGGCACAAGAGAGCAAATAAATTGCAAGTACTTCCGTGGGTACAGAATTTAGGGATAATTCTGTAAGGCACTACCACTTGTCAAATTGTTTTTCTGGAAAACTTATCTGCTAATTCACAATTCTCAAGCAGAACAAAGATTTTCTATACGGGTGTTAATTATTTATTAACGCAGTGAAAACACTTTAAATTCCAGTTAAATTGTCTCTAATTACTTGTGAACTAAAGCCTAAGATATTTAATCTTACTTCCTTCTGAGAAAATACATTTATATCTCCATCTTTGGAGTTAGTTGTAGGGCAAAGAGCATATATTTTGGAATCAGAAAAAAAATAAAAACTGGATTCGAAACTATCTGCGTGCTCTTGGGCAAGCTACATAAACACCCTAAGCCTCAAGTTTTTTCATTTACTATGTAAGAAGTTTAGGCTAATGATCTGAGTTTAATTGCATCTTTAAATTAAAACATATAGCATCCTTATATTTCCCCTAATATACTCAAATATTTTCATTGCAGAATCAGTGCCAAGAATATTTTCAGTGTATAGCAAAGCGTTGTAGCAAAATAGCTGAGAGTTGTTTTACTAATACATATTGGTTGCCTTAGCTTCAAAAAGTATTGTTCTTATACCTCTATAGTTCCCATTTCAAATGG
>NW_012153618.1:5487142-5489183 GCF_000956105.1 Propithecus coquereli | reverse complement strand
ATAGGTTTTCCTATAGAAAACAGGAGATAGAGGGAGAGAAGAATAGGGCAAGGGAAGACAAGGGGAAAATAGAGTCTAGGACTTAGTGAAGAGCCATTATTTGCCAGTTGAATGTGTTATTGAGTCGCTGTTCTGTGTCTGTTTACAAAATTTAGAAAAGTCTACACTGGTCACAAATGCTTGATGCAAGGGGATTTTCTTCCAGAAGGTGAGATGCTCAAGCATAGAAAGAACAGGTAGGTATAGCAGCTTAGCTCAAGAAACAGAAGGTGGCATTAGAAAATAAATCACCCCACTGCCTAACTCCCAAAAAATTCAGGAAAAGTTTGGGGAGGACTTGATATCAATAATCTGTAGAATTGGGGTGACTGTGAGATCTCAAGTTAATTTTGCCTAAATTTCTGAGGGAATTGGGGGGGTCACAAGATTACATAGCTTTCTGTCCAGATCTAAGATTATCAAAGTGTTTGGAGTTTAGCATTGTTTTTTCCCCATCTCATCAATTTATTTCTCACAAAATCTGACCAAAGCTTTGATCCACAGTGGATGTGTTTAAGTATGTTTTAAAATACATGCTCCATACTGAAGAAGATAGGCTTCTCTTGGACTATTCTGTTCCAACACTGCAGATGGAGACAGTAAGAGTGATAGAGATGTGACTTCTTAAAGAAGAGGAGAGGAAGAGCATGCCCTTGACAGTCAGCCTCACCTGAGCTTGCACGTCAGCTCCTCCATTTGAGCTCAGACAGATTTCTCCACCTCACAGACCCTGTGGAATATGGATGATACTATGTTCTACTTCAAAATTTCAGTGTGAGTATTAAATAATGTACAGTGTGCTTAGCAAAATCCATGGTGCACAATTACAGGGTAATTATTATCACGAATATTATCGTTAAATAGAAAAAATCTCAAAACCCATGGGAAGTTAGAGCCCAGTATATTCTACAAATATGGAGGGAGTACAACTTAAATTAAGCCTTAAGGAATGCATACATTTTGTATAATGGGGAAGAAGTAGAATCTTAAGTTAGGTAGGAGGAAAATCATGCACAAGTGTAGGAATTAACATATCACATATGGGATGAGGGGAAGCTACCTGTTGAGAATTTAGGGTAGGTATAAGGTGTGATGGCCGGGAATGAGATTAGGTATTAAGAATGGGTCTGGGATATAGCAGACCTTGAACTTCAGGAGAATTTTAGCTCAACGTGAGAGATCAGACAGAGCCATTATACATTTTGGAGCATGGTGGTATAGAAAGTTTAATCAATTGTGTTATGCAAGAGGAACCAAAGTTCAAAGAGACTCTTTTTGAGAAGATACTGGAAACCTCTGCAGTTATTGAGAAATGAGGTCATGAGGACTTGGAATAATTTTGGCTGAAAATAAAATCAGCTATTACATAAAGCTCTAAGTCTGTAAGAACAAAGACTATATAAGAATCCATATCTAGAGAATAAAAGGTAAGAATGCTATAGGTAAAATAGTAGTGAAATATAAGCATTATGGCTCATCCATAAACTTTAATCAAGTGTCCTTAATTTAGCATAAAAAGATCTAAGGATTAGAATATAAATATAGCACCACTTTTTACATTTTGGAAATAAAAGCAATTTTTGTGAGTTTAATCAATGGGAAATTTGTAATCTTGGATAAATGATAGGCCCTGTACTTGAAACATTAAGACCGAGAACATTAAACTAAATAGATATAATTTTGAGAGTTCCACTACATTAAAATGTAAGAACAGCATACTAAAAACAGCCAGACTTGAGGGTACCATATTGTATAAAAATGTTATCTTTTTAATATTAGAAATGGTATGGCCAGTTGATTTTTAAGGGGAAAAACGACCAGATCCTTTAAGGTTGGCCACATGGTTTCAAGTTTTCAAGTTATCAAAAATCGATAAATTTACTTAAGACTTACAGTCACCTGCTTCAAGAAAGAGTTCAGAAACTATCAAAATAGACATTATTGAAAGGCACTAGAAGACATGCATGTCCTTGGGATTCTATGTGTTTGTTACAATCACATC
>NW_012153618.1:5486173-5487092 GCF_000956105.1 Propithecus coquereli | reverse complement strand
CATTGTTTATACTGCCAGCCTCAGGGAGAAATGAAGAAAAATGGGTTTGCAGGTTAGAGGCTGCAAAAGCATTTCATTTTTCCTGCAAAAGCATGTGTCCAGGGGTAGGGGGATAATTTTACCCTTCTGGTTTTCTAGGCTGCTTGATCTTTTTTAACAATGGTCATAAAAATATATATTTGTAAATAATGACCATGTCTCAAATTTATACTGAGAATTGTTCTCCTAGAGTATTCAATTTTTAGGAGATGAAATAATCTGAACTATGTGATAATCTTAATAGGCATCATAACCCCCATTCACCCACGAAAATATTTTTCTTCCAAATACAAGAAAAACAATGTTGTTTTTTATGGCTTTTCCTATCCCCCATCAATAAGGACAAAAAAAATTTGCCTGTTTTTTTTTTGAAATATTAGTCAGATGAATCTCGTAGACCTAGCTCAATTGTTCCTGTTCCAGAAAGCTTGGAATTATTGTTCTGAAAGCAAAACCAAATTTTTTTATGAAAAGATGGAAAATTATCTTTTATAAACTATCTCATTTTACCTTATTTACCTTTTGTGTGCTGTAAAATGTTTGACAGAGCAAAGCAAAATTTTCCCTTGAGTGTTTAGAGTGTTCTCAGGTTGTTCTGATTTGGGGAATCAAACTTCAGGAGGTGGCATTCCTAACTTTCTATAATAATGTTGAGGGAGTATGCTGCCTGATGAACTTGGATATTGTGTGGTTATTGCGTACCCTTTTGTAGCACATATTGTTGCTTTGCCCTGGTAATTAACCCAGTGCCCATTAACAAAATAAACAATATAAATTAATTTGGGCACTAATTTTTGTATAGATAATAAAGCTTCAAATAATGGCCTATTTGTCATCCTGTCACCTAAATCTAAAGTACCAAGATTCTGATGAGGTCAAT
>NW_012153618.1:5453006-5476258 GCF_000956105.1 Propithecus coquereli | reverse complement strand
GCATTTTTACAGTCTCAATTTCTGTATCCATCAGATTGGTATGGTAGTATTTAATGGCATAAATTGTCAACTAAGTTAGTCAAAATGGTTTATGTATGTGTTCATTCATTCACTTATTCAAAAATCTTGAGTGCCTACTATATGGCAGTAATATTATCAGCTGGCACATATTGAATCTGCTATATTTCAGACATAGTATTAAGTGCCTTATATATTTTAACACTTAATCTCACAAGGAGCCTATGAAGTAGATGATTCTCCAAGATTTATGAAAAGGAAAAATGAAGCACAAAGAAGCTAAGTGATTTGCATAATATTGCATAGCTAAAAGGTGTTGGTACTGGGACATGAAAAGGCAGTTTGACATTAGAGGCAGAACTCTTAAACAGCATAACATATTGCATGTTGAGTCTTGAGTGATAAGCTAAGAATAAAATGTGGGAGAAACTACAGGTCCTACCCTGAAGACTGTGAATGTAGAGCTCTTTTTTTTGTTGTTTGAATAGATTTAGGGGGTAGCAGTGGAATTTTGTTACACGAATGTATTATATAGTGGTGAAGTCTGAGCTCTTAGTGGACTCACCATTTGAATAGTGTATTTATAAATTGCACCCAACAGGTAGTTTTTCATCCCCCACCTATTCCCACCCTCCACCCTTCTGAGGCTCCAATGTCTATTATTCCACTCTGTATGACCATGCCTACTCAGAGCTTAGCTCCCCCTTATAAGTGAGAACATGCTGTATTTGATTTTCTGTTCCTGAATTTCTTCACTTAGGATAATGGCCTCCTTTTCCATCCAAGTTGCTGCAAAAGACGTTATTTCATTCTTTTTTATGGCTCTTTATTATCATCACCATCATCTTATTATAATCAAATATTATAATATAGTAATATAATAAATCCTCAGATACCTCTACTGTCTCAAAAAGTTATAAGCAATTTTCCATTCTCAAATCATATAGCCTTCCTCAATTTCGTAAACATTATTTTAACGCAAATACCAAACACCAGTCTATTTCATTTTTTTTAGTGTGGTAAGAATGCAATATGGGATCTAACATTTAAAATTTTAAGTGCACAATACAGTAATGTTATCTATAGTTACAATGTTGTACAGCAAATATCTAGAACTTTTTCATCTTGCATCACTTTATATGCATTGAACAGCAAACACCAGACTATCTTTTACACCCGTAATATTGTACTTAGTTTAGGAGAAACACCTTTTCCATTATTGGAAATGACTAAGGGCATTGTTTTGGTTAAGATATATATATATTTTTTTGAGACAGAGTCTCGTTTTGTTACTCAGGCTGGAATGCAGCAACGCGATCATAGCTCACTGTATCCTTGGATTCCTGGCGATATTCCTGCCTTAGCCTCCAGAGTAGCTGGGACTACATACAGGTGCAAGCCACCATGCCCAGCTAATTTTTCTCATTTTTTTTGTAGTGACAGGGTCTTGCTGCATTGCCCAGGCTAGTGTTGAATTCCTGGCCTCAAGCAATCTTCCTGCCTTGGCCTAGCAAACTTCTGGGATTATAGGCATGAGACACCAGGCCTGGTGTGGTTAAGATAATTTTAAAATCTCTCCATTGACCATTAAAAATCTTAAATGCATTTTATGTATTCACTTTGGAGAGAGCCATTACAGGGGATTTTGCTGGGTCTCCAGAATGTGTGATTTATGTTTGTGTAGGTTGTGCCCTGAAGAAGATCTTGGCTTGGGGAGTATGTGTGAGCTGAAATTGAGCGGAAGCTTACTCCTCAGGCAGCTCAGGAGGTACATTTTTCTAATTTGCAGTAAGGCATCTTAGAGGCCAGTGGTCCTGACTGTAGCCACTTGGAGTCAAAGGTGTTTCATGGGCCTTCTGAACATCACACTAATTCAAAAGCAGACTTCTGTTAATAAAGGGTTTCCCCTTCATAATTTAACAATTTGTACTAAATTCAAAAAAATTCTGCTGCTATTGAAATGCAATTGTGACAGTTGGCTAGTGCAAACATATTATTGTGTAATGACTGTGCAAATTGATTTTCTGTATGATTATCTCATATGATATTGATAGTACTACACAATTTCAAAAATTAAACTTGATATTTTTAATGCTAAAATGAGTAAATACTAATCAGAATGCCAGCAGGTACATCTTTGAGTGAAAATAACCATATTCAAACTGCTGTTTTGGTTCATTTTGGTACATGGTCTGCATAGTTAGCATGATAAATATGAATAGAATTTTCATACTGACATTTAATTAAAAAGAAATTACCTGTCATTGTTACCCACTACACGGAAGCTATTATTTATGTTGATATTATTCTAATACCATATTAGGCTGAGATTGAATTTGTATCAGTGTTTTTTATGAATTGAATTATTTCTGATTATTCAGTTTTTTAAAAAGCCCAGGAGTAGGCTGGTCCGATGGTAGTGGGTTATCAGAACTTATTAACATTAGTGTCACTAAAGTCAACCCCCCACTGCTAAACTTGACAAAAAAAAAAAAGGCAAGGAGTAGATGCTATTACCGTGCACCGACAAAGCATATTTTCCTTTTCTTTGAAGAGTTAGAGGTTAGAAATGGAGTAATTCAGTGTAACTGTAATTGTACACTATTTTAGGGGTTTGTCCCTTTGGCTTGTTTGGATATTTTGATGCTTTTAATACTTTTTGTATTGATTTACTATTTAGTATCTGAGATAACACTGAGAATAATTTTTTAAGTATTAATATATCTCTGTCTATTCTTCCATCATGTTATTACTATCTTGATTATTTTTACTTACTTCAAAGTAGCAATTTGTAGTCAAGATAGGAGTGATATTCGTGGTCGATCGATCCATCCATCCATCCATCCACCCTTTCCTCTACCCTCCATCCTTCATATACTGTGGATTTACACTGCAGTGTTATTGGAGTTAGGTATTGTAAATCTCTATTTTACCAATAGCAACACAAACCCTTTAATATGCAATTCAGAAATCCAAGATACTTGGTGTTTTAACAGTTGTTCCTATTGACTATTACAATATAGCATAATAATCTGTAAAATCACTGTGGTTGTAAGGAAATGCCACTCAATACCGTCAAACAGGAAGAAACGCCAGTGGTTTACATTGTCCTTGACTAAGTTATACAAACCAATTCATTGTGATTCTGAAGCTTTTTCTTTGGGACAGATATTGTTACATTGATAACAAAGCAGTAACATAGCAGCACGATGTTTATACTCCAATAAATGCGATTTTGAGTTTTAAGAATAAACTTTTTCCCCCATAAAAGACATATGCATCTTTTTAGTTGGACAAATGGAGGCAAAGCAAATTTCTCTGCCTCAAATTCAAGTTTGAATACTCAAGTTTAGGTATGTATAGTGTAGTTTAACTTAAAAATAAATGTCCACTTCCTTTCTATGCAGCAAATATTATATATCACTTAATTTTTAGTGGAGAGGAATGGTCAAATCATTAATTCCAGTGATCCTTATGACAAATCACATAATTTATTAAAAATATTAAATTTTATAAGAAGAAAAGTAGAACATGCAAATAATATTAAATATTCATCTATCAGATGTACCAACCAGGGAGGAAAGAAGAAAGACAATTAATAGACATCATCTATGAACAGCTTCTCTAGTAAATTGATCAAGGGTTGGTTGTTACTATCTGTTTTAAGCTCTTGAAAGGATTTGCAGTAAGAGGAGAGAGTATCATTTCCCCACAACCCAAACTATGCAGAATTTATCTGGAAGAGGCAATGAGCAACAAATAAGCTGTCAGCAATTTAAAACCGCCTTATTTGCAATCTTAAAATTTGAGATCAATCGCAAGGAACTATGATACCATTACTTTTTAACTTCAAATTCCTTGAGCAACTTCATGAATTTTCTAACATTAATTTACTGCTAAAGATATATATGATAAGGCAATTTTGAGTGTTAGAAGGTTGTAATTACAGGTGAAGCTTCATTGAGGAGAGGATTTAAATTTTTAGTATCCCAGATTAACCAGTAGTGCATGTCTTTGCGACACAGCTTCATTTTACTGTTAGGCTTTAAAGTGTTGGGCATTGTGTGTGTGTGTGTGGGTGTGTGTGTGAGAGTCATGTTTTTATTCTTTATAATTGACAAATAATAATTGCATATACTTATGTGGTACAATGCAATGTTTTGATCTATGTATACATTATACAAAGATTCAATCAAGTGAATTAGCATATCCAACACTGCATCAATTTATCATTTGTTTTTGTGGTGAGAATGTGAAACATTTATTTTAACAAATTTGAAGTGTACAATATGTTGTTAACTACGATTACCATACAATGCATTACCTCACTAAAACTTATTTCTCCAGTCTGGCATTTTGTACCCTTTGATCAACAAACATCTTCCTTTTCCTCATCCCTCCTCCTCCCCTCTAGCTTCTGTAATCCACCTTTCACTCTGTTTCTGTGAAATCGACTTCTTTTGGTTCCCCATATAAGTGCGATCATACCATATTTGTCTTTCTGGGCCTGGCTTACTTCACTTAGCATAATGTTTCCCAGTTTCAGCCATGTTGCTGCAAATTACAGAATTTCCTTCTTCTTAAAGGCTGCATATTATTCCATTGTGTTTATGGATGGCATTTTCTTTACCCTTTCATCTGTTCATGGACACTTAGGTTATTTTCGTATCTTGGTTATTGTGAATAATGCTGAAATGAACATCAGAGTACAGGTATCTCTTTGACATACTGATTTTAATTCCTTTGGATATATATCCAGAAGTAGAAATGCTAGATCATATGACAATTCTATTTTGTTCTTTTGAGGAACTGCCACACTGTTTTTCAAAATGGCTGTACTAATTTATGTTCTCACCAACAGTGAGTAAGGGTTCCCTTTTCTCCACATTCTTGCCGGTAATTGTTATCATTCTTTTTTTGATAATAGCCACTTTAATAGGCATGCAGTAATATCTCATTGTGGTTTTAATTTGTATTTCTCTGATGATTACAGATGTTGAACATTTTTTTTTTTTCGTTTACCTGTTGGTCATTCATATCTCTTCTTTTGAAAAATGCTGTTCTGATCCTTTGGATCAGATGATTTTTTTTCTTGCTGTTGAGTTCTTTATATATTTTTGATACTATTAATAGCTGCTTATCAGATGTGTAATTTACAAATATTTTCTCCCAATTTGTGGGTCATCTCTTCATTTGGTTAATTGTTTCCTTTCCTGTGAAGGAGCTTTTTAGTTTGTTGTGATCCCATTTGTCTATTTTTGCTTTTGTTGCCTGTGCTTTTGGAGTCCTATCCAAGAAATCATGTAGACCACTGTTGTGTAGCTTTTTTCCTACGTTCTCTTCTAGTAGCTTTACAGTTTCAGGTCTTTTAAGTCTTTTATCTGTTTCGAATTGATATTTGTGTATGTTGTGAGATAGGGTCTGATTTCACTCTTCTGAATGTGGATATCCAGTTTTTCCAGCACCGTTCATTGAAGAAAACTGTCCTTTCCCCATTGTATGCTCTTGGCACCTTTGTGGAAAATCACTTGATTGTAAACACTTGAGTTTATTTCTGGGCTTTCTATCCTGTTCCATTGGTGATGTTTCTTCCCAGTCAGCCCAGCCAGAGATTTTAGGTGTCTCTAAACTCTGTGCTTGTCCAAGCTACTGTCTTTGTTCTTAGTGGCTCCAAGAGATTAGAGAATGTCAAGTTGTGCTATTGCCTTGAGAGAGGTAGGGTAGAGTTAGCTGGATAGGTTGGGGTATTGAATGTGTGTTTCAGTTTCTTCCTTCCTTCCCTTCAGAGCAGCTGAGAGTCAGAGTTTATTTCTCACTCCTTCTGCCCTACACCAAAGAGAGGGGCTGAGGCCCGTGCTCTTGAACAGACTGCTCACTTTGAACCTGGGAAGATAGCTGTTGGATATCACAAGTTTAAAAGTCGACTTTTTATTCTCTGTGGTCTGAGAGAGTCAGGAATGCAGAGTTCTGGCAACTCCCAGAGCTAGGCAATTGAGGAGCCAGTACCTTGAGTGAAGACTGTAAAAGTTGAAGTGCTTTATATACACAGAAACTATGTCCAGGGAGGGTCTGCACTTATTGCTGGATCAAGCTAGAAAAGAAGGTGCAGAGAGTATCCATGCTCATGTCTGAGCATGCAGAAGACTCACACCCCCCTAGCAGAGGGAGACTTCTGGTCTTGAGTGCCTACTTTCCCTTTAAGACGCAAAGAGGTCCCTCTGCTTTTTTCCAACAAGAGATTGTCAGAGTTTATCTCTAGAGCAAGCTCGGGGAGAAGGCACAAGAGTGCTGCACGTCGCGTTCTTCCTGGGAGAGGACTTCAGCCTTTTTCCACAGAAAGGTTGCAAGGCTGGACGCATCCCTGGAGAAAGCCCGGGGAGAAGGCCTAGGAAGTGCCGTGTCTTCCATGTAAGCTCAAGGGGGCTTATTCTTTATTTGCTGTGTAGGCTCCCAGGGACTGGCTTGTTGGAGGCCAGAACCACAAGGAGCTGCTTGAAAAACTTGCAGCCAAACCCTGTCCAGGGTGAAGGAGGAAGCTGGACTGATCCCAGGGGCTGCAGCTGCTGGGAGTGCCCACATAGTTCAACATCCCCTTTGTCTTTGTGCTCCAGGGAAATCCTCCAATGCCCTGCCCCTGCCAGTCCTCAAGCAGGGTGACTTAGTCAAGCCCTCTGGCAGCAACTGTAAATGCTGGGCACTGTATGTGTGGTACAAGCCACTTGCCCCTCAGGAGAAGCTGGGTGTTGGGGTTTTAGTCCTAGGCAGAGGGCACTATGCTCAAGCAGGGGCGGGGGCCTGAGTGTATCTCCACTTTTTCTACCTATTTTAACGCGGATATTTCCTTTGTTGTCCAGTATGTAGGAGTCTTTCAACTGCCTTCTGGCTTTCTCTGGGAGATAATCGATGCTTTCATAGATATTTACTTGATGTGTCTTTGGGAGGAGGGATATCAGGAGTCTCCTATTTTACCACGTCCCTAGCTTCCTGTGTTGAATATTTTTGACTTGTGCTTATTTACATTTTGTTTATACATTTGTTTTTTTAATTAGTGATGCTACAATTCATGAATGCTGCTTTATGCTATCAATTATGAGTAGCCTTAGGTTAATTGCTATATTTAATTTCCTATTACAGCTACAGCTTCTTGTGGCTTAGAATTGCCTTAGAATGTAATAATTCTAGTCACAAAAGAAAATGCATTGAAATGGGCTAGACAGAAATTCATCTGTTCTCTCTTTGTATAAAAGACAAAACAAAAGAGTACTTATAACTTGAAGCATTGCTGTCCATTTGAAATAATAAACAACCTCTAAATTAAGACATAGCTGCTTATTTCTTTTAGTTTTTTTAAAAAAATCAAGGAAACTACAGTCAGAAGATATATGACCATTTGCCTCCTGATTTAATTTTAGACAATGCCTTTTAATCTTTTGATTTCATTTTGAGTTAAAGAGGCCATTTACCTTCTGTATTAATTGTTCTTGTTTATCAAGCGATCTGTCACTATTTGTAGATAAGATCATGCATGTTGAGAGCAGCTTTTTTGTTCCTTTTTACCTCATGTAATATTTTTCTATATACCTTCATAACATTTTTATTTGCATTTATTTATTTATTTAGGATCTTCACGTAAAAGAGATAAACCCTGGTGCTTCCCTGTCTTTTCAGTTTTAGAAATTAAGGGAGAGAGGGAAGAACTTGAACAACTGATCGAAGTTCAGATTAAGTGTCTCATTAGAGCCTTTTATGCAAATGTTGAACCCTGCGCTCTTGAACTGACATTTCACTATTTGGGATCCCCACAGGCCAAAGGTGAGAGTAATATTGGTTATTTAGATAAAAGTCATCAACCAAAATGTAGCGCTGAGAATCAAGAACACCAAAGGGTAGAAAGAAAGTTGCACATACAAAAAAAGATATCCTGAGAATCTACCCGATAGGAGATAACTTTTACGTGGCTATGTTTGCCTATGAGAAGTTGCTAGACTCCGCTGTGGAGTATGCTTAATGCATGTCAGTAAATCATGTATACTCAAAGCATAAAGAGGATGTTTTATATTTGTAACTGCTTCCTGTATGATAGAACTCGTAAATGTGTTCAGGAAAAATTTTTTTTTCATAAAAATTACTCGCTCCAACCACTGGATGGCTCCACCAGGCTCTGCTCTTTCCAAGAGCTTTAACTCTATTTTATCGAAGGGGGCACTGCTGCTTTTGTGCTGGTGACTTATTTACCCACCTAAGAGAGGCTATCAGAAGACTGTATCCAGTGGCCCTTACTCAAATGGGGCTTCATTCATCCGTTCATTCATTCAACATATATTTACAAACCACTCAAACTATAATCTCTTAACAGAAAATTTTGTTGTCTACCTCTTCACATTGTGGATAATTGCACACCTTTCTACCTCATGGAGTTGTGAAGGTCAATAAACATTTGTATTTTCTCAATCCCTTTTCACATATTCGTATGAATTTTAATATTTGATTGTCACAGTGTTTGCATTTCCTTTAAGTATAAGATTCTTTATAAATTCAGTGCATTGAAATTAGAAATTAACAGCTGACTTTATTAGGATCATTAATAAAATTTATAATTATTCCCAAAACACAAAAAGGCAATCATGCATACTAACCTCTAATAGGAGTTTTAAAGCAGTATAAATCTGATATATTGGCACGTGTTTTTGTTCAGTCTTTCTGAGAATCTTTGTTATAATTTAATAATAATGTCGAGTCTGAAGAGAAATAAATGCCTCTTTTCCTTTTCCTGCATGTTGGGCCTGGGAGGTTTTCTTTTTTTATTTGTCTCTGACATTCCTTTTGTATAGTTCTTTCAGCAGCAGCAATTTATTCTAGTAAATAGGCACTCATCACATGATCTGGAAGGTACTGATTTCTTCTCAATCTGCCACAAATACATTAAGCTGTGCTGTTTCCATGGTTAGCCACTCTGTTTTCTGAAAGAGGAGGTCTAAAGTTTATCCATTTTCTACAACTAGTTTAAAACTAAGCTATTCTTTCTTAACTGGTTCTTCTTTATGGGATCAAAACATGCTATGCAATTACCGATGCTGCTATACTGGCAGACAGAATATCCAGAAGTTCAAGCTCACATTGCACATGTTATCTGTCCCTGAAGAAGTACATATAGTGAACTAATTGAAAACAATGTGTTATAATGCTGTCTTGTAAGGTATTTCGTCTAAGAAAAAAAGTGAAATTAACCTTTTTCATCATGGTATTATTGGATGTAAAATAATGATTATCATGATTATGAAATTTGTAGCAATACATATTTAGTTTTAGTTTAATTGTGTTTATCATATTCAAAAGAACATATAATTTGTTGAGAAGCCTAGTAAAGTGTCAAAATCATGAACTTTCATCCCAAAACAATCTTGTTATTACAGATGATTTTATTTCCATACTAATAATAATGCCATGCTACTTCACTGTCAATATATTATACAAACAAAATAAGATACAACATATATCAATGAAAATTTTTAAACGGTAGTATAGGCTTCTGAAAATCACTATACACGTGCTATAACTTTTTTCTATGAAACAAAAACAGAGATTTCCTCAACATTAGGAACAATTTTTCAACTTATTTTAATGCTTTCTCTCAATAAGTATAAACATTTTGTGTTTGCAAAACATACATTTTATGCAGACTGTAGATACTTAGAAAAGAATAAACCAGTCTTATTTCAAGAAAAAAGATATGAAGAAAGCAATTACAACAGTAAATTGCAGAATTATGTGAACTGGAGTAATGGTGGGGCAGAGGTAGGGGGAATATATAAAATTTTGTAACACATTTAGGCATACCTGAATACCTGAAATATCTATATGTAAATTTAAAAATATATCTAAAATTATATTTATATCTTAGAATTTACATATAGAAATATTTTATATAATAATCTGGTTGTGTAATATAATGATATATAATATATAAAATATGTATATAATCATAACTCTTACAAATATTCTACAAATATGCTGATTTATATTTTAAAGCAGTCCTTGGAAATAGATACTTCTGTTATCCAATTTTACAGTTGAGGAAACTGAGGCACGAGAGGTAAAGTAACTTGCCAAAGTCAACAGGTCTAACATGTCATGGAGGTGGAATTTGTACCCAGACAACCTGGTTGTACAGATGTTGGGCTCCAATGCCACACTTTGTTGCTTCTCCATGATAAGGTACATTATCACAGAACCATCTTTATACTGTAGGTCAGATAACTTTTACTTCTTTTAGGCTTTTAATGTCTTTCTCAGACTTAACTTTTTTCCTCAGCCTGCTTTCAAATTTAAATATATCAAAGCTGTCATACTCAAAGTTATTTATATAGGTCTACAGCAATAAAAATACTTTAAGAAAGACTTCTCACAGTTGGACACTGATAAAGGAATTTAAGTTGTTATATCATCAGATTTCATTGGCTATTATATTAAGATAAAAGTTAAAATATAGTAGTAAAAGCCTTGATCCATGTGTCCAGGTAAGACTTTCCCACAAGGTTATAAAGATTTTAGTAGTTCAGGATACAGATTGGACAAATAAATGTTAGAAAATAATACTGAACACAAAATATAGCTTAACTCACTTCTTTAGTAAAGTTTGTTAAAAGTATACAGCTCATAAACTTGAACTCACTTTGTTTTGTTTCCTTATGCTCTTTGAAGACATACTTGACATATATGTGTATATTTGGGATTCGATTCCTTTCTAACGCAAATTGCTTATTCTGCTTGATGTCTATCAGTGTTAAATAAGTTGAACTGAATCTGGTTTTGTTTATTTGAGCATGTGTTAGTGAAAACAGTTTTCTGTGTAGCTGATCTAATGTAGCCGGACAGCAGAGGAGCAGGTGTCTGGGCTGTGCCTGCACTTCCATCATCCGGGCACGGCTGCGTTGTCAGCTCCTAATAAACATCCGCCTTGAGTGACAACAGGGCTCCTGCTACGTGAAGGGAGGAAGAGGCAAATCCGTTCTTTTGATTTTCCAGAGTAAAAGTGTCATTTCCTCTAATGCAGTGGTCCCCAACCTTTTTGGCACCAGGGACTGCTTTCACAGAAGACAATTTTTCCACGGACGGTGGGAGGTGGATGGTTTCAGGATGATTCAAGCGCATTACATTTATTGTACAGTCAAACCTCTCTGCTAAGTATAAGGCGTATTTGCAGCGTCTCCCCAGCACTGGCGTCACCGCCTCAGCTCCACCTCAGATCGTCCGGCACTAGATTCTCATAAGGAGCCACAACCTGGATCCCTCGCATGGCAGTTTACAGTAGGGTTCATGCCCCTATGCCACCCCTGATCTGACAGGAGGCGGAGCTTATGTAGTGACGGGAGTGGTGGGGAGCGGCTGTAAATACAGATGAGGCTTCGCTCGCAGGCCTGCTGCTCACCTCCCGCTGTGTGGCCTGGTTCCTCACCGGCCACCAGCCAGTACCCGTCTGCAGCCGGGAGGTTGGGGACCACAGCTCTAATGTATTTCATAGGAAAGCAAAATTCCTCTCAAACTTTAGTACATAAGTGATGACAACTCCTTTAATAATTTTATGTGAAAATAGATATCTGGATTAATATTTTCTCTGTAACAGCAGCAAAGAAAATATCCTGCATATAGATTATTTAAAATATTGGTGGAGATTATATAATAAAGAAAGTTTACATAATGTTTCCAAATTGTCATTTTTGCAATAATAAATCACCATATATTCAACTACGAAATCTTTCTGGTGATAGCCTACACTTTTCAGATATTGCAGTTCTGCAGTTTAGGTTTTGTTTCTCTTTTGTGTGGTATTCTGGATTGGCTGTGATTAGGTATACTTCAAATAAAGACATTAATGCAAAGAGATAACATCTATAGCTTAAGAAGTATCAATGGCTCATTTTCTTTTCGTTCAGGAGCAAATTATATAAATTCAATATAACATTGAGGCAGAATGTTACATGCAGTAAGAAAGTGACACCAGATTAGAGAGAGCCTTTTAAAATGTTTTATTTATTTTCATGTTAAGGTTACAATGTAAATTGATCTTCCTCCTTTTTCCCCCCAGGACGTGATTCTATGATCAGAACTATTTTTTTTCCTTTCCTTTAAGCATACGAAGGTTTGTAGAATAGTTCACATGGCTTCCAAAGTGGTAAATTGATTTAATTGACCAAAATTTAGCAGGGAGAGTATGCTCTTATACTCTCATTATAGGAGTATATAATAATAAAGAAAGAAATTTTCCATTTCCATTTGTACAATTCAATCAAGTTTCTTTGAGTTGCTCAATTCAAACATTATAGTCAAAAGATCACCAATAAATAAAGACAATAAAAATCATTTTCTAAATGGCTTGATTTCCAGAGAACAGGGAAAAATGCAATAACATAAGATTTTCAGATCTTTTAAAATCAGATATTAATTAAGAATTTATTAAAATTACTCTTTTTCTGTCATTCTCATTAGAAGCTCTACTAAGTTTTTCGATGTTTACAAACAGATGAATTTTATAATAGTTTTCAAAAACAGATTGTAAGGTATGTGCATGAGGAAATTTTAATTGATAATATTTTTGCCTTAAGGATGATGATGCACTTATGAAGAAAACAGAGAAGAAAAATAGGGTGGCCGGAGTAAAACATAAATTAAACAACAAAATAAAACAAACTTCAAGTTATCAAATACTAAACGAAGCATTATTTCCATTTGAATAATTTGATTATCATAGATTCAGATATGAATTTTTAAATAATTAAAACAGGAGAAACTTTCTAATTTGTTTTACTTTTCAGTGACCTAAAGGTCAGTGCTACTCTGTCTGGTTTTCACTTTAAAAAATCAGAATCTCCCTCTGAACCCTTGGAGAGGAGAGAACTCACTGTCTGCAGCTCAGGTCTCATTTTCATTTTGTCTAAATGCTTTGCAGAGCTTGAAACTTTCTCCATGCTGAGAACAAACGCAGGCTACTTACCTGCATTTAAGTACTACTTACTTTTTAAGTGCTACCTAACAGACTCCTTGGAATGAGAACATGACAATAACAGTGGCTGCAGCAGCCCTGAAACCAGAAACTGTGGAATGTGGAATGCGGACAAACTCAGTATGGCCTGGCCCCAGAATAAAGTGACATGGCTCCAAGTCATGGTGAGCCACGGAGTACGAGTGCGCAGGCGTAACGGACAAAACCAAGGGTGGAGATGTTTTTCTACACACGTTCACACACAAAGGTGTTCTCCTAAGTGTGGATGCTTAAAACGTCAAGAAGCAAAATAATTTTCGACTGTGGTCATAAAGGCAGAGCTTAAAAATATCTGGAGTGGAGAGCAGCCTCCACGTGGGATTAGAAGGTTCATTTTTTTCCCACCAATTTTACTGAAGACCTGAAATTCTCCTATATTAGAGATCTCTCCCTTTGTAGTCTAAACATTTTCAGTTTTTAGAAGTACCATTTAAATATGTAAAAATATCTGGCAAAAATAACTACATTGTTTAAGCACAATTAAGAGACCTTTGAGTCTTAATGATCACAAGGCCACATGGGAATAAACTAATAGGGAGGGTGGAGCTATAAAGAGAAATGGATCTGGAGAAAAAAAAACAGAGAGAGAGAGAGAGATATTAGGCACCCTTTCCTTTGTTCAGCGTAGGGCCAGTATTGGTGGTTACAACCCAAGTGACATCCGTGTTGCAGCACATTTTAGGGCTTGTCACTGATAGCTACCTGAAATATTCATGTGTCTTGATCACTACGTTGTATTTCTTTTCTACAGTCCAACACACAGATAATGCTCCCATGGTAGCACCTAGCTTTAGATTCAAGTAAACTTAGCAGCCAGGCCAGTATTTCTACTCTCAGATAAATGACATTGCCTGCTTCACAGTAAAAATTTTCCTTCCCAATTTTTAACAGAGCATCAAATAACTAACTCTGATGTGTGAGTTTTGGTCAGACCTCAGCTGGCCTATTTAAAAATGTGCATGATGTTTAGAGGCATTTTATGATTTGTAGAAACATAACGTTTCCATTGGAAAGATAGCAGTTATTCAAAATGTCCAGGGAAGGTTTTCTCCTCCACATTGTTGTTCGTATTCTGGAATTATTTCATTCATGGGTGCAGTCTCATAGTGAAATATACAAATTTGAATTTGGAAAGCCTATTCTATCTTCTTTTATTTTCAGGGACATTTTTTCCCCCTATGAATGAGACTCTAGTATTCATTCTTTTTGCTTCTAGTGGCTGTGACAGTAAATGACACTCAGTAGGGCTTCACTCAATATTTGTTGAATGAATAGATGAAAGTTGTGGCCAAAATAGAAAATGTGATTATAGAGGATAGTTTACCATGTAGTACATATAATAGGTTATGAATTGGAAATCAGAGGGTATGAATTTATTTTTATTATATTGGAAGAGAAGACTTGAGCATTAGAAAAAATAATGGAAATGAGTCAATTGTAGCATTTTCTTGAAAAGTGTTATGTCTAGTCTTTTTAATGTTGCAGATGATATAGTATCATCAAAGTCTTTGGATATTTAGAGCTAACGAAGTCTCGTATACCATCTAGTTAAACTTCTTATTTCATATACGTTTGGGGAAACTCAGGGAAATTCCCTATGTGTGACCTAAAGTTCCTTAGAAATGCCATATAGGAAGTTCTTCTTACGGGAAATGATGGGATAAAAATCTGATTACTCTTCTTAAGAAAAGTATGCTAGAGTCCACTTGCATGCAATCATGCAACGTCTAAAGGTCTTTTGATGAGATCTTTTTTCCCTCTCTCATTAATTATTCTTTGTCTAAAGGTTCATTGTCAAAGTCTTGGCTAGTACTTGAAATTGTAATTGATAGGGAATAAAGGAAAGTAAATCTTTTGATCTCTCTCTCTTGGTGTTATACAATATCTTTATTCTTAAGATCAAAAGAATCAGAGTATAATGGTGAGCAGACAGAGGCTGCAGTACTGATTTTGGCAGAGACCAAAACAACAGGTAAGGAAGTTAACTACCATACATGCAGGAAAATGACAAAAATCAACCCCCCCCCCCAAAAATACCTATTAGAGTACCTCTCTGCTAAGCATTCTTGTATCCATAAATTTTATTAATAGACCCATTAATAATAAATCCATAATATCAGTAATATGGATCTATGGCAGATCCATAAATAGCATTGTCCAGGAAGGGAGATGTTGCTCTTTCTAAGAGAAACTATAGGCCAAGCACATTTCTAAGAAGGTATTAAAATGGAGATTTATTAAATATAAACCTGAAGGAGTAGTGTTCACCTATTTTTAAATTTTAAAGCTTCTTGGGAGAACTGGAATATTGAACATACAGAATTTCTTACTTTGTAATAAATACATCATTTATTGAAATTGTTTTATTCCCTATACCATTTGACCCTAAGTCAAATTATGAAGTTAACGAAGTTTATCTTTGCTGTGATACACGTCCATTTCTATTCTCCCCAGCCTCCTTTTTCTCAGGTATTTATTTCTTGCCATATGGCCTAAAGAAATTCCTCCTATAAGGAATGTGCATTAGTAAACTATTTCTCATAACACTTAAAGTGACTTTATGCCTTTCCACTCCAGGGATTACTTAAATTTAAAATACCCATAAAAATAGAACAAAGCTTAACCCAAGATTTCTGATATTCTGAAACCTAAGTAAGGAAAGTTATCATGGGGTGTTACAACCAGTTGTGCACTCACTCAGATTGTGCCATGAAGATAAATGAACAGACATACAGTCACTAATAATTTTGATTTGTGACTCTTGCCCACCCTGAAAAAAGGTTCCTTTTATGTCTCCTGTTTCAGTTGAAGTTAGAAGTGTCCAGTGTTTTACTCTATAGCTGTAGTAAGAATACTTAGATGGCAGGACATTGTCTAGTTCCTTTCAGTATTATATTCCTATCATCTTCCAGCCAGGATTTCCAGATTAAATTTGAATCATATATTGTTTTATTCTACTTTTGATTTCTTTGCTTTTTCCTTTAAATATATATTTTCTATTTTTATGATACCATGAACTTTTGAAATGGTTCTTTACTTTATCTTTCCCCAAATTAACCCATTTCAGTAAGAAGACGTACAAACATACTTGGAAAGGTAATCATATATAGGTATGTGCTAATATAAAAATATTTAATCAAAAAACAAAACAATAAAAGAGACTTGGAAAAAATTAGATACTAACATGCAATTTTAGCATAACAAAACAGGAAGTAAAAATCTATGGACTACTATTTAATAAAATAAAATAATAAAAATGGCAATGTACTTTTAATAACATTGTAAAAAATCAAACATAATTAGAAAATAGAAAAATCTTGAGTTTAAATACATTAAAAGATAAGTGTACTAAAATGTAAAAATTTAAGAAGTAATAAAAAAGATCAGATTTCTGTCTTTATGAATTGAGGCAAATGTACTCAACTTATACTTTTCCTCGTTTTGTGTATAGGTGTTTTTCTGGCCAAGGAAGACCTAGAATGTCAGACCTATATGGATTAAGGAATATTGTCTTTTCTTTTTTCCTGTATATATATTTATATATATATACACACATAAAATAGTTATATGTAAAATAGTATTCTACATAATTTGTACTTAGAATTAGAATTCCAGCTGAGAGAGTGAGAGACAGACACACACACATACACACACGGGGAGAGAAAGAGAGATTAAATGTGAATATGGAGGTCAATATAAGGTAGGACCAGCACCTATGCTAGCATAGGATTCACTAGCACATGGTAGGCATTTAAAGGACTCAGTTCCTTACTTCAAATTTCCTTTCATCTTTCTTCTTATCTTCTCTGCTTGAAGCATTTTCAATAAAAATCTCTAAAATTTATATTGGGTCAACAAGGCACATTATGTGATCATAGTTCAAGTAATAATTAACTTCAGGGTTGAATATGTTTTGATATGAAGTCATTAGATATATTTATTAAGATGTTGTCTAGGTATCCATCTGGCCACAAACTGAGTCTCTTTTACCAATCTTCAAAATAATCATTCAGACTAGAAAAATCTTGACATTATTTTCTGTGTTTATGGTGATTAACTCTGAGGTTACATTCTGCCTAAATAGTATTAAGGTTTAAGTTCATGATTCTATCTACAATTATACATAATTGTTAAGTGCTCAACACAGTGATCAGACATGAAAGATTTAACAAATATTTTTACTATTCTATTTCTCAAAATCTTACTTTATTAAAGGTCACACACACACAAAGCCCTGATAATGAAGAGGGAAAAATAGATATTTGCAGTGATGCCAGTGGAAGGACACACATTAGTTTTTCACACACTTGCACATACATGATGCAGAAAATCAATAAGCTATTATTTCTGTTTGTTTTCTCAAAGTCCTCAAAGAGAATTAATGCAATCCATTTCAAAGTTCTGGAGCCAGCCTTGCATATCTCCTCCCTGAATGCTACTGAATCTTTATGTCTTGTCAGAGCTGTAATAAATCAGTTGCATGACAGCTCTCAATCCATGTAGGACAAGACTGTCATATGCCTCTTGGTACTATGCTTTGTGTTATAAATTGAGGGATTTCAGCATTTAATATTCCATTTACAATCCTGTATATGTTGATAACACATCATAGCTACAAGGAACTATTAAAGTGCATAGAGACAGGTGCATGCACAAATCAAACCTTGGCCACAAAAAAATAAAAGCTCCATGGATTAGAAGAGTGATGATTTTTTATATTTAATGTATGACAGCTTTGGACAGTATTGCTGGCAGCCACCTCACAGAACTGTTTTGCTATAGCAGGTTTGTGTTTGAACCAGCTTAACCTAAAATGCATTAACTATACCTATTGTTTAGCATGCTCCCCATTGGATGTCCAGTTTTTTTAATAGGAGGAAAGTCACATTTCATCAATTGTGTCCTTGTTTAGATGTCAAGTATGTAGAATGAAATATTTCCCATCAACGTAGACAAGTAGTTTGGTGTACCGCCCCCCCCACCCCCCGCCGGTTTCCGTGGTATAAAATGGAACAACTGCCCTGTGCAACACTCAAGACTATGATTCCACTCATTTTATATCGCAAGTACTAAAACTTGACATGGTCATAATGAAGATAGAAAATCTCATTGGGATGGAGGAATCAAGGAAGAAATTTCACTTAGTCCCTAAACTTAATTCAAGGGTATTTGGAGAAAAAAGATATTTCATATTTACAGGACTCATGGTTCTATCTTTTTGAGTTGAGTCTACACAAAATCTTGATACAAGGTTATCTGAATTAAATAATAGAAAGTACTATAGATCATATACTACATACCTTTTTATATACGATGAAGTAGTTGTGTTGGTTAAACATTAAAAAAAATATTAACATCAGGTAGATGACAGAAGGCACCTCTTAAGTACTAAAAACAATTGTGTATCTGGTTGCACAAAAACAATGAAACTTCGATAAATACAAATTCTATACTATTCATTTGGCAAAATTTCACTATGACACAATATAACTCCTGACATACTTCAAATGAAATTAAAATTTTTTAAACATCCACATCTATGACTTATAGTTCATCTAGCAAAAAGTCCATTCATATTTTCATTGCTTATCAACAAATGAGGAGGCTGTAAATGCCCAATGTATTTTGAAGGTCAATTTTTATGGTTGCATAATTTTAAAGGAGCTTAATCCTCAGTGGCTTTTGTAATAAAAAGGAATGAATTAATGGCCTCTTAACTAAAGTGAACTTTTGATACAGAAACAAAAAGAATATTAAGCATGTCCCATTTTAAGTAAAAGGATTAAGAGCTTTATTCCATGAAATAAATTGGGCAAGACCTAAGACTCAAGGCTTTTGCATTGGTATCCAGGATATTAGAAAGGGTGATATAAAGAAGGCTTGGGAATTTAACATTACTAGAAAGAGGCACAAAATGTGTGGTATCTGCTAAAGACAAGATTTTCACCCTAGCCTACTGCAACTGCAGGGTGGGTGCAGTACTGTAGTGTTGATCTCAGTCTAAGCTATGTCTTCCAAGACATCAAAATGTTTTCTCCTTTGTTTCTCCAGCTTTATTGACGTATGATTAACAAATACAAATTGTATATTTTTAAAGTGTATGAAGCGAAGATTTGATAAACTTAAATATTGTGAAAAGACTATCATAAGCTAATTAATATTATATATCCATATGCTCACATAGTTACGTACCTTTTTTTTTTTTTGTATGGTGAGAACACTTAAGATGTACTCTCACAGCAAATTTCAAGTATGGAATATATTTTCATTAACTATACTCACTATACTCCACGTAGGTCTCCAATATTTCTTCATCTCATAATGAAAGTTTCTACTCTTTGATCGATATCTTCTCTTTCCCCTAATCCCCCAGCCCCTCATAACCACCATTCTACTCTCTGTTACTACGAATTCAACTTTTTTTTTAAGATTCCACATGTAATTGAGATCATGCAATATTTGTCTTTTTGTGCCTGGTTTATTTTGCTCAGCATAATGTCCTCCAGGTTCACCCATGTTGTCACAAATGGCAAGATTGCCTTCCTTTTTATGGCTGAGTAATATTCTGATGTTTGTATACATTTTCTTTTTTTTTCAATAAGAGTGGTACTTTTTTTACCGTAGGAAAATGCAGAAAATACAGAAAAACCTCAAGAAGAAAATAAAAATCAGTCATAATCCACCTCCCAGAAATTAGTGACAATATTTTATATGTCTTTTTTTTTCCAGTCAGTACAGCTTTATTTTGTCTGTTTCACTAGGATTTTCTTTGACCAGTTTACAAATCAATATCCTGCCTCATTGCTAATGAAAGTTTTTACACACGGTGGCAGTGAGTCATCCTCTAATTTTTATCCCTGCATTTTAAGGAAAAAGATAACATTCTTCACATTAAAATTCATTAGAGCTTTTGAAAAATCTGGTGTCCTAACATGTTTTTATCATGTTATTGATGCTATCTCAAAAAAGTTACAAGTTCCTACAAGTGATAATTTTCTTTTAAACATTTTTTCAAAGCATTCGAGAACCTTTCCTAAAGCAGTTACATTCAAGCTACAGAAATACCTGAGAATTAATGATTGTTCATAAAGTTTATCCAGCAGCATGCTATACATGAAACTACTGCAAATGCCTAAAATACCAACAGAATGCCAGTGTCATCTCTTTCATAGAGGTGCCTAACACAAGGTGTACAGTATGTCTAATACACTGGAATAGCATGTGCGATTGGAAACAAAGCATCTGTCTCTGAAAGCTGTTCGGTGATGAAGGAGATTCTTAGTGTTGTGTTGAAGGATGAGTCCCTCTCCCTTGTTCAGATAAATGCCACTTATATCAACTTCACTGCCTTTGTAGGTAGAATTGGTACTTAATATGATTCTCAGTCTTACAGGAAGATCTGAAATCATTTCCTGTAGATTTAGCAGTGTTGATTCTCCAAAATTCAGAACCATGATAAAGACTTTGTGCTGTCCAGCTCTCTTGTGTACACGACACAGTGGCTATTATGTGTCTTTTAAAAACACAGTATTTTTTTTCTTTTTGCTCTTTACGGAAAACTTTATTTATTTGTTTGTTTATTTATTTATTCAGAAAATTTCGGGGGTACAAGTGTTTTGGTTACATAAATTGTTTTTGTACCGTTTGAGTCCAGGTTTTAAGTGCAAGGTTTAAGTACCCCAGATAGAGTGCATTATACCTGCAAGGTGTGAATTTACCCATCCCCTCCTCCCCCTTCCACCTGCTTGATTATTTACCCAAAGGAAAAAAAAGACATTCTATAAAAAGGACACCTACATTCAGTTATTTATAGAGGCACAATTCACAACTGCAAAGATGTGAAAACAACCTAAGTGCCCATCAATATGTGAGTTAATTAATAAAATGTGGTATATGCATACAATGTAGTACTACTCAGCCATAAAATAATGGTGAACTACCTCTTGTATTATCCTGGATGGAGCTGGAGACCATTTTTCTAAGTGAAATATCACAAGAATGGAAAAATAAACACCACATGTACTCACCACTAAATTATAATTAATTGATCAACACTTAGGTGCACATATGGAAATAACATTCAGTGTATACCACATTTTCTTTACCGATGCATCTGCTGAGGGACACTTAGGCTGTTTCTTGGCTATTGTGAATAAATACTACAATGAACATGAGAGTGAAATATGTCGTCTTTGAGACAGTGATTTTATTTCCTTTGGCTACATACCTAGAAGTGGGATTGCTGAATTATACGGTAGTTTTAGACTCTTTAGAAACCTTCATAATGTTTTCCATACCCGTTTGTATTCCCAGCAGCAGTGTACCAGGGTTCACTTTTCTCCACACCTTTTCCAACATTTGTTATCTTTTGACTTTTTTATAACAGCCATCCTAACACATGTGAAGTGCTATGACATTGTTGTTTTGTTCTGCATTTCCCTGATGATTAATAACTAGATGTTTTCTCCTTGACAGAATTAGAATCAGGCCATTTTTTAAAGAACTTCAAACCATAATGTTCCAAACAAAGGATACTGTCTTATCCATACGTGAGCATGATAATCATTTCTTCTTTTATGTCCTTTCCTTTTTTATTTGTGCTTTCTTCTCACATATACTGAGGCTAGATAGTTGCATATATGTGTCTTTGCCCAGTATTTTCTCAAGTGTGAGGGTACATATTACTAATTTTTGTATTTTGGGAGCCCAGGTCAAGTGTTGTGCATAGCATGTACTAAATAATTACTTGGTGGGCCTGATTTAACTCAAAGTCTCTTAGTGTGTTTGCCAGTAATGTTGCTAGTCTTTTTCACTTAAAAACTTTAGCACCAATTTTTATTAGTCAGTTCCTTTACTCTTTTGTTATATATCAAATTCTAATGATATTTTATGTCACTTCCATTCTCACAAACTAGCCTTTCATTTTAACACACTATTATTACTACAACATATTCTAGCTTACCTTCCCTAAACTCAGGTCCTTCTATCTTGGAGCCATTCTCATACAGTGTGGTACAGAATATCTTCAATTACTTTCCTGTTCAAGCATTATATAACAATTCTCTATTTTCTGTTGCATCAAGGTATAAATTTTTCCCCAATTTGACATATTTTAGCTCTGCATTTTTCTCCAGCTTTATTTTTTATTACACTGAAATACCATATATCTGTTAAAACTTCTCATTTATCGATTCAACAAATTTTTTTATCACCAATAATATAGCAAGAACTGTTTGAGATTTTGGAAATATTGTAGAGTTCCTGTATCTTTTTCTGAAGGTGGTGGTGTGGGTGAGTATATAATTTTTTTTTTTTTTAAAAGTCGGTGGTAATAAGTGCTGTGAAGAAAAATAAAGTATGATACAAAGACAGAGAATATGGGGAGATGTGGGATTTTACTTTCTATAAAATGCTCAAGGAAAGCCTCTCTGATATTTCAATGAAGTGAGAAACAAACCATACATGTGTCTGCTACTAAACTTTCCCTTCAAAGAGAACAGCAAGACCAAAGACGCTGAGGCTGGATTATCCTTGGCTGTTGGAGGAAAGGCAAGTAGAGATGATATGGTGGCTTGGATTAGGGGAGTAGCAGCAAAAGTGGGAAACAATTAAATGCATTTAACATTTCTAAATTCACCAGGTGGCAAATGTGTACTAGCAATACACTATGTGTCCAGGCCAGTACTGGATCCTCATCTTTTCTTTTCAATTTGCCCAAATATAATTGTGTTGTGGATTTCTCGAGAAAATTAATATTATGCAATAATGTTTCCAAGGTCTCAAATATAATCAAACTGCCTATAAGATATGAGAATGATCAGAAGTGCTATTCAATAAGCAAATAGAATGTAAATTATTCTGACATTAATCAAGTATATTTAATTTCTCCATCAGTGTGATCTGGCTGTTTTAGTTACTCAGTATACATACTCAGCTCAGAGTAAACAGGGTAAGTATTATAGATCCTCCAGCCCTGATTGTAGTAGTGTGGTACTGTAGTAGTCAGGGCTGAGGGATCTACAATACTTTTCAGATGAGGGATTAATCACTTACAGTTCTGGCGACTCACTGCTTTTTGGCCTCTTTTTCTCTCCACATGGCTCCTTGTCCTCCAGGGACATCCCCATGGCTTGGGTTTCTTGTGGGATGGTGAGTTCTGGGCAGTCACGGATCCTCCATGGGTTACTTACTCGCC
>NW_012153618.1:5450212-5451796 GCF_000956105.1 Propithecus coquereli | reverse complement strand
AATTATTCAGTTGTCCTTTTTTGGATACTAGATTCTTGTTTCATTTTTAGCTGTGAGACACATGCTTAACACAGAAAGTGTCATTTGCATGCATGTCTGAATATACTCTGAGGGGTAAATAAGAAATAAACTGCAATGTTCCCAGAGAAATTGGAAACAAAGGTCAATTCCTTTTTGTGAAAGAATAGCTTATATCAATCTGAAACTTCTGTTGTTGTGTGGTCAAGATGATGGTTATGATTTATTTTTGTATTTTCAAACATGTTTATTTACCTAAACTTTAAATCAAGATGCACCGCTCAGAAAAGCCATTTTCTACAAAGCATTGGGAATATCAGAGTAGAAACACATACCTCATCTCTCATACCCTAAAAAAAAGGTATGCATTAAATATGTTAACTTATTAGAACATAATACGTATTTAATTTTTTATTGAGTATTAGTTTTCCACAGTGCACCTTCCATATAAGGAGAGGAAAAATTCACTTTTCAAATCCAAATCACATTTCTCTCTTAGTCATCACATTAATAATATCAATTAGAAGGTATTTTAGTTAAGACAACAGCTGTTAAAAAAATAAACTCATAAATGCGTCATGGCTCAAATATGATAGAAAATAGTTTCTTGCTCACGTATAAAACTGGTACTCTCAGCTGGTAACTCTTTTTGGAGCAGTAGTTCAGGAACTCTGGCTTCTTTCCCCAGTGTCTATGGCATCTTCCACAGTGGCTTCTGTGATCACCATGGTTGTCTTTATTAGGCCTATACTAGCTGAAGAAATATGGAAAATCATGCCTGGAAGCTTCTCAGAGGTCAGTCCTGGAACACATACACTTGCTTAAAACTGAGTCATGGCCATTCCTAATCTACCAAGTCAGCCAGGAAATGTAATCCCGATGCATGCCTACGGAGGAGATAAAATAGGTTTGATGAGCAGTTTCAGAGTTTTTGCCACAGCAGAGGAAGCCCATTCTAATTAATATCCGGAGATCAGCAAGATGAAGTCAGTGAGTGGGAGGAAGAAAGAAGGTTACGGGTCCTGCAACAGGCTCCTTAAAGCCTCTTATCAGGCTCCAACATTTGAGAATTATTTGTGAGATTACCATCGAACTAAAATCTATCACTCCCTAGCTCCCCTACCCTCTCCCTCATGGCACCTGAGAGTTTGAGAAGTAAAAGATCATAAATGGTATGTGTGCGTCCTTTCCTTCTGTATTGTATGTATGAAACCATCAAGGATTGTTTTATTTCTACCAGTAGATATCAATGCCTTCTCTAAGAGATCCTCAAGTCCCTGACAATGTCACCACTTCCACGCCTCTGCCACAAAGGCAGGGAAGAGGTTATCTTAGCGGGAGCAACGCATCACTTTCCCCCTGGCAGATTATGATTTGGCAGAATGGCATTTGCACATGTCAGTGGACCTGTCCATGCCCTACCCCAGTTATCAGTAGTGTTCCTCATTTCTTCCCTGCACATGTAAGCTAATGTCCTCACTCACCTCTTCTGTTTCTGCATTTCTCCATCCAGACAAAATTTATTAATATATAGTTTCCAACCTTTATTGATCACATCCCAAACTC
>NW_012153618.1:5448598-5449690 GCF_000956105.1 Propithecus coquereli | reverse complement strand
GCTGAACAAATTTTAATTTCTGATTCAAATTAGTTGTGTTTCATTTATAATTTATAATCTGATCACTTTGTATATATTGATCAGGGTTAGAATGATAATGTGTATAAAACAGGACAGTTAAAATGAAAATAAAATTTGGACATGTCTTAAACTGTTTAGACAGAAGGATAAATAAATTAATTTCAATCACTCCTGAGCATTGCTAGTTGAACTAGCCCCTTGCAGAAAGGCAAAAGGGAAAAATGTAGTGAATTTCATTTTTCTTGCTGATAAAAGGAAGTTCAATAGATAATCTTGAAAGAGATATTTTCTTCTTAGCACTAAAATCGAGGCAGATTTTCAGGGAAAATAGCAGTCAGTGTCTTCAACTGCCTTTTGCAAAAATGAAGTATTATTTTATTACCACTTTTATATTATCGTCAATAAAACATTAAAGCACAAAATTAAACCTTATTTTAGCAAAGATTTGCCTACCCAAAATTCATAAAACATGATACAAGTACAGCTCTGAATTCAATCTATCAGGTTAATATTTGTCAGGCAGAAATAAAATAAGAATCTCAGTAGACCCAATTCTACTTCCCTGAGGCCTGATCATGACAATTTGATCTCTAAAATTTGTTAGCTATGGATTGGTTTTTGAAGGGTTGCCAGTTTAGCAAATAAAAAATACAGAATATCCATTTAAATTTGAATTTCAGATAAACAACAAATAATTTTAGTATAAGATCACCCCATGCAATATTTTGTACATACTTGTGCTAAAATATTTTTCATTGTTTATCTGAAATTCAAATTAGACTGAGTATTCTGTATTTCACCTGTTAAGAATAAAGTAATGTACTATATAAATGATCCCTGAACACTCGTACCCCTAAATCTATTGAAATTAAAAAAATTAAAAGGAATAAGGTCATGATGTAATAATTCAGAAAACAAAATCACTCCTTTAACTTAGTTTTCATAAGCAGTGAGCAAATATGTGACACATTAGAAAATTCTCAGATATGCTAGAAAAGGCAACTTTGCTTAACCAAAAAAGAAAAATAATAATCTAGGTTTCCTAATTAGAATTAGTTTTTAATATGATTA
>NW_012153618.1:5441877-5447109 GCF_000956105.1 Propithecus coquereli | reverse complement strand
AGAGAGAAGGAGAAAGACTGATTCTATGAAAGTTCTGTCTGCACTCTGGGGAGTGGAGAATGGAATAGTCATTTCCACATAAGGAATGAGAAGGTTTCACAGGTATCTACCGGCTGAGCAAAATCTTGAGCCCTGAGTGGATGTCCACTAGGTAATGAAACTGGAGGTGAAGCGTAGGAGAGAAGGGAAAAGCATTCCTGGGAAAGAAGACAGGAGGCTGTGCACCTCACACCGGAAGCCTCTTCTCCTCTTTTCCAAAATCAGGTGGGCTGGAAATAATCATCTATGGATCTTCCTTGGACTCCATGATAACTTAACATTTTATGCTGTTAAAATATGCATGTAATTGGGATAATCTGAGGTGAGTAAATTATCATAAATTGTGTGAAAGACAATTTAGAATTATTAAAATATGAATTTAGATAGTAAATAGGATATTTCATTTGTTGTATCCTTGAACTATTGCATATTTTTGATAGTATAAAACAAAGTAAAGGCTATGTGTCAGAGCAATGATAGTTTTTTACTCATGTCTATATATAATTAGTAAAGAATAAATGCCTTAAAATACTTATTGAGAATCTATAGGCTCCTAAAAAATGAATATTCTAAAAATAAAAAATGTGATTTTTAAAACAAATAGTACAAGTAATTCTTCTATTGAAATTAGAGACAATATAAACATTTTATTATATTTTCTTGTAGTTTTGAAAACATTTTTGTAAATATATTCCTTGTCTAATTATAAAAAAACATAAATGACTAAAAATATAGGGGGAAGGAGATGGAGAAGATGCAATTACACAAAATTTGAAAAGCAGCGTTGTTCTGCTATTTAACTTTGAAACTCAAAATACTATTTTATTTGCAGTAACGCTTCACTATAATACCCAAGTTCTGAAGAGAATGTTTGCGGGCTACATTTTCTCCACATCAGTACAGCCAGATATCTCCAGTCAAACATGAAGCTATACATTGTCTTTGTTAGAATATGAATTCCAGGATATTATCTTTGCCAAAGTAGATTGTCCCTGCTATGACAAATATTTGATATCCTGAGAGATAATTAAAAAAACTAGAGGTTATGTATTTAAGAAAAAAAAAAAGAAAATTAGTTCTTCATAAGTATCTTAAACTGATATTTCATTTTATTTTTAAAGAATGTGTAGAAATTTATTGAAAGTTTCTCAGGGATGGAAAGGAGGGGATAAACACTCTGCATCACAACAAAAGTTAATTTTTGGATATTTTCCTCTCACCCCAAGAATCTACTTATATATAGTGGCCTCAAATCTTTTTTAATAAAAAGATTGAAAACCTCCAGCTTTCTCCTGACCACCTGTGTCCTCCCACCCCTGCCTCAGTTCTTGCCCTCCGCATCCCCATATCCCGTTATGTAGGAGTAATCTTGTCCTGTAATTAATTGAGTAATTGTCATTCTCAACATTTGGGCGGGGAAGGGGAAAGGAAGGCACAAGGAAGGGAGGATATAGGTGTACTGAGGAAGAGTTATATGATAATATTTGCACAATATTTTAGAAAAAAGCTGCTTTTTTTTGAGACAATGTCTCGCTCTGTTGCTTGGGCTGGATCATAGGTCATGACAACCTCCAACTTCTGGCCTCAAATGATCCTTCTGCCCGGGCCTCCCAAAGTGTTGTGATTACAGCCACGAGCCACCGTTCTGGCCAAAAGTCACTTTCGACAACGATGATAATTTAAGGAGGACCAAGCCAGACTCCACTTGAAATTCACAAGCATGAACTTGAGCGCCTTGGTCTCCTGCTCCTGGGTGTTCAAACGCGTCGTGATGGAACAGCATCTCCGCCCGCCCGGTGTCCTCCAACAGGCCTCTCTCCACGTGGACCCAGTAGGGCAGGCGCAGTCCCGCGCCCTCCCCAGCTTCTTCCGCAAACCGCTGCATGCAGTCCAGGAGGGCCACCTTCGCACAAATTTGTCATCCAATAAAGCACTCTGCCCCGCGTGACAGCACAACGGCAGCTCAGCATCGTCATCTGCTGAAGATTTGCGGTACGAGCCGGACGCTGGGGCGCAGCCCAGCCTGAAGCTGTTGATGACGCCCAAGGCGCCCTGGGCCCGGATCTCCAACGTGGCGCTGAAGACGCGATTTCCTTCAGCCAGTGCAGCTGGGCCCGCGCGCAGCAGCCGGTTCTCCACGCTCCCCAGCTGGTCAGGCAGCTCCAGCTGGTGCCACTTGAGCGCGCTGTGGTCCCTGTGGTGCTGCCGCTCCCGCTCGTCCAGCTCCATGGTCGCGGCCTGGGCCGCCTCGAGACCCGCCGCCGCCCTCGCGCGGTCTCTGTCCACGTCCTCCAGCTCCCGGGCCGGCCTGGCCTCCTCCCGCGCCGGGTCCCGCAGCGTGTCCCTCTCGCGTCGCCCGCCAGCTCCCAGCTCTCCAGACACGGTGGGTAGTTCTGGCGGTCAAGGTCAGTGAGGGAAAGCTCGGTGTCCAGCTGCTCTAAAAGCCTGTCAGTGCACTCCTCGTGCAGGGGGGTGGCTCACAACTCTTTGGCCCGAGAGGATGTCAAAAACGTCCCCAGCCGCCTTCCGGATGTTACCGAGGGTTCGCATGGGGTCAGTTTTCCCAAGAAGGTGAAATGGTTGGCGTTGTCCTTGGACATCCCACCATCTGCAAGAAGGGGTGTGCTAGAGGCGCTGTCCTGTAGCTTTTCACTCTCTGTCCCCTCCCAGGAGATAGCACTGTCCTCCTGGCTGTCTTCTGGCTACCCCTGCGCTGGGGCGTCCTCGGTCTGTGCCGTCGGGCTCAGTTTTAGGGGCTGGCTGCAATGCTGGCAAAGGAAGCGGATGGAAGACATCGTGGAGATCTGAACCCCTGCCTTGAATCTAAGTTTTCTTAAAGTGACATTTCAAACAAACCTTCTTATGCAAGGCTGGTAGTTGTTAATTCCATCACATTCTTCATTGGACTAGCATTTACTGGAATATTACCTTCAGCCCGGTAGTTAAACAATTCAATCCAATAGTTCCATACCTTAAGAGCATTTAGGAAAAATATAATAAAATTACTAAAAATTGAGCAAAAATAATACCATCATTAGAAATGTGAATGTCTGTTATTAATTAAGTTGAAAAAGAGATGCTAGAATAGTCTGGAGAATAATATGAAATGTTATAAAGCAAGGTCAATGAACAGATGGTTCTCTATTTTTATGGTTAGTACTACTAATTGGAAAGGATTTAAAATTTAGCAAAGGCTGTGAGTTCTCTAAGTACAGATTTTTAAGAAAGGCAGGCTTACATTCTTTCTAAGTGGCTTGGTGGAATTGTGCCTGAATATTAAGGACTTCATCCATAGTAAGATATGAAATTGATAAATAGGCCAGCAAGAGGTACCATGTTCCAATAATGGTACTCTAATTTTTTTGATGTGTATGCATGAATTAGATTTTTTTCATCCATATGTTCTAATCAGTTTACATTTTTTACCCCCTGTACTTTACAGGATTTGAGGGGTTAGGTGAAAAGAAGACCTAGGCAAAGGGATTGTTGTTAAGGGACTGTTAGGTTCTTTGGTTTAATTGTAGGAGTTTGGCCGACAGCACCTGATAGGACTGTTGAGGCCATTGTGTTGTTGGCATTTCTTCCCAATGTCAGTACTCCGCTGAGCAAAGGTGAGAACAGATACAGTTTTTCCACTGTCTTTACAGCACAAACTGCTATGCTAAAGAGAAAAGATGCACGCACACACTCATATTTACACCCACACAAAACCTGAGAAGTCTGAAATGCCAAAAGCCACAGAGTTTGTTGATGACAAGGCTAGCACGATACCTTAGAACCAGTCATTTGTTTTTCCCACTCGACTACATTTTCAATAAGCAGTTTGGAGCATCACAGTGTTTACCACCATACTATTACAAAATGTCTGCTAATGGCTGTGTGCAAAAAGGAAACCAAAAGAAAATGGCATTTTGATTTAGACACTAAATAAACGAAAATGGTAAGTGAAGCTCTTTACTAGCAATATGGCGGAAAAACAGGAGAGCGAGAAGCAATATGTAAGACACAAACTAGTCACTAGTCCCACAGCTCTACTGAAAAGGGAGCTTTATCTAGTTGATGACATCATGCAGCACCATGAATAATACATGAATGCATATTTATTGAGTGCTTGCTAAGAGATCTGTGATGCTCTGTCTCTGTAAAAGTGAGTGAGATAAAAGCACTGTTTTCACAGGGAGGTTAAAGAGGATCTGGGGGAAAATATTAATGCAAGATACAGATAATAAGGGCAAACAAAAAAGACTGCGTGAGCTCGTGCGGAGGACTAACAGGGCATGGGCACTAATTTGTGTCATGAGAGAATAAGTTTTGTTTGATTGGTTTTTATTTTTTTGTTTATTAAAAACCCTTCTAGGAGTGGAGGAGAGAGACATAAAAATATGCCTAGCACAAAGAACCATGACTAGAATGGTGGGGGTGTAGTCTAACGTTCCTGCAGTTGGCAAGAGCTGTATTTTGCATCACTTTGGCACGTAACAATGGAAAGCCAGGATGGCGTGGTTAGGAATCCATACTCTGCGAATAAAACTTGCCTTGGTCATTTAACATGCTTATTTCAATTCTTTTGAATGCTATGAAAACAAAGGATGGGTGAGAAAAAAAGATTTCAAAGCTGGAAATGAAACAGGAACAAATGTTCAGGCAGAGACTAAGGTAAGAAGAGAGTAGAGCACACACAGCTATTACCAATATAAATCACACTCACCATTGGTCCTAAACTCCCTGCTAGTATAGAAACAGCATGAGCCCGACACTGGAATCCCAGGTTCCTGAAATTGGAAGGGCCCACAGAGGTCATCTCGTCAGGCCTCTGAATCTTTATTATCTTGGGGTTCCTGTTGACTGGCTCTACCCTGGAATGTCTCTCCTGCATTGGCAATGCAGAGCTTTTAAAAATGCTTATAATAAGGAATTTTTCTCTGTTAAATTTCTCAGTCAGCATTGGCTTTTCCCCTTTGTTTCGTGGCAGACCCTCACATACCCACCACAGGAAATTCTTTCAACTTGAATTTTAGACATACCAGGTTGGTCCCTGAAGCACTTATCACCAGATGGTAGACTTTTAGTTATGTTTTGGGGAGAATAAGCAAAAAGACTGTGGTCCTTTAGAGATGGTTCAGTGAACTGGGAATGAGATGAGGTGTGGTCGTTAAAAACTTATTATCACAATATAATAATATTTTTTCCACA
>NW_012153618.1:5422024-5440667 GCF_000956105.1 Propithecus coquereli | reverse complement strand
GTAATTTTTTCTCTTTTTAGTAGAGACAGGGTCTTGCTCTTGCTCAGGCTGGTCTTGGAGTCCTGATCTCAAGAGATCCTCCCACCTCGGTCTCCCAGAGTGCTAGGATTGCAGGTGTGAGCCACCAGGCTGGCCAATGACTACACATTTTTTTCATCCTTGAAACACCATCTGCACTTGGTTTTGGACGTTACTTGGTCTTGTTTTCCTTTTCACATTATGGGTCACTTCGTCTTATTCTTTACTCAATGTTCTTAAACTCAAATTGCTTACGTGCCATTCTTCTCCATCTGTGGACCTCTATCTACATTCATGGATTATATGCAATTTTGTGTTTTGAAAAATCATTCATACGCTGATGAATTTTAATTTGTATCTCTACTCCTGCCTTCCCCTCAAAAGCCCAGATTGTATCTTAACTTCTTATGTAACATCGCCACATGTAGAGATAACTAACAAGCAGCTGAGTCATAAAAATGTTCATATCCAATAAGGTAGTTTGAAAAGTGCTTTAAATAAGAACTAAGCATGGCGGTCAAGCTAATTGGCAAGCTTTACCTCAAAAGTAGAGTATATACTGATACACTTGAAAAAAGTAGTATCTGTATTGGGCTTTGTTAAGCTATTATGGCCTTTTAATGTAATGATAATAATAATAATAATAATAGACTCTTCTATAGGATAGAGTTATAATTGTTGGTATCTATGAGTAAGAAGATATATAAAAACAAAATGTTTATTTAAATGTATTTACAATATAATTTTTACTTAATTGTGATACTGCATATGTTAAAAATATTGCTAGTTATATTAATATCTATTAATGTTAGCTAAGTTGTGCTGAGCCCTTTATGGATACTGCTAATTTCAGTTTAAGAAACGAAGATTTATGCTTAAAAGTCAGTAACTAGCCCAAGATAATGCAGCTAGTAACAGTAAAATCAGAATATGTACTCAGATCTGTCTGATTTTAAAGCCATGACTTCTAATCATTCTTCTGAGAGGAAAAAAGACAGGGAAAGAGAGAAAGAGGGAGAGAGAGATGTTTGACCACCACCTAGCACCCTCAAGCCCCCGGTGCTATTATACTAGACTAGGTGAGAATATTTGTGAAGAATAATCAGTTTTCAGTTAAGTCCTGTTGCTTATTGAGGCATATTTATACTCAGTGCAACAACCCTGCAGCCCTACAGAACTCTGTGCTATACATTTGGATAACTACTCTTCTAGGGGAAAAGTTCAACACTAGGAGTCAGAAATGCTTGTTCTTGTTCAGTTTGTGCTGCTTACCAGTTCTGTGATCTTGGACAAGCCACTTATCCACTGTGAGCTTTAGTCTCTATCTGTGGAAATAGGTATACTATTGCCAGCTTGGTCTACCTTGGAGGGTTTGTAAGATTTAAATGAAACTGTACTTTGAAAATACCTAAATGTAAGGCATTGTGATTGTTATTATTGTATATAGACATATTTTATTTTTCAGTTCCTAATTTATTATCTTTTAAGAGATCATACGATATTCTTATATTGAGTGAGCAACCTGGTCTCTTTCTCTATAGATTCAGTTTGAGATCATTAAGGAGGAGAAAGAAATTGAGCTGTGGCTTTGGGCATATTCTGATAAAATAAAACATGACATGATTTCAGCGGGGTAAGGAGGAAATATGAGGTGCATCAGTGGCATAAATTTGTATTTGTAATGGTGTAGCAGGCAAAAGGATCGACAACAGCTTCAGGCTTGTCCTAGTTGGCAGTAGATACAAGTCTGCACGTTGGCTATATGTGCCAGTTTTGCTGCATATTCAAATGTACAGTACAAAATGGGTCTCAGAGGACATGTGTGATTCCTAAAAATGAGTACAGTAAAAATGTGTTTATGGTTTTACACATTTTTCTTCCTTTGTTCAGATTCCATACACATCAAACCAAATTATCCTTGCAGACTACTTGTTTTTCTTTATGCATCCTTCAATTCTTCTTTACCCATAAAGAAGAACTCAGAATGTATTTTACACCATGAGTTTAAACAAGATGATAATTTAAATATGCAAAAGCTTGATCTAAGCCATAGCGAGTACATAAAAATTTATTTTTGTTTAATAGATTTATGCCTAATTAGTTGATCAATGGGGGGTGATGCTAATAATGCCAGATAACTGAAGTAAATGGTATCTAACAGCATGGGGTTCCAATAACACAGGAGCAACCTCACAGGCATTATTTCATCCAAGACCACAAAGATCCCCCCTGTGGTGGCAGCACTGCATTATTTAAAATCAGTTAATCATGTTACTCATGAGTGTTAGACACCTTTCAAAGTGGTCTCTGCTGATGAGCTCTTTGTCCCTACGTTGTGATAATAAATCTCTCCCATCATCTGTAAAACTCATGCAGATGATGTTTAGAGATTCCAAAAGAAAAAAATGCAGGAAAGTTCTGTTCCCTGTTTAATCCCTACTAAATTAAAATTAGATTTTATAAGTGCATTCATTTACAAAGTCCACAATACCTTTGTCAAACATCTTTTCATTTTATAATTTTTTTGTTCTTGTGATATTCAAGCAATTTTTAATTTTGGATGTTGTTGGAAAAGTTACTGAGGAAAAGAAATATGTGTTCATCAAACTCATAAGTTTTCCACTTTTTAAATTCTTCCATGGGTGTCTCGAGCAGTCTGTTTTATGAGCATGGATCTCATCTTTGCACAATGCAGTGGCGAGGGGTGCATGCATATCCTTACCCAAATAGCAGAATCAAAAATTGATCCCTTGACCTAACTACATTGTGTTAGTTCGAACAAGGAAACACACTTCTTTAGATAAAAGTCTTCATTAGGAATCATATAAGTGTATACATAAACACACGCACACACACATGTACACACACACATTACAGAGCTTTGCGAGCACAAGTTACATTCTATTTTCTGTGCACCTCTATCCATAAGCATCAAATGTAGACTCAAAGTCCACATTGTTGCTTGAAGATCTTTGACAGGAGTTTCTAGGCCTGTAATCTGAGTTTGTAATTCTAACAATCTTTTCATTTAGAATGCGAGTTTCCGACATCTAACCTATAAGATGCTAGTTAGAACTCTTCAGCCTGCTCCTGACAGAGCTGTGCAGTTGTGCTTTCCTATTCATGAGCCTACTGCTTACTAAGTAATGGCTTCTGGGTTTCCCCAAACAAAATTAGCCTCTGTATGTCTCCTCCTCCTTTTGGGGTGTGGGGAGTGCTTAATTCCTGTTCCAGTTTCAACTACAGGAACATCCTGTCTCAGAAACATTCACATGAAAAAAGAAGATATGGGATAGGGGGAATAAATTTGAGGCCCAACTGAATAAGATGATATAAAAGACATTACATATTAATATGATTACCCAAAGTCATTGTAACTATGGAATTAAGAATTAGGAATTTGAAGGGTGTGCTGTCTTATTCTTAAGTGTTTTGAAAACATCAGTAGTAAGTAGCTGCTTTGAAATCAATAAGCTAATGGAGAGTCAATACGAAGTGTATTTTTTCACCTACGATTTGAATGTTAAAAAGATTAAATAATCATTAAGATATATAATTATGCAAAATGGATAAATGCGCCAATTTCATTTTCATTATTCCATTCAATTCATCCTAATTAAGAAGTTAGAGGTTCTCTGTAGAGTTTGGACATGGAGTGGGACCACCATTTCATATAGTGCATTGCTTCACATGGTTTTTCAGCTTTACTAGGTCTTAGTAAGCCTTTCCTCCTCTCCTCAAACAAAATCAATCAAACACATGTACTTGCTCATGCTCTCTCTCTCCCCCCTCCCCTCTCTTTCTTTAAATATTTTACTTTCATTGTCTCTTTAAGCTCCTAAGCATGACAGCTTGGGAGCCCACTGTAAATGACTTTTCTCCAGGTCACTGCTTGTGGTTACAGATTCTACACAGAAAACAATTCTGCCAAGTTTCTCTACATCTCATCAAGCACAGCTTCCTCTGCAAAAGCAACAGCATCCAGTTTCCAATGACTGAGGTCATTATAACATCTTGTTCAATTGTAAGAAAAACCGAGTCCTATAGTAGACTGTGTGACTAGAGATCAGACGCTCAGGCTCCGTTTGGGAAAGGAATGATCTTGAAGGGTCACAGATCTGTGGAGTCTAATGAAAGAAAGATCAAAAGAAATTATTATAGCTGGATTATGAATGTTGAGAAATGATAGTATTAATATGTATAGAGTTTTGATAACAGCAGGCTAAAGATTGTTGGTTAGAATTCATTATTTTAGAAAACGTTAACCAGTTTTAAGAGTAGTCTTTTTTTTTTTTGATAACTCAAAAAAATCTCCTTTTTGTATAACAAAAAAAAAAAAAACCCAAAGAAGTCTAAAATAATGATGCTGCAGTTAATCACTAAATTTAAAATAAACAACTTGAAGTGATTTAGGTTAAGAAATAGACTCTACAGATGAGTGGAAAAAACCCAATAGTTTATCCTTCTCGTTCCTTGGAGTATGGGACCGGGGCAGGGAAAGGGCTTTGGTTATGTTTTCACAGGTAAGGAAAATCAGGTGCTTTATGTACCTCACAAAGATGACACCAACCAAGGCTGTGAGTCACTGAATCTTGTCTGTGAAGCAGCTGCTGTTCGTCTCCTTTTGTTGCGGTTGATCTCAATTAGAAAGACTATTTTGTGGTAGAAGGAAACTGTGGTCCCATTTATTTTGATGATATTACACAAGGAATTCTAAAATCAGAGGGATGACCTCATAATTTAGAAAGAATGGAGATTTTCTGGAGTGATGGTGCGGGGTTGGGCACAATGCCATTGTCATTCAGCATAAGGCGCAGACATGCTGCTAGGTAGCACACAGGGTTTCCTTTACGTGGCCAGTCTGAGCAGTTGAGGAAAACCTCTCCAGGCTTTCAAAGCTTTCTCTTCTGTTCTGTTCTCAAGGAATAGATAGAAAGACTTTGAGCAAGTTACTTTCATTCTTGAGACCTCGGTCATCTCATCTGTGAAAATAAGGAGTTTGGGTTCCATGATCTCTAACGTCTGTCCAGTTCTCCTATGCTGTAACTCTAATTCTTGAATTTTTGGTAACCGCAGAGCATTCTGATGAACAAACAACATATTGTTCCTTTTTACCTTAGGGCGAGCTCTTGTTCACTGGCAGATTGCCATGACTAATCACAGCTGCCACTCAATCAAATGTTAATATTGCTATAGGGTTTCATGTATTTATGGTAGAGTTGTAGAAAAACATATTGTCTAATGTCTCTATGGACATTTCAATATTCTTTTCGTCTGAAATTATCATAGTGTCTGATAAATAACATGTAAATATTCCTATTATAAGGTAATAGCATATTTTATGAGCTTAAATTCTGCTAGAAGTATCCCAAACAACTTTGTAAGTGAAATCCTGTATGAATTTATATGTGTGTGTGTTTGTGCAAATGCACATGTGAGTGTATGAGGTTTTGCAACAGTGATAGAAGTTGTGATGATATCTCAAATAAATTCAATGACTTTAATATTTTTTTCCTTTAATCTAGGGTATTGCAGTCTGAATGATCTTTTTCATACACAAATCTGAAAAGAACTCTCCCTGCTTAAGGGTTCTAAATTATCTTAGGCTAAAGTGTAAAATTCTTTACAAGGAATAAAAGGCACCTCAGTATCAGAATTCTGATAGCTTCTCCAGGCTCTAAGTCCACCATTTTTCTCCTTGACACAATCTGAGCTCTAGTCATTCTGACCTACTTTCAAATGCCTGAACTCTCTATTTTCTTTCCAGTGTTAAACCTTTTCAGTGTTTGTCTCCTTTGACAGAAATACCTTTCTCCTGCCTCCTTGCCAGTGAACTCCTTCTCTTCCTTCAGATTTCACCTGGACAAATCTGACTTTTAGTGAACAGGATTATAGCCATTTTATAATAGCAGTTCTACATCTTACCACAGAGAAAGAGCCTAAGATTTTACCTGATTAACCAATTCATTTTCATTGAGCACTTGCTACTGCTGTGTAAAAATGTCACAGGGAAACATAAAGGTGAGCAAGATAGATCCCTGTTTAAGGAAGGAACATGGGAAATACACACATAATAGTAATGTAAAATATCACACAGGAAATCCAAGAGCTGCAAAGGTTCAGAATAGAGGGTGATCACACTTTGTTGAATTAGAAAGCAATTTATTTTTATTCTATCCAAAGTTTACAAACTCTATTGGCCTAAAGGACCTTTAGCTCTGAAAGTTACGTCTCATGCCAATCTTGATTGAAGATCGGGTGGGTGGGTCTTAAAGCCCCAAATTCCAATTCGTTTTAAGCAGCGCCTCTGTTTTCTGTGGCTTGGGGTTTGAAAACCACGGATATTTTCTACTGTAATAATAGTACATTATGACATTGATAGATATTCTCAAGGTATTCTCAAGGAGAATTTTCACTTTCAAGGCAATTGGTGTATAACGAGTGTATCCTCTCAATGTGTAGAGGCACTTGTTCCCCAGGTCACTTAAGTGAATAGCGATTCATCAGTCCATGGCTGTACGTGATACTGAGGAAGCTCAGGACACTATACGCATGTCAGGTGCATTCATTATTCTTTTACCTTTGCTTTTAGTTGAATCGCACAGAAAGAGTCTTTGTCAGAAATTATTGTATAGCACCACGATCTTTAACAATGGCTCAATACCCTATGTTAATTGCAAATGCGTCAATATTTTGCAGCAAGAATTCTGGTTTTGGAAGCAAGAGAAAAGGACATTGAGCTTAAGAACTACAAATTCCTTAAATATCCGAGAAAGAAAAATGACGTCTTAACTACAGTACAGTTGACCCGTGAGCAGCACAGTTTGAATTGTGTGAGTCCACTTATACCCGTTTTTTTTTTCTTTTAATGAAACGCAGATCGAACATACATGATTGTGAAATTTGTGTATTCAGAGGGCCTACTTTTCCTATAAGTGGGTTTCACAGAGCTAACAGCAAGACTTAAGTATATATGGATTTGGGTATGTATGGGGGTCCTGGAACCAATCCCCCATATACCGAGGGACTGTATTTTTTTTTCACTTGAATATGTGTTATACGATGCAGCAGACTCCAAACTTTTGGGCACCAGGGACCGGTTTCATGGAAGACAATTTTTTCACAGACCAGGGTGGTGGAGCTCAAGGCGATGATGTGAGCTATGGGGAGCTGCTGCATAGACGAAACTCCGGCTGCTCACCTCCTGCTGTGCAGCTCCCCCCTCCTAAGTTTCATGGAAGACAATTTTTCCACAGGCGGGGGCAGGGGGGTGGCGGGGGTTGGGGACTGCAGTGTTATATATAGTACATGATTTAAGCTACTTTCGATTTCTGTTTCAATCCTGCTTTGCTTTGAGCTACACTAAGTATACTTCTCCAGGGTTCAAGTGTTCACTGTATGAGATCAATTAACTCTTCCAGTGCTCTAGGTTACCAATTAATGCCCCAGAGGAGGTAAATTACTAAACAGTACCCCACAGCTCTAGAAGACTGAATTTGCCTCAAATAGTTATTTTGCTCTTTGGTACGGAGTAGATGACTCCCAATGATTCTCTCTTAGTCAGGATCCATTTTTAAATGGCAAATTATATGCCATCTGATCAACAAGCTAAAACTTCTGAAATGTGTCATGCAATAGTCACGATTAGACTATCAGAAGATATAAATGCTTATAATGAAAACTTGAAAAGACAGTAAGTATATATAAGGACATGGAACAGGATTTTGGTGGTCTTACAAATTTAAAGTTGTGTAAGATAGTGATTACATGGGATTTTAACTTTACTATTAACTGGAACATTTTACCATTATTTAGGTGCCTGGACTATTTGTGGTACTACACAAACATACCACAAACAGTATTCATCCCTTTCTTCACTCATTAAAAAATGCAGACATAAATATATATAAATGAAGAAGACTCACTCTAGCATCTTGTCCATGCATGTATTTTTTGTGTTGCTTGAATACTCTCACTGCTTTTATAAGAACCTTTTTTAATGGATGGAACTATTTGAAGATTTTACTTCATGTTAAGGTTAAAACTACTTTCCTACATCTTCATTTGCTCATTATTTTACAAACAGTTTTGAGTGCCTGTTAAGTGTGATGCACTGCACAGTGTAAAAAGACAGGTTCCCTGACTTGTCCAACTTTACACTTTAGTGGAGAAGAACCAAAACAAAGCCACAAACTTTAATTATCAAATTGTGCTAAGTGCTCTGAGGAAGATAAGTAAGGGTCAGAAACAGACAATAACTGGAGTAGGGGACGTGGGGAGCAACCGCAGGTAAAGTCACTCCATTGAGCACTTATTTTCTAAGAAGACACAAGTACCCTTAGTTCTGAAGGATATGAAGGAGCAGCGTATGAAAAGCAGGGTGGAGTGGGGTGAATATGTGCAAAGTTCCGTGAGACAAGATGTTTTCATATCCGAGGAATTTGGAAAAGATCCATGTGACAGAAAAGGAAGTAGTAGTACGCATTGAGATCGAGGGCAAGGCCTGTGTCAGATCACGCAAGGCCTTGTGGGCTGACAAAAAGAAGCTGAATCTTATTCTAAGTACAGTGGAGGGGGGCTTTTAGGTGGGGTAGTAACATAATCTGAATTATAGCCCTCATTATGTGCCAGACACTTTTCTAAGGACTCAGTGTTTATTAATTTTTTCAAAAACCTTATGAAATAGGATTGAAGCAAAGCACAGAAAGGTTGCATGACTTGTGTAAAGTTGTGTAGCTGGTATGTTGCAGAGCTAGGAGTCAAGCCTGGGCAGTCACATACCCAAAGTAATATGTATCTCTGTATCTATCTGTCTAATCATCTATCTCCATCATCTATCTATCCACATCTACCAATATCTTTTAAAAGTTGTGCATAAGCACCATAAAATGGTACTTAAATTCATGGGAGTAGATGATATATTTTAGGGAAAAAGTTTGTAGAAAGATAATGCCGGGATAGAATAGATAGGCAGCTATTTTCAATTTTGTGTGGTAATAAAAGAGAAAAATAGCTGGAGAGGAACTTCGATTCAAAGGAGCGTGCGAGCACACACACACACACACACGCACACACACACACAGAGGTAGGAATAGAGAAATAGAACATATACGTATACTAATGATAGAAAAGGGAGCCATTGGGAATACGGAAGAGAAAATAATAATGAAAATGAGCGATATAAAGATCTCTTTGAGGAAACAAAGCAGGACACAATTCTGGGAAGAAATGGGAGGTTCAGCCTTTGGTGGAAGAGGGACTTTCCTTGCTTGTCATGTGAGAGAAAAGAAAATGCATGCAAGGACAATAGAGCCCTTTGGCTAGTGGATTCTTGCTTTGCCTTCTGGGACAGGGCAAATGATGAGAGGGAGCTAATAAAGTTAGTAGTGAGCCACACTCTGTGATATTGTTTCATATGTGCGATTTCAATTACTTCTCAAAAAGTTCTGAATCAGTATTTTTAGTTTTTAATTAACAGCCAATGGAACTCAGGCTCAGAGGAATTAAGTGATTTGTCCCAAATCAGAATTCCACTAATTGCTGGAGCTGAAATATGAAAGCAATCAGCCCGACTCCAAAGCCTGATTCTAGGACTAGAAATTTACATAGTTATTAACCTTAAGTTAAGTGAGGGAGGTCGAGAGAACTAAATCAACTTTAGCAAGTATATGCACCTCTCTGCTGACAGAGCTTAGTTTAGAACCCAAGTCTCTTGACTCCAAGTTCAGTGTTCTTTGCATTATAGATATCTATTTTCTCAATTGATTTTAAAGGCAGGAAACATTTTAAAGTAAAAATATATAAGTATTTATTATAAACTTTATTCACTGAAAGTTTGGTGGTAATTAGGGGAGGAAAATATTAAAATCATGAGAATCAGATATAATTGTTTTTCAAGAGAGAAAAAAATAAATGACTCTTTGTATGACTACTGCAGATTTTCCTAATGAGAACTCCAAGTACATATAATTGGTTTTTAAAAAGAATTTTCCAAGTACCTGATTAACTTTTAATCAAGATGCCAAGGTGATTAGACACAATCTGATTATGTAAGGAAAAAATGCAGTGAAGGACAAGGTTCTACTTTTCCGAACACACACATAGTAACAAAACCTTCAAGAGGCATTTTAGAGGAAGTTTAAGAAGTCTTTTAACAAATCTGATTTAAAGATAGCAGTGGCAGTCTTTTAATTGTTACATGTGTGTCTTTGCTAAATGTTTTCCCCAATATAATAGAGAGATTTGTAATCTTTAATATTTTTCTAATAGACTGGCTGTCAAATTTATAAGTTATTACTGTGAAATACCAAGAGAACTTTAAAATTGCATATTATAAAGAAACTATATGTTTTTATTCATTCTTATTATTTATTATATAATTTCAGTCTAGTCATGTAAATGTGGCATCTTCAAGAATTTTCATTTGTTTTTTTCATTCATTTTTCCAAACGCTTCCAACGCACCACTCATATGCACATCTTTAATTTCAGCCATTGTGGTTTGTGGTAACCATTTTCCCACATAGTCCAGATAGCTTAGTACAGGTGCTATTTGACAGCACTCCAGCTCAGATCCTACGGACTGCTTCTCTCTAAGGATCCTCAGTAGGTCCCACAGGATGGAGCAGCTGTCCTTCAAAGCGCTGGCAACTTAATAATAAAACTTGGATTGATTTATGATCCTCCTCTCCATTCCCTCATCCCTCACATGTGCTTTTGGGGATGGCATTCCCAAATAAATTAAGTGCATGACCCAGGCTAAAACACTGACAATAATTAAATTTCTATCCTCAGAGATATAAAGCGAAGATATATGTGTCTTTCATTTTCATATCCAGTTGCCAAAATGTATCTTAACTTTATCAAAACATTCACACACACATACAAACACAGAACTTTATTTCAGTGTATTTCAAATACTCGTCTAGGCTTTTGATTTTATAAAACAAATGTTTTAGGTTGTTTAAGATCTTGTAATTTACTTCATGCTGCAAAAACGAAAAACACGAACTGTAATATGGCAACATGAGTCAGCTGTGTTTTGTTTAAATCAATCACTTGATCAATTTCAATTCACAGTAGAGTTTGAGGCAATCCCTTTTTGATACCTAGCATTAGATTTAATAAACCAGCATTAAATCAATGGTCTACTTTCATTGGAAGTAGAAATGTGAAAAAGTTTGCAAAGTAACTGTTTACAGTTGGGCCAAGAATAAACATAAACCAGGGACCAAATAAGTCATTGTTCAATACTACCTGTTAAACATCTATATGTGCCTTTTCCTGTGTTAAGAACCGAGTGGGCAACTCTTGATTCCAATTATACTAAAAGAAGAATTGTTATGACCCACATCGAAGCTATACCTTAACAGTAGTATTGGCACAAATGGTATCTATTAATATAATAATATGAATGTCCTTATTTTTACATAAGTTTTCTTCTCATCATGAAATTGACTGAGCCTGACCCAGAGAAAATAGATAGATAAATAGATAAATGAATATATAGACAGATGTGGATGTAGATATGGATATATTTGCATACTGGTGGTGATTTACATACATAAAAAGTGTCAATGTATGTTCTATATTTAATCACTTTCTCATACTTCTGTGACTTAGTAAGAATTTAGAGCTGAAAGTATTTTGTTAAAATAACTTTTATTCATAATATCAGTCAGAATTTTTCTATCAGAATTTTCTGAATGCCAGAATCATACATCCATTTAGATTTTTTGCAATGTACTTCTAATAAAAAATTTTTCTAATCAAGTATAAGTTATTAAAGAATTATTTATAAGTTATTAAAATCATTTATCTGGACAGGGTACACCAGTTGCTTTGAATCGCCTGGAAAGAAATCTTGTATTATATTACTCTTTAGACAAAAATAATAAGAAACAAACCTACAAATACCATTAAAACCTCAGAGAATACTCCTTTGCAAAAGGTATTTTTGACATCACATAATGGGACCAAGAAGACCAAAGGAATTTAGGATGTGTGCTCAAAATTGGTCTTTCATGTGTGTTTATGTATTCAGCTTGTCCATCCATCAAGAGCTCCACCTGTCTTGGAGATATTGCCCATCATTTATTTATCTGCAGAGAGACTGGGGTCTGAATTGATCTTCATTTCAGTCATGTACTGAATATAAGAATTGTGAAAAGCAATTTGGCTCCAAGATACATCCTTTTTCTGAGAGAGAAGTTATACTTCCCAGGCATCTGGAGTCTTACAGCTCAGATTTCCTTTTGGAAAATGAAATAAAATTCATAGGAAACTCTCTGGTCTATTTTTAGACAGATGTGGACATTTTGTCAGGTCAAGTCATGAAACAGAACCTTATATAAGTTTTCTCAACTGTATCTTTCCTTGAAAGACTTTTGTTAATTTCAAAATATGTAGTACATAAAAATGGCTGCTTTGAGAACTATCAGCTCCAATGAATAAACAGAATATTCCCATCTTTGACAAAGTTCTCAAAGGGAGTGCGTGATTTCTTCCTTTAGCCAAGGTAACTGATGATGGCTCATCCTTATGGATGCCCGCATTAATGGAAGAATGCTCTGTGTCACACACGAACTATGTGCTTTATACAAATCATCTACTTTAATCCTCATAGAAATGCCATGGGGTAATTATTATTAAGCCTATTTTAGGTTAAGTAACCTACTCACTTAATTTATAAGTGGTAGAACCAATGCAGTTATACTTGTCATTCTATGCCTGCATGATTCAGAAAAAACAAAAAACAAAAAATATGTAAGTCTTTGGTATACTTACATATCAAAAAGCAATTTCTTTAATATAAGAATTAAAAAAAGCAGTACATAATACTTACCATAGGTAAAACCGTGTATTATGGAAGATAGATGGGAAAGAGATTTTTCAGTATTAAGAAGCCTGCAATTTATTAGTGGAGATAAAACAAGTATACACATGTTCATAATAAAACTCTTTCTCTCTGTATGGGCTTAACACTTCACAGAGTTCTTTCAGAGATTTCCATTTTATTGTATCAAATAATTTCATGTCTAAGTTGTCTATTCCACTCAGTCCATTCTTCTGTATATAACTTCATTGCCTTTTTCTCTCACTAACATGGAAGTTCCTTAAAATTTTAAAATTAATAGATATTTTTATTACATCTTTTCCTTAGTACTAATAAAAGTTTATATATTATGTATATGAATATATAGGTGACTATTTTAATATTAGTATATGATGAAATAAAGTGAATTTGTCATAATCTTTTGATTTAGTATAATCTAAATATTGGCTTGATACCAGGCTTTTTAGAGAAAACAGAGTAAAGACTTACCAGCCAAAGTACTCTATGATAACCTCTGCCCATCTTCTTTTCTCTCATAGAAGTGAGAAAAGTCTCCCCACCAAAGTCTGAACCTTCCATTTTGTCTCTGAATTCTCTCTTGCATTGTGTTCTCAGGTATATATTAGAGATAATTTTCTCTTCTGCATCCCAAATGGCTTCCTTTCTCCATCAGAATGCTCTTATACTCTATCCTTACATACTTTTATGTGCATGTTTGTGAGTGTGTGTGCATGCACATGTGGATGTGGGTCCGTGTGTGTGTGTTTTCTCTCTTGATCTCACATCCTGCTCCAGCTGTTGCTCTCTTTGTATCCACAATCCCAACCAAGTAAAATTGTATCTGGAAAGCATAAGCGAATTAATCAGATTTGAAATATGAAATACATATGTACATGTGTATATTCAACTTTATACATATATGCACATGTATATATACACACACATATATACACACACAAATAACCAAAAAGGAAAATCCCTGGAAAATATAGACAATAAAATCAATAAATTAGCAGATGGGAAAAATAGCTCAGATATAGTATCAAAACCTATCCCTCTGATATTGACAAAATCACTTCCTTCATCCATAGTGATAGCTTCCCTTGCTATTCAGAGTTGCTGCTCCAATCAAAAATAAAGTGTCAATTTATATTAGAGAGCTTATAAAATGTGTGAATCTTATATGATACAAATGTAAGATGGTATCACCTTTCATCAAGATGGGTGTCCTAGTTACTCTGCAGTTTTCGTAAGCAAGTCATTTTCCTATCTCCGGTTTTGTTGATTTGTACAGCTCTACATTTACCTGAAACAAGAATTGCTATGTCAAGTAATTGTCAGGAAGTATAATATCAAGCTCACTGATTCTTAGTTCTTAATTGAAGAGAAATAATACTTACAGATGCTTGCCTGAAATGCTATTCTTCCAAACTTCTAGAGACTCTGAATTGTATTATTGGATTAAGCCACACAGTCAGAAAGCCTGACATCCATCATAGTAGTCCCCTATAAAATATGAAATGATAAAGAACATTTTATATACATATATATATGTGTGTGTGTATATATATGGCTTTCTGTACATTTTGTCTCTAATGTAAGGATATTGTTGAATGTATTAAACACCATCTACTTCGTTTAGAAACAGTAAAAAATCTTATCACTGATTTGTGTAAATGACCATATACATGAAATATACAGATTTCATGGAATAAATTTTCATTTATTTTTTTGAATCAGTCTCACTCTTGGCTATATTATACTTCCCAATCCCTACTTTGCCTCTGAATAATTTTCCTTTACCAGGATTATTTGTGTGTGCGGGTGTGAGTTTGAAAGGGCCGTAAGAGGAATAAAATGAGAAATCCTCTTTCCTACCTCTGAACCCTAAATTTTAGTTCTCTTTCCCACAGGAGGTCATCATATGAATCTAATGATATTATAAATTACTGTTTTTGATGGATATTTAGACATATTCTGATATTTTGTACAATAATTACAGTTGTAAGAAATAAAACAGGCCGGGCGCGGTGGCTCACGCCTGTAATCCTAGCACTCTGGGAGGCCGAGGTGGGTGGATCATTTGAGCTGAAAAGTTCGTGACCAGCCTGAGCAAGAGCGAGACCCTGTCTCTACTAAAAATAGAAATAAATTACTTGGAAAACTAAAAATCTGTATAGAAAAAATTAGCCGGGCATGGTGGCGCATGCCTGTAGTCCCAGCTACTGGGAGGCTGAGGCGGGAGGATTGCTTCAGCCCAGGAGTTTGAGGTTGCTGTGAGCTAGGCTGACACCATGGCACTCTAGCCTGGGCAACAGAGTGAGACTCTGTCTCGAAGAAAAAAAATTAAAAAAAGAAATAAAACAAACATCTTTGCAAGTATATCTGTGAGATATATTCTTAAAAATTAAAGGTCGATGCTATGGGTATTGTTTATTTTGATAGATGATGCTGAATTGTCTTCCAGTACATTATAGGAATTTATGTTTTCATTTAAAATATATAACAGTTCATGTTTACATACTTTTTTTTTTACCAAAAGTACTTGATTTTTACCCATCTGAATGCTGAAAAATATTAATAGTAACTTATATTTTGAATTAGTATTTACTGTCACATGTGTATAGTGGAGCACAAAGCATATATTTAAAGCTTTAAAATCTGTAATCCATTCTCTACTGATTTCCTTTATTGGATGTTGGTTTATTTTTATTGATTTTGAAGCCCTTTTTCTTGTTAAGAACATAAAGTTTTTGTAGTATATCACAATTTATCACAAGTTACTGTATATCTTTGACTTTTCTTACTGTATTTTGGCATCCATGAATTGCTAATATTTATTCTTTTTATCAATATTGTCTTCTTTAGCACCTGGATTAGTGATGAAGCTCAGAAAATTTTATCCTAAACAAAGACTTGTATATTGTTTATTTATTGTCATGTTTTAACCTTTGGTAAATCTGGGATTTATTCTGGAATAAGAAGTGATGTAGGGCTCCAATTTTTGTTTCATTTTGTTTTGTTGCTGTGGTTTTTCATCTAGATTTCTATCCAGTTGTGTGAAGACAACTTATTGAAAAACCTATTTTTTCTTGAAGATTTTTAGTGTCATCATTACTATCCATTAAGTAAATATTTGTGCATTTTACCATATTTTGGGGACTTCATCTGTTTGCCTATTCAGACACCAGCACCAAACTGTGAATTTAATATAATCTTAAAATATGCTGAAATATTTAGTAATCACCACTCATTGATCTTCTGTTTTTCTTTTTTACTTTTAAATGTTAAATTTTCATGTGAATTTTAATAACGGTTTGCCTGGTTCCAGAGCAGAAACAAAAATTAAAAAAAAAAAACAAACCCACAAAAGACAGACAAAAGAATTCTCCAATATTTGCATGACAAATGTGATAAATTTAATATTTGTTATATTTATAATATTGAATCTTGTCCAGAATGTACAAAAGTTCATTTTTTCAAGTCTTTTTTATATGTACCTCGGTAAAGTTTTGAGATTTCTTTACAGAAATTTAGAAAGTTTTTTATTAATTTTAAAACTTGACAGTTGAGCTATATTATAAATAGTATTTTCCTTGATTATTTTGCAGTACTAAATGTTGTTTGTATAGGATAACTAACAATTTTTTAAATTTTAATTTTACATTAAGCATTCATGCTGAATGCTCTTATAAGAGCATTGGGTTTTCTGAGCAACCATAAATTATCATTATAATTTTATAATTCTGCTTTGTTCATTTTCTTGTGTGTATCCACTATTTCATCTCTTTGCCTATTTGTACCTTGTACTACCCATAGCAAAATGTTAAATAAGAGTGGTGATAGTGGACTTCTTAATAGCAATGCTCTTGCTACTTTGACAAAACACAATGTTAAAATGTAACGATCTCTAAATATTTATTTATATGTGTATCTCTATATATCTATCCCTTTTTAAACTTATGTGAGTTTTTTTGCAATACAGCTATGCCATTATTAATTTTCTTATATCCCTTTAAAACATTTTCCATATATAAAAATTTTCAAATATATTGTTTTAATAAGAGAAGTCAGAGAGAGGTAAAAGTAATCGTAAAGAAGACCTATATTTCCAATATAGGACAATGGAAAGGATACCAACTGGGGACAGAATGAGTGGAATGAACAGATTTTAAAATCCATCTAAATTAAGAAGCATCTTAAAGATCAATTTATAATTCTGTCAATACTCATTTCTACACTGACCACATCTTTATCTTAAATAACTAATGAGGAGTAGAATACTACTACAGAGATATGCTAAGAAGCTTCCTAGAATCCTAATTCCTTCTCAGTCAGTGCCATAGAATGGCTTTTCTATGTATTATAAATGGTTTGCAGAATAGCAGATCTTCTAACATTTAAATGGACACAAAAAGAAAATAAACCAAAACCAAATAAACAAATACAACACTTGAAGACTTGAAGAGCTTCAACAAAAATTCTTTTGGGGTTTATCTACTTTTTATTTGTGTAGTGTATGACCACTTCTCTATTTACATGCACACATAAAAGTTTGTTGAAAAATTCACCACATATTTTAAAAGCAGTTAAACCCAAATTTTAGTTTGAGCAGAGTAATATTTTCATCTTCCAAAATGATCACCCCAAAGTAAAAAGCAAATAAGAAGCAGAAATATGAGCTCTATTCTTGATAAATCTAGAAGAACCCTAAATGAAGACCAAGAGTGAGTGAAGATTGGTGATTTACTTAGTAGAGTCAAAGAAGCTCAACTTTAGGATTCTCCAGATAAGATAAGCTCAAGAGATAATTTGAAAAGGCTAAGGGATAGAAGACACTTGGAAGACAGTGATGATGCAGAGAGATTTTTCTTCAAGGTTATATAAGAGATGAGAGAGCCCCAGATTCTCACTGTAAACCTGGTTCAGTCAGATGACTATCCATTTCCAGCTGTCTGTGGGACAGATCACATATTATCTGAGGAAATCACTTGAGAGGCTCTGGACATAGGGTTATATGATAAAAAGAAGAGGTAAGACACCTAGAAGAAAATTAAAATATAAAGGGAAAGTAAGCATACTGAACAGTAAAATTGCCCACCTCTGCTTCAGAATGATGGTGGATGTTGAAAGATCCTTCTCAGGGTAAATAGATCCACCCTGGAGAAATGACATTTAACTAAAGACATTTGGAGGTCTTCCACGGACATCTAAATAAATAACTGATCATACAATAGGGCAACCGTGAAATGGGCAGGGCTCTCTTGTAAATCACAGATTTTCTATTTTTAGCTATTTCTTGGAAATATGTTGGGAAAAAAAAGTTGAGGCAGTCTCTCTTAAAGTAGACCAGATAGATAAAGGGATGGAGTATATGAAGAAAAAGATAGGAAACTTGGAGTATCAACTCAGGAAGTCCAAAATTCTAAGGAATAAGAGTCTTAGAAGAAGAGCAGAGAAAATGGCAACAAGAAATTGTTATAAGTAAAATAGACAAAATATCCTAAAACTGAAAGACATGAGTCTCTAGATTTAAAACAGCATTGAGAAATTTCATAGCACTGAGAAATAAAGGGAAGATCCAAAAAACTTGGAGAAATAAAAGGTCCCATACACATTATCTGGGGTCGTGTCAGAAACACCATTTTGGAAATTGGAAGCAAGTGGAGAAAAGCTTCCAAAATTTTGAAGGAAAATAGTTTTTAATCACATTTCCAAACAAGTTTGAGAATGTATTAAAAACATTTTCAATCCTGCAGTTTTATAAAATTTTACCTGTATACACTTTCTA
>NW_012153618.1:5420940-5421830 GCF_000956105.1 Propithecus coquereli | reverse complement strand
CATGAGTCAGCTGTGTTTTGTTTAAATCAATCACTTGATCAATTTCAATTCACAGTAGAGTTTGAGGCAATCCCTTTTTGATACCTAGCATTAGACATGAAGAAATGTCTATTAATTTAATAAACCAGCATTAAATCAATGGTCTACTTTCATTGGAAGTAGAAATGTGAAAAAGTTTGCAAAGTAACTGTTTACAGTTGGGCCAAGAATAAACATAAACCAGGGACCAAATAAGTCATTGTTCAATACTACCTGTTAAACATCTATATGTGCCTTTTCCTGTGTTAAGAACCGAGTGGGCAACTCTTGATTCCAATTATACTAAAAGAAGAATTGTTATGACCCACATCGAAGCTATACCTTAACAGTAGTATTGGCACAAATGGTATCTATTAATATAATAATATGAATGTCCTTATTTTTATATAAGTTTTCTTCTCATCATGAAATTGACTGAGCCTGACCCAGAGAAAATAGATAGATAAATAGATAAATGAATATATAGACAGATGTGGATGTAGATATGGATATATTTGCATACTGGTGGTGATTTACATACATAAAAAGTGTCAATGTATGTTCTATATTTAATCACTTTCTCATACTTCTGTGACTTAGTAAGAATTTAGAGCTGAAAGTATTTTGTTAAAATAACTTTTATTCATAATATCAGTCAGAATTTTTCTATCAGAATTTTCTGAATGCCAGAATCATACATCCATTTAGATTTTTTGCAATGTACTTCTAATAAAAAATTTTTCTAATCAAGTATAAGTTATGTCATGTGAGAGAAAAGAAAATGCATGCAAGGACAATAGAGACCTTTGGCTAGTGGATTCTTGCTTTGCCTTCTGGGACAGGGCAAATGATGAGAGGGAGCTAATAAAGTT
>NW_012153618.1:5409668-5410404 GCF_000956105.1 Propithecus coquereli | reverse complement strand
GCAATCTTAATAGTCATAGAAGTATTTAATGTCTTCCCACTAAATCAGCTGTATCCCCTTGCTGTTAAAAGATCAAATTATCCTTATACTTACACAAATATGCTACAAAAGTTAAGAGAAGGGAATGACAAGAAAGATATTCACAAGAGGCTATATTATCATTAAAAATTCACTTTAGCTATGAGGAAGGATTTAAGGGAAGACATGTTCTTAGCATGAGGCCTTTGATGTAGCTGAATAAGTGTGTAGCTGATGCGACCGGAACCTTTTTAATTGATTCTTACAATGAAAGCACATATTCTGGGCTCCTTATCAGGGTCAGAGGGGATGTGGAAAATTAAATATTATGTTTTAGCTTTTCTAAAGCATATAAAAATGATCAAAGCATGACATATTTTAAAATCTATTGGTGAGCGATGCCATTCATGTGGATTAAAGTAGCTAAGACTTTAGTAGACACTGGTTTGGGTTTTTTTAAGGACCTTTTCAACAATATTATGATGCTGTAAACGGATACACAATGGAGTATATGAATGTTCAACTCCAGAATTTATTTTAAATCTTATCAGACATTTATGCAGATAAACTAGATTAACAGTGTCTGGCCCTGGGGAAAATATATCAAAGGTTCATTTCAGGTATTATTTCAGCTGCCGATAGAACCACAAAGAGAGACACTTATATTTGTTCATAGTGCCTTTAAAAGATACACTAAAAAATTTAGTTTAGGGCCGGG
>NW_012153618.1:5398921-5408028 GCF_000956105.1 Propithecus coquereli | reverse complement strand
TTTTTTAAAAAACCTCTTAACGTCATAAGCTTTTTCAGCTGTCATCTTGTTTTTTTTTGCTCCCTACATAACAAAACTTGTTAAAAGAGTTTCCTATGTTGACTAAGTTTATTTTCTCTTATTTCATCTGTATTAGTTGTTATTGTTTCATCTAGTTTATATTTAAAAAAGGAAATAATTCACAAACTTTGGTATGTTTCTTAGACTCCATGACTAATCTGGACACATTGTTATGGTTTGAATGTGTGTATGTGTTTCCCCCAAATTCATGTGGTTAGAACTTAAGCCCCTATGTGATAGTGTTGATAGGTAGGGCCTTCAGGAGGGAATTAAGTCATGAGGACTCAGGCTTCACCTTTAGAAAGGTCTAAAAGGGCTCAACCGAATTATCTAGGCCCTTTTGCTCTCCTGCCTTTTCCACCAGGTCAGGACACAGCATTAGTCCCCTCTGAAGGACACGGCACGCAAGGCATCATCTCAGAAGCAGAGATTGGGCCCTCACTAGACACCAGGCCTGCAGGTGCCTTCATCTTGGACTTCTCAGCCTCCAGTGCTGTGAGGAAATACATATCTGTTCTTTATAAATCACCCTGTCTCAGGCATTTTAATGTAGCAGCACAAATGAATGAAGACACACATCTACAGAATAATGAAACTCTGGGGAAAAACTTCTGGGCCTTCCACTCAGTCTCATGTGTATTCCATTTTGATTTATGGCTTCCTCACTTAATCTTGTTTCGTTGATGTCACCAGTTGCCAAAATCAACAGACAGGAATGTACTCTCATCTTACGTTGCACCATTCCATACCATGGAGGCATTCTCTCCTAGAAACATTTCCTGTCTTGGGCCCAACAACTCCACACTCTTCTCATTTTCTTCCATTCTGATTGACTTGGCCTTCTCAAGGTCCTTCTCTGTCTCCCTCCTGCCATCTACATGACAGAGTGCCTAGGAGTAGGCTCCTTTCATTCTCTCCTTACCCTCTCCTTCAAATCTGTCTCAGAACTTTAAATGCTACTTATATATTAATGACTGTCAAGTGTATATCTCTGGCCCTGATGGCTTCTGTGAGCTCTTGGGTCTTGTATTCAATTGCATGCTTGACAGTTCCACCGTTTTGCCTAATGAAAGTCTAAAATGTGCAATGTCCAAAGGATAATTCTGGTCCCCTCTTAATCATCACCTGCCACTCTCCACAACCACTCTGTCTACTTTTTATCTTGCCATCTTCTACATCTCAGTAAATACTATCTCAGTCTACTCAGTTGTCCAAATTAAAAGCCTAGGAGAAGAGTCTTTATTTTTAATGGCACATACTAAAATATTTATAGATAAACTTATATGATGTCTAAGGTTTGCTTTAAAATGATTAGGGCAGGGGCTATAAAAGAAACATTTTCCATGAGCTATTAATTATTGAAGTTGGATTATGGGTAACATAAAATGCAGATTCTGATTCAATGGACCTTAGGTAGCATCCAAGATTCTACATGTTTAACAGGCTACTGGGTGATGAAAGGCAATGAAACAAAGTCTTTCTTGACCATTGTGTTTTTAGTACATCCTACGTCATCCACAATTACTCTCTGTGTAATTATACCATTTATTTTCTTAATAAGAATTTCATCCTACTAATCTATGCTTACTTATCCATTATCCTTGTTAATTGTCTGCCTTTCCCACTGTAAGAGCATGTATCTTACCTGTCTTATATATCACTACATTCTAGACTCAGCTCCGTGCTTGAAGAGTAGGTACTTCAGAAATATTGATGACAGAATGGTATGGAGGGCAATATATGTAATGATAACAGGTGAGTAATAAATGTAGATAATAGTGCAATGGCATAAGGCTGAATTTTGTAGTCTTGGTTGTGAGGTTACCAATTACTGCCATTTAGGTCTCATTCCAAAAATTCTGGATTAACTGATTTGGAATGCTGCCTTTTGAAAAAGCTAATTCTATTGTGACACCTAAGTTAAGAACTACTGCCTTAGATGATAGTGGTGGTGATGATGATGATGATGATGATGATGATAATGATAATATTAATATCAACAACAGCCACCACCCTCTACTATGCTGTTTGCTTGGAACTATTCCAGGTGCTTTACATATATGAACCTTATTTTCTCTTGATAATAATCCTATGAAGTAGATACTGTTATCTTTATTTTAGAAATGAAGAAATTGAAGTACAGAAATGGTCTGTAATTTCCTTAAGATCAACCAAGTATACATCATGAAGCCAGTATTTAAATAAGGCGATATGACTCCATGCTCTTCACCATTGACTTATGATGATAGCACATATGTTACAAGCACGTATAGAATTGCGTATAATGTAATTTTTCAATTATCACTCAGCCACGTGCTATGAAATATAGGACTCAAATATGGCAAATGAAAGACTAAATTTTTTCAGAAGAAACAAATATATAAATATCCCTAAAGTAATCCTTTTAGGGAAATCAAGAAAGCAGAGAGAGATGAAGATGGAAATGCAAGATAAAGAATGAATTATCAATAGATCAAGAAGAGTTGTGCCTAGATTGGGCAACCAGAGCCACCGACAGGACCCTTCCTCTTTGCAGGATGCCATAGGGGTGCAGACAAAGGAGGGCTAGAGAGAGTCAGAGCAAACCTGATCATAGGCACAAGATAGGTAGATCCCCTGGCCCCGTGTGCCTATGCCTCTATGTTCCTCTTTTAAACCATGATCTGGATACCCAGGACCTTGGGATTTCCTGCCTAGTGGGCTCCATCCAACTTCCAGAGCTTGTGTGACTCTCCCCTGGGTAAGTTTTCTCAGGGATGGGTAGGAGGCAATTGTCTGGAAGGAGGATGTCATTGTGACTTGGACTAATCAACTGGATGCTCATCTGTGTGTGTGCTTGAAAGTCCAATTTGGTGTATGTATGTGAAGGAGATTAACAGGGAAGGAATTAGGGGACAGATCTGGGGCATCTATTTGTATTCCCATGCAGAGAGTGCATTCAAGGTCAAATTCTAATTCCACAGATAAGGTTGAGGGGTTAATCTTGAGAAAGTAAAGGGTTAATCTTGAATTGGAGATGAGACCCTAAAAATACTTTGTTATTTTAGGGTATTGACCAATGACAACTTCTTCCCTTTTCCCAATTTCGCAAAAAAAGTAAAGCTGTTCATTTTAAGTGGTTGTAAGATGGGATGAGGGTTTCCATTTTCACTCTTCCTGTGTTAGGAAAAGGTCATCTTCTGGATGAAGTTGGTCATCTTCTGGACGTTACGTTCTCACCAAAGAAGTCTCCTCTGCCCGCTTTAATTCTGTTTGACCTGAAGGTTGATAATAAAATCTTCTTCTGAGGATCATTTGAAATCCTTCTTTCTATAGGCGCTTGGGATGATAATTTGGGTCATATCTTGAAATTCTGAATAAATTTCAAAACTACAATAAGGAGTCAGCCTTGGAAAAGGAAAACACTTCCATAATAGGATATTTTTCTAGCTTTCAAATTTAGCTAAGCGTTTGTTTCCTACTGAATAATCAACACTTACAGAGCCCGAAGTTATAAATGTAAGCTCTCTTACATTATGTACAGACTTTCTACAATTCTTTTTTCTAAAGCAAGAAAGCACATTCTCTTTCCTTTTCAGGTAACTTGAAAACAGCTGAATATGTTGAACTTAATGTGCTTTCCAAGCATGCTGACTTCTTGAATGAGAATAAAAAATATTAAATTTCTGTTTAGAACATCTTGAGACCAATCAGTCTTATAATGATTTTGCTTTTTAACTGAGCATATCCCTGTCTACTGCAAAAAATACACTCAGATTGCCTATAGCTACCATAAAAGGTAATGATGCAGCACCCTTAATTACTGTTTAGTAGTGCTAGTGCTTTTTATTTGAGTGTTTCAAAGTATTAGTAAAAGTATTATATCTCAAATTTTACGGAGGACATAAATAACAATGAGGTAAATGGAGATTTGTTAAACAAGAATTTCAGAACTAGGAGAAGTGATTTCTTTTCCTAAAGGTAATTTATTTCATCTTCTCTAGAAAAGGGAAGAAGAAAATTACCATTGAAAGCATTTCTGGTTTTGTCTTTTCATTATTCTTGGCCCCATTACCAAAGACTTTTTAAAAAGCTTAGCCATCATATTAATTGCTCTTTAACCATTAAGAAAAATTCCTGGAATACCAAAATATTTTCTAAGGCTTTTTTTCAATTAGTTCATTTTGTGTTTTTTATTACTCTACTTCTGTATTTCATGGTGGCAAACCATACCCACATTATTCTCTATTTGTATCGTTCCTCATTATATTTACACAGAAGTATTTATATTATTTACTTCAAAGAAAAAATTTTAAAAATACTTCTTACTTCCTAATGTCCATGCTGCTATATATGCCCCTCCCGGAATGACTCTGTGCTTGACCGTGTTGCTTTCGCCAATGGCACACCAGCAAACATGTCATAAGCGGAGATTTGATGAGCTCTTGCATATTAAGACATTTTCTTTTGGTCATTGACCTGAGATGGCCATGTCGAATATATCAAATCTATTAGGGTTTTGTTCACAAATTTGAGGGAAAAAGCCATAATTGAGATGAGTAAGGATATTACTGAAGTATTACCATAATGGAATTAGAACAGTAATCAAAAAGATACTTACTCCTTTGTTCAATTTAATAAGACAATGCATCCTAGAGAAAGACCACTAACTTAAGAGTCCTGGCTTCTCCTCTTATGACATATGTGACCTTGGGCAAGTCATTTAAACTCTCTGTGCCTGTTTCTTCATTTGTAATATGGTAATAATAATAATAGTACCTATCTCATAGGATTTTTATGAGGAATTAAATGAGTTAATATTTCATAATGCTTAACATATGGGGCAATAGTGTTATCTAAACATTTGTCAAATAAATAGACAAAGACTAGACTTTAGGGCTTTATGAAGACAAGATTTTTGTAAAAGTTTGAAGACCTAGGCCAGTTAAATAGAGTCAGACCTCAGAAAGCAGAGCTTTCTAAGGACTTATAAGAATCCATTCCATTTGGGGGAAGAAATTTCAGGGACCCGAGTGAAGGAATGGGAAGCAAAGAAGGAGGAAAACCCAAATACAAGAATGGGTTTTGCTGCTAATCCACTAAGCTCGGTCCTGCCTAGGCTGTGAAGACTTCCTTAGAAATATCTGTTCCAGGGAAAATGCAAGGGAGCCTTTATCTACTGGCTCCCATTCTCATTGATCAAGGTTTGTCCTCATAGGATAAATTCCCTGGAACTTGCATGTTGTTAATAAAGGAACTGTGGTTGGGTTCCCCCAGGTTGCCCTTGTGGAGGCATCAAAAAAGGCTTATTGCAAATATCCGGAGATTTTCTGAACAGCTGAAGCAAGGTCTTGTCAGTTTACACCTGTTAGAAACTTATGACAAAGTAATGCTGAAATAAAGGGTGGGCTGACAGAATGTGAAGCAGGGGGACTAATTGTTGGCCGTAACATTGCAGAGTCAGGTGCAATCAAATAGAAAAACAAGGCAGAACGGCGCACAGAAAGGGGGTGGTAACCTACTTAAAGATAGGAGAGGGATAAAATAATTTTCAGAGGTATGGCAGGAGAAGGGACAAGACCAGGAAGTAATGGGATAAAGTGACCACTTTCTGGATATTTTCCAATGCTATTTCATTTGACAGAGAAGTATGCTTGAAAGCAAGGTAATTTCTGATGTTTTCTGAAAACTGTCAGTGTTCACTAGTCTACACCAATATTACTATCAATAAAATTGCATAATTAATTTTCAAAGTCCGTATAATTACTTTTCAGGTAACTCCATCTAGTAATTTAACAAATAAAATAGATAAATAGCATTTAAGGATTTTGAAACCAATCTGGCTATGGAAAGGCATAGAAGTCTATAAATAGGATAATTCATCTAATAAAGCAGAGGTGGCAATCCAATCTCCGTATCAGGCTCTGCTTAAATAAATAAAGTTAGCAGTTCTCATTAGTGCAGTGAACTGCACTTAGATGCTTTCATTATCCTTCTATAAGTTATGGTTATCCTAGAAAGATATATAGTCAAATAGAATCAGAAGAAAAATATTTTAAAAATATTTATGGCAGGGCATAGATAAAGAATTTGACACAACTGTATAAAATCTTTGAAAGTTAACTTCCAAAATAAAATATGATTTTATAGATTAAAATACGATTTTCCCTTAAAATCTCTTTTATTCTTCTGAAATCCTGCTATAAGGGCATCTGGCTTAGCTGCTGTTTTCACTGAACATGTTGATTATTTAGTGTCATGGAAACAGTAAGAATGAGTATGAAATAGTTCCATGTTGTGGGAAAGGTTGGTTCGCTATTCTGAAATGTAAAAATCACATGCAGTGTAAGCGTGCCAATTTTAAGGAATGCATCAATATCTGACATAGACTTACTATTTTTGTGTAGCTTTGACTTGCTAAAATGTGTTCTTTAAATCAATTTTAATCCAAATACTAAGAAATTATAACCTAGATTTGTATAGCTATTTAACATCAGGTCTTCAAAGTAGTTTCACATATTCTGTATCATTTAACAAGCAGTGTGGCATACTGGAAAGATCCTCAAAGTAGAAATCATGTAGCTGGCTTTTAACTTCCTTTCTGATGAAAATTAGCTGGCTGGAAACTTTGGATCACCTTTCTGCATTTAGGTACTATATGTTTAATAAAAATTCAGTTACATGATTTCAAAGTACCTCATAATTTATGAATTGTGGGATATTATTTGATATAGATTTGTTTTAAGTATGACATAATTGAACCTGATATTTCAAATTACTAGTTTCAAACTTTACACTTACTATAAATTTCCTATTGTTTAGTGGCAAGATATTGGCTGGTCAGTTTTCTCATTACTTCTGTTTTTTTAATAATTTGTCTGCCTCTGATAAATTCTGATCTTAGAAATTTTGAATAAAAGCACAATATATCATTTGGAAAATAGCCTTGTTTTCCTATTTTATGTTGAATTTCATACACTATTAAGGTGGAGTTGTTTTTTGGAGGGGGAAAGAGTTACGATATCTAGAATCATTATCCATGGCCTTTTTTATGTGTTAGCCTCAGCAAGTTTTTGGTAGCATAAGTATCAATGAATTAGGTTATCTCTTTCTTAAAAAATGGACAAATCTTACCCTCTGTCTGTTTGCTATTTGTAATGGAAAAGAGCATCACTGATTTGATAGAAAGCTTTGGCTCACTCTCAGATGGCTACAAAGATGGAGGAAACAAGGCTCTGAGCATTCAGTCTCCTGCTGAGAAAAGAACAAACAGAATCTCTGAAATTCATTGAGGATCTCTAGAAAATACCCAAGGAAATGTATCAGAAAACAAAAATGAAATAATGCAAATATGATACGTAAAGTTAATTGTGTACACCCCTCTTTTCAGTATAATTAGCAAAGTTAATGCCATCATAAATCCACTCATATTGTTAGAAATATCACTGTACAGAAAGTATTTCTGCTTATTGAAATATAAAGCTCAATGGAGCACAAGACTCCCAGCTTGAAACATTTAATCAAGCAGTGAAGACATGCAGCATATCATAAAATAAGACACACAAACCACGCTGAAGGAATTTTTGGTATTTTTAGCTTTTCTGAGCCATCAAAGATGATAAATACTTATTAATGGAATTATGAGCTATGGTTTATTATGTAAGATCTTCAAATTTTATTTTGAGCTACATTTTCCCCTGTAAGTATTAAATATCCTAAGTAATTAAAAATTTGCACATGAACTATGAGGTCTCTGTTCCCTATGTCTCTTTGAATCAATTATCATAACACAATCCTATGTAGAGAAAGATGCTCTCTAATTGATCAGTTTATTAGTAAGCAAAATATTGCTGACAACAGATAGCCAAGAGTAATGATAAAAAATGCACGTATATTAATTTATTAGTTAAGAAACAGAATTGGGTTGAAAAGCAGGAACTATGCTTTTGTCCTGAAGGTTCCTTCCTCTGAAAATTCTCTTGGCTCCTTGATTTTGTTAGTTTCTTTTCAATGTAATCACAGAGAGAATTTTACTTCTACCATAATCTCATCACACTTTAATAGTTTGTTTATTTGCCCGATTGGCTATAGTAATCACTGGGGGAAGAACATGAGATTATCTAGTTCACTATTTTATTACCAGTATTTGGAGCAAGGCAGAAGCATACCTGGCTTTTAGTATATTTGGTGAATGAATAAGTTCTTGTTTCTGCAGCCTTTAGACAGTGTCACGGAAGTTGCTCAGTATACAGTTGCTAAACTGAACTCAACTTTTCCTTGATACTATTTGTGTTACACCCTTACATTGCGACAAATCACCATATTTCATTTTTCTATCTCTAGGTTTCCTTCCAACTCTAAAATTCCTTAATTCTACTAATATCAATTATTCATAAATTCTATTGCTTGTAATCTTGTTGCTCTTCCAGGGCTAGAAAAATCCTAAAGGGCTTGCATAGGGATGAAAGTTATTTCCCTATATTATTTCCACCTGTACGGAGTTAGGGCTTGAGTACTGCTTCCCCTGGGGAACGAGCCTGGTTATGTTTTGGCTGATAGCTAAAAAAACAAACAAACAAAAAAAGAAAACGGCACACGTACCATTAAAGTAACATGTATGAATGTATGTTTAGAACTCAGCTAAGAAGTGTTATTTCACATCAGATTCACATCATGCATCATGATTAAGTGCGACCATTTCAAAATATGAAACAAAACGAAAGACGATTCAAGCTCAAGCATAGTCATCTCTTTTCTAGTTTAAGTTGAATGTGATTTATTTGGCCTTCTCTTCGACATTGCATTTATAATTGGGGGTACTCTTGCTTTTCTGATCTCTATTTGGCTGAGAACCAAAGGGCAGTAGTTCCACTTGTTACTGCTCCCTTGGGGTTTCAGAGCGGGCTATTTTCTTGTCATGCAGCAGTTAAAATAGTTTTCTTTCTGTTGCAAAGATGTATTTTCTAAAATGCTTGGAACAATGAGCTTCGCTCTGTGTTTGCCTGGATGAGGTTTTATAGTAAGCTGTCGCTGTGTTTCAACTATTTAAAAGACAGAAAACAAACAAA
>NW_012153618.1:5396611-5398436 GCF_000956105.1 Propithecus coquereli | reverse complement strand
TTATTAGTTACTTTCCAAAATTTCCAGCAAAACCATAAAATGCCCCTGAGAGTGATCAGAGTCATGACATCTGTAATCTAGTATGTTATTTTCTTTTTGAAATAGTGTGCCCATCAAAGGTCTTGACATTTCCCCCTAAGGTTATGGTTTGGGATAGTGGGATGACCAGGCTCAAGTTCTTGTTCACCTTTAAGAACTCACCAAATAGAGAGCGAATGGCCCTAAGATAGAGAAGCCAGAGGCACCAGAAAAACCATAGCCCGAACTGCCACCCCCCGCAAAAAACACCCCCAAGTCAAGGCTTTGTTCACCATTTGCTCTTTGAGGAAAGCAGAATGTGCGGGCAGTATTTTTTAGGCTGTAATTTACCAGCCTTGATTTTGAAGAAGAGGAGAAGTGAATGATCCCCATGTGTTTTTCTCACTTCCTCACACTGAGGTTTTGGGCGTTTGCGCTTCCCTGATATTACACCCAGAACACCTGCACTCAAGGTCATAGGTACGGCAGGAACTTTTCTGTGCAAAACAATGGAAGAGAAGACAAGAGTAGACATTCAAGGTCCTTGTTACCCCACAGCCTGGTCAGCTACCTCCTGCCGTAGGTGACCCACAGAAAGAAGCTTGGAATAACCCACTCCCCCAATCCCATCCCATAGGTTTCTCACAGTTTGTTTGTATGTTCCTTTTTTCCTTTCACTCATTTCTTCTATAGTTCTTGTGGATTGGTTGGCCTTGGAAAAGGATGCAAGTATTCCCACTAATTTATCACCTTAGTGAGACAAATGATAAAGTTCTTGAAGTAATCTGCTTTCTTTTTTCTTTCTTCCTTATTTTTTAAAGAGAGAACTCCTGAAGTCTTATCAGTATGTTAAAAAATAGACTGGTTGTCTCCCAATCCCACTGCATAGTTGGTGGGACTTACTTTTTCTATCAGGCTGAAAACTTTCTTTTCTGCATATTTACGTGAGAACCTCTGAGTCTTGGCATCTATGCTTCTGGTCGTTCTAATTTCTTATTTTGGGGGAGCATCTCTACTAGCTTACTGAGAAAGAGTATCCAGGAGACACAATTTTGAGACTTGGGACTTGTATGTCGAAGAATGCCTTTACTCTCAAATAATTTGACTAACTTGACGTCTTAGGGGAAAATAATTTCTCTTCAAGATGCTAAAGGCATTTATTCTACAGTTTTCTAGCGTCCTGTTTTTTAAGATCCCTATTCTATTTTGAGTTATGATCCTTTTATATCTCACATGTATGTGTGTGTGTGTGTGTGTGCATATGTTCTTGGTTTCTGAGTTGTCTGAAAGATTTTAGTATCTTCTCTTGATTCATGCTATTTAAAATTCTGTGATTGTATGTCTTGGTGTGGTTCCCTTCAATCTGGTGTCAAAAGAAGAGGGGCAGACAAGTATCTAGAGAAGAAAGAAAAGTTACATTGGCGCAGGGGATTTGGGCTTCAGCTGATCTGGCTTGCTGAAAAAATAAACGAGAGAAGTTTTAAAAGATGAAACAAAACAAAGCAACAAAAACTATAGCATTTATAAATTTCTGAGTTTTATTTGTCTATTCATGGTAGAAAAACAGCAACTTTCTCACATGAATATCATGTTCACAAAAGGCCTGACTTATTTTCAGACATCAGTATAGCCAAAATCAGGCACCAATTATTTTTATTAGGGAGCCATTTATGGAAAACATTCAAGAATCAATCAGAACAGCCTTTACATTAGGTTTATCTCAGGGTGTCAAATTGTGTGTGTGTGTGTGTTTTATGACTGTGGAACGGGAAGTACTTAGACATTAGCACTTAGACAAAGCAAAATG
>NW_012153618.1:5385710-5392501 GCF_000956105.1 Propithecus coquereli | reverse complement strand
TAATTTCCACACTTTATAATTATAGTTGTAGAGTCTTCTCTGGAGGCCATGAAATCTAAGGTAGAATGCCTCATTTCTTATTTCTGTTTGCAGGTGTAATATATGACCTTGGCCTGCATGTGCTTTCATGAGAGGTTAAGTGAATAAGTGGTTGAAAGAGGTAAACTAAGAGTATTTAAATTCAAAGGTTACTTCTTGTATTTGTAGTTTGTCTTATCTTTCCATCGATAATAAAAATATCATCTATTATATGCATTAGGAATTGTTGAAAGTGCTTTATACACCTAAAAATTGGTCTAGTTATTCCACACAGTGACTTTATAAGGTAGCAACTTTTGTTACCTCTGTTTACAGCTAAGGAATCTGAAGGACAGAGCTAGTAGGTGGTAGAGGTGATATTTAAACACCGTTTGTCTAATGCCAGTGTCTTAACTACTTCCTCCCATGCAGAGGGAAGGGGAGGCATTCTGTTATTCTTCATTACATGTAGGCAGTAATTCATGGGCATTGTTGTGTATACAGTATATGCCCAATGCATAAGAATGCTAAATAACTTCTCGTAGCTTCCCTTTTCAGGATGAGGGGCAAGTGGGGTCTCACATTCCCCCTCCCTCCAGTATTCCTCATTCCTGTGGACAGGCACTAAATATTTCACAGATCACAGTTTGAAACTGTTGCTATAGGAAATGTGTTGAACAGTGTCCCTACTTTCGGGGCTAATATTCTCAATCAGCTTAGATTGATGCAAATAAATATCAAGGCAGCTACAAGTTGCATTCAATTTAAATAATTACATTGATAAGTTCATAAATAACGTGACAACCCTGAATGTTCCACGTGGCAGAGCAGAATGTAAAACAAAATGACAATATGATGGATAGGTAGAGACATAGACAGATAGCAAAAGGCAAAAATGACTGTCTCAGAAAGGCAGGTTTAGGGACCATTAAGATTTTAAGTTGAATCAGTCTGTAAATTGGAGAACATTATCACTTACAGTATTGTTGCAAGGTTTAGATGAATTAATATTTCTAAGTATTCTTGGCACAGAATATAATAAATGCTCAATGTCTTCAGTAAACAAACTTCTCTCCTTCCATATATGCCTTGACATCTGAAAGATCATTTCTTTAAAGATACTACAGCATATATTATATGATATTTCTACTGCTTAAGTTTCTAGGGGAATAAAGTTTATCTAGTCAGTCTCTCTTTTTTTAATACTTTAAAAAAATATTTTACAAAATCTTTGTTCTTTGCCTTTCAGTATTTCATATAATAAAAACTTTAAAGTTAATTATATACTTTTTTTAAATAAGATATTGAGCAAGAAAACTCATCTATTCTTTAATTGTTTTTTTTTAAATGAATCATTGTGGTTTTTTTTTTATAATTGTAATTAGGGTTACCAAATCATTAGTTCTAGGTTAGAATTATAAGCCATTATCAAAGGTACTCACAGTATATTGTAATTAGGGTTTACTTGATTAGGAAATTATAAGAAAATGAACATTTTTTTCTGTGTGAACAATGAAATCAGTTGAAATGTTTTGTGGAGTTAATGTGATGATAGCAAAGCTGCAGAATTATAGGTAACATTATTACTGCAAAAACATTCTGTTAAATTTTGGAAATTATATCTTTCTTTATTGGGCCCTATTCATTTTAGAGAATATCAAATATATATATTCTGTAAAATATAGGCCTTTTCTCTTAAATCAATGCTGGCATAAAAATATTTTATTTTTAAGCATTTGTGAGGCAACTAAAACTTATTATGTGTATGAAACAGGAAATAGTTGTATTTGCTTAATCTGAAGTGATAATAATACTTTGTAGAATATTCCTTTATTACATTTATGAATAAGAAAATAAGTTTTCCCATTCTTATCTAAGAAACATAGCAATATACTTTTTAGAAGTTTGTAAATTTGTTGCATCCTTTTGATTAATGCAGTATATTATTTCTCACAATTTATAATGGATTTCTAATAATCTTGACATTTGAAACTTTATACGATTTCTATTATTTCACTTTTCTGTTTGACTGGATTGATGCACTACTACTTGTAGTTTACTATAAAGTGGCTTGATTCTTTCTGAAAATTGTAGTCCCAATGGCTTTTATAATGTTTTAAACTGATTCTGGGTCCATTTTTCTCTTGGTTGGTGAAACACTTCCACATGTCATGGTAAGGGCCTTGCCTTTTCTGTTCCTTGTAAGTAGATTCTTTTGCAGATTTACATAAACACATTTTCTGGAGACAACGTTTACAGCAGTCACTCATGACAGCAGTGGTCCGCGGCGGGCATTTCACATTCTCTAGTTATCTGCCGTTCGGGAGGATACCGCTGATTGCCCATCATTCCTACTGCCCAGATGTCATTCAAAGGGTTATTTGTTATTGCAGTTTATAAGAATCTTTAACATTAAGGTCAATTAACCCAACAGTGCCACAGAATGAGTCAGGTTCAAATGAAAGTTTCAGATGCTATTTGTGAAATTATCATGAAAGATGATGAGGAAGAAATTTGTTACTAATGATTGAACTATGTTTAGGATTATTTGTTTTTCTGAAACGTATACTCCCCATGTTCCCAATTCCTTAAGTGATGTTGAAATAAATATTTTCAAAATACCTGGAAATGCACGCCCCTCCTTGTTAACTTCCAGTACCAGCATACATTACAGTAGCCGTACCAGTGTATAAGTGGCAATAATCCACCATTTTAAAAGTGCAAGCCCCAAAGAAGACAGACAACAATATTTGCGAGCAGATTGGAATAGTTAAGATATTTTATCTAGCAGTATGTCCAGATTAATTTTACATACCAAAATTTTACAAACTCTTTTTTACATACCAAAATAAAACACTGCATATAAAATCATGAAGTTATATATTGCTTTGATAAATAGTAAGTAAGAGGTATCTTTCATCTCTGGACTGAGGCTAAACTGGGTCTAAACATGTTTTGTATTCTCTGGACTTTGAAATCTGTCCCTCAAGAGAATAAGCAAGTTAGGTCTCTTTATGAAAAGTCAACCCTGGTTACTTTGAAAAAAATATTTATTTGGCCTTTTAAACTTTGGGGCCAGCCAGGTCAGAGAAAAGCTGGAACTTAATACTTTTTATTATGAATTTAAAATCTTAGAAAACTTACTTTCTCATAAAAGACTGGAATTATCATTTAATGAAAACAAATATTGGTTATTTTCCATCTGGTCATAATTACATATGTAAGCAGACATGCCTTGAATTTTAATTTTTTTTCTTTGTTAAGGTTACATGTTTTTACTCACTTTTTCATTGGTAGTTCTTTTTGTATGACAGAATATATTTTCATACCAATTTTATTGTTTATATTTCAGATTCACTTAACTAAGAAAATAAATACTATTTTTTCTTATTTGGGATAGTCCCACAATGATTATATCACTTTTGTTTAAATAGCATGACTTATAACACTCAGATAGGCTTTCTGAGAACACTGAAGTAGGTGGCCAGCTGCAGTTCCAGGACAGATGAGAAGAAAAAGTTCGGTTTTAGTAAGAGAACTGGGTTAGGTATGGTTCCTGAGACAAACCTCCCTCCCAACTACCACAGCAAGCCAAAATTTTCTTCAATCTGTACTGTCTTGTTATGCTGTGACTTTCTCAACTATTCACTGAAACCTCTAGAAAGAAAATCCTGCATTTATGCAATAAGTTAATTAGAGAAGAACTATTCTAGTAAAAAATATGAATGAAGAGGAAATTGGGAGACAATAGATGAACTATTAATGCTCTTCTTTGAATTACCTTTTTCTTCACTGGTAGATATTCTTCTCACTCCTCTTCCTGCTGTAGTAAAGAATATTCAGGTAGAATAAGTAGATAGACACGAGGGCATGATGCAAAGAAGACATGGATAGTCAGCACTTTCAAATTGTTTTAATTATTTCTCATCAACAAAAGAATTGAGAACTAAGGATGTCACATTACTAGAAAGTGAAATTTCGTATGAGATCTAATAGGGTGCAATCTTGGAAAAAGAAAGTTCCGTTCTGTAGAATGAGAATTGTCCATGAAAATCCATGTGAAGACATGCAGAGCGAGAGTCCAGGATTGTTTTATTCAAGGCTCATGACATAACCAGATTTGAATAACGAGTAACCAGTGTGAACATTGTGTATGTATAGAACCAGCTTTAACAATTATTGTTTATGGTGCCCTTGGAAACCCTAATAGAGCATAGAAAAATGAGTTCAGGATAAATAAGGAATTCCCAAGGGCTGAAGATGTTGGAATTTTTAGGCACAGGAATCTAAGTACCTTTGAGAGAATGATTTGAAAATTCTTGGATTGATAAGGAAATTCTCTCTTCACAAAGGATGACAAGCAGATTCTGAAAAACGGAGAATACTATTTGAACCAATATCAAACCAACACTAACTCACATCTATGTAATGATTTCATTGACTTGGTCTTGTTTGATGGTAATTACTAACAAGCAAAAAAATAAACCAAGTCTCCCAAAAAACATTTAAGACAAGAAGTCTCAAAAAAAAAAAAAAAAAAACCCAAACAGCACTATTTAAATTTAATTGCACACCTGGGACTACTTTGAAAAATACTGTTTTGTAGTTTTCTTGAGTATATATAACTTTCCTAAGGTTTCCTATACATCCTGCTGCTCGCTAACAGCTAGAAATCATTTTGTAGAATAAAAGGGAAGGGGATCTTATTACTTTTAAGGCAGTAGGGCAGAAAGGGGCTAAAAATCAGCATCTCATTTTTCAGTTGATATAGCCAGAGACTAGGCAAGTAACAGCTAATGGCAGAGATAAATAAAAATAAGCAGATTAGGAAGAAATGAAAAAGAACATAGGCAGCTAGGGTGAGTTGATAAACTTGACAGCCAGGAAGCTCCCATGTTCCCTAATTTTTTTTTTTTTCCTGGCCCAATATTTTGTGATTAAACATGTATTTGGTATCCCACAAATCTGTTCCTTGGCACATTTGTAGTATAGTTGATTTTGTAGAAAAGCACATGCTTATTTCTCACATATAGAAATAGCGTGATCTAATAACACCTTTATGATTTATATTCCAATTAACAGATTCTGAAAATATTTTGTTTATCCTGATAAATAACTTACATCTGCTTTATATTTTTTGTATTTGCTTCAGGCTTCATTTCCATCCCATAAAATTTTGTGAGCTATGTTCTCTCCTTTAAGTCTATTTGTATTTCTACTTAGTAGAAAGCTATTTGAACAAAATAGTATAATTTACTAGCTATTTTTCTTAAAACTCTCCCCTAACAAAAGTTTATTACATCACTGCCAAGTATACATATCCAATCTGTTTTATGCAAAATATATTTCACACTGTAAGTGGTCATAGTGTAAAGTTGGCATTTAGAAAATATATTTTTCATATTTACAGCTATAATGTAAAAAGCATAAAATCTAAAATATGAAAATGTGCTTTATTTTCAACTAAGGGCATGATATATATATTGCCATTATAAATATTATATGTAGAGATGAATTTTCCTCAGAATTTGAAGATCTATCATAAAATACGTTCATATATAATGATCTTTTGTATAATTTACTTTGGACTACTGTAGCACTTATATTCTTAATGAGGAGTATATGTTCATTTCATATTGTTAGTATCTGCAATAAAGCTTCAAATTACCAGCTATTTTATTGGTATTGTGTTTTCTAGAGCACCATCAGCATGTGAATTCTTAACCTGTGCTTCAGCCGTTTCCTATGTATTTGAGCTAAAATTACAACCTGAATTTCACATGTCAATTGCTAAGTCCACATTTTGCTCAATACCAAAGGGATCAGAGAAAAATCCCTCCTGCTTGGTCTGGGGACCAGATACTCAGCAGGTTCTATCCAGAATCAGATACAACCATTGTCCTTTTTATCATTCTAAAATAAGATGTAAAATCAGGAGGATGGCTTAATCATACTACAAATAAACTTATCCCACAAAAGTCATTATTTACAGTAATATTATAACTGTTTCTACTCTGATAAAGAAAGAAATAAGCAAATAATTATATCATAATGTGGTAAGGCTATAAGTACAATGTACTGTTAGGTTTTAGAACTGTTCTTGCAGAATTTGAAAAGCTTCTTAGATACAACTAGGTTTCTATGTATTAATATATATAAATATGAAAATAAAGGAAAGATGTATAGGAATTAAAATGATTGAACTTGCTGACTAAATGCAAAAATATTTATTTAAACATTTGCAAAGTTTAAAGATGATTTTAAGTAAAGTTTTTTTATATGTATAAATCTTTAATTCAAATCCTGAGTTTGGGTAACTTAAATACTTTTTGCATTATTTGAATTACTAAAGTGATCCTTTATTAATTATTCTACTATATAATGCTATTCATGACCTGGTAGCATTCTTTTATATTATTTGTGTGTCTTATGGAAATAGCCCATACATAAGTTTGAGACTTTTTTACATGAATTCCAGTTGACACCTATACTTGTCATTTTCACTCTATGTATTTTATAATTTTTGGTAGGGGTGTGACTGAAGAGTTTAGTCAATTCACTTTAAGATTTTTATTTATAGTACTCATAGAATTTTTCAAAAATAAATTGTAATTGGTCTACCTTGTATTTGAACAAGTGGATAAACAGTTCAATCATTTTGAAATTCATCTTAGTATTAAACTTCATATCCTACATATTTCTAAATAGAAATGATGAACCAATATATTCACAATAGACAGTCTCTTGAGAATAAAAACCCTATCTGGCAGGTG
>NW_012153618.1:5367477-5385660 GCF_000956105.1 Propithecus coquereli | reverse complement strand
TTTATGAAATTTATAAAATAATACCCATAAAATAATTTGAGTGATTACTAGTAGTCATTTACTATTATACTCAGATAAAATAAATATACCTTAGTCTAACAAAGTTTTAGTCATTTGACAAATGGGTGGCTTCCTTTTATTTTATTGCAATTGTGAGACTTGTTAATTATTTATAGAATTTATATGACATTAGGTTATAGTTTCTTTCCTATGGCTATTTTGTCAGCTTGTAATAAAACTTTGAAACACACTATTTGAGACAATGTAAATTCGCTATTTTAAATTTTGATCAGTTTCTACTTAATATGTTTACTTTTATGGGAAAATGTTGATTAACAATGAACTGAAATGTTGTCTTTAGCCCTAATTAAATATATTTTTGAAAGTGTTTCTTAAAATGACAAAAACAATAACAAAACACCAGCAATATAAACCTTCACATAGTAAGAACTCAAACAGCATAGTTTAAATCTAGTTTAGGTTCTACTTAATATACAGCTGTATTATATGAGACTAACAGACAAAAGAGAATTAAAAAAAAAAAATTCTCCCTGAAGGTAGGACTAGAACTGAGGCCGGCACTGTGTCCATGAAGATGGTTATGAATTTCTAGTTTCTGCTGTGCTAAGATCACAGTTCTGGGTGAATCTGTGACTAAAGAACAAATAAACAACATGCCCTCTTGGTGTTAGGGACTTGGAAATAAGAGGATTAAAAGTGAGCACTGCTTGAGGAGGTCTCTTTCCCTGAGGATTCTCACTGCATTCAGCATCAGCCCTTCACAGGTATTTGTGGGTTGAATGAGGGTGAAGGAGACCTGGGATGAAGGGAAGCCGCGTAGGCAGACCCAGCGCATGCTGCACTGGCTCAAGCAGCAAATCATGGCCTGGGATGGAATGAATAAATCTGGCGCACATCCCGCTGAGTTGTCCCTTTTAGCAGGTGTGGTATCCTGAGAGCCCCATCCTGGATGCTGTCTCCCAAATTCCAGCTCAGTCCCTCACCTAGACTACTGTAACCACCTCCTAACTAATCTCTCCATCTCACGTTTGCTGCCTGCAATCCAATTTCATGGTCCAGCCAGTGATTATGTTGAAATACAAATCAGCTTGCTACAAGAAATATTTTCTTCCCAAGGCTATTCATTGCTCTTAGAACAAAGACCAGTGTTCCTGGAGTAACGACAAGGTCCTGCAGGATCTGGCCCCTGCACATTTCTAGAGCCTCATTTTTACTACCTGGCCAGTCCTTCTTAGCCCTTCCCTTGTTATTCCTGTCACCCTGGCCCACCAGCTTGTTTCAGATCCTCCAATATGTCGTGCTTCTTCCACTCTTGGCCTTGTGCTGCAAAGGCTCCCAGGCTTCTCTGCTGAGCCAACTTTTATTCATCCTTCACATCTCATCTCAAACCTCAGTTCCCCCAAGAAGTCTTCCCGGATGCTCCAGAGTAGCTCTGATCCTCTCTTGTAGCCCTCGGCGTGCCCTGTGCATTGCCGTACTTTGTAATTACATATTTATCAAAGATTAAGGAATATGTCTTTCTGAGTAGAGAGTTATTGGCCTTTGCACCCAACACCTCTTCAAAAGGAAGAAATATATTTCCCGTTCTTCACACAGTTTGGAAGTTTATGCCCTTCCAAATCAAATGCATTGCTAGTAGGGATTGCTAGTGATCAAATGTGACCCCCTCCAGCACAGGGATAGGCACATGACTCACGTGGGACAGTCAGAGACTTTCCCCAAGAATTTTGGCATTGGAAGGAATCAAGGAAATATGGTCCCTATCTGGTACCTAAAGCCAATAAGGATAAAGTCAGCATCCAGAGTTAGAGATAAGAGGCGTGGATATGGTCTAGGGGACATTGTGGCTGTCCCTGAAGCCACCGGAAGCCCTGCTCTGTTGGTCATTTAGTTTGTATACAATAAAAATCCTACTTTTACTTCTAAGTTGTTTGACTTAGGTTTCTCTCACAGCAAGGATAACAGCCCTGACTGAAAAAAAATCTTACGTCATGAGACTATATGTTCTATGAAGGCTGCTTTGCTTAGCAAAGGTAGTATTTAACAAAAATTTGTTAAATGAATGTGCTTCATGCAATGATCAATATATTTTTTCTTTATTTCAGCATATTATGGGGGTACAAATGTTTAGGTTGCATATGTTGCCCTTGCCCCCCACCCCAAGTCCGAGTTTCAAATATGTCCATCCTTCCGGTGGTGCGCATTGCACTCTTTGTGTATGCAAATACCCGTCCCCTCCCCCCTCCCCCTGCCCAACATCCAATAGATGTTATTCTTATATGTGCACTTATGTGTTGATCAGTTAATACCAATATATTTTTAATTTTCTAGTAATCATCCTTTTTTGAAATGTGATCTGAAGGGAAAAAAATTTTTTTAAATATTTCAGGGCCACTGACTTTAAAGATGAAATTATATTTAGGTATTATTTCTCCATAAATTTCTAAAATTACGCATGCAGATAGAAAATGATTAATAAAACAAGTAGGTAACAAAAAAATTAAATTAGTGAATTTTTTGATACTTGGAAAAATTAGATTTTCATTTTGCGTTTGAAACAAAGATTCAAGATTGTTTGCACAGGTTTCTAGGAGATTTTTAATCTGATTATTTCACCAAAATCATTTTAATGTTTAGCTCTAAGATATAAAAATCATACTTATACACCCTGGGTAAAAAAAAATGATTAACTTTGCCGAGACAGAATGGGGTCAGTACAATCTGACTTAAAAAAGAAATCCCCAAATAACCTTGTCTTGCCACTATGGCAGCTGGGGCAAGCAATATTCAAGGAATGAGTCAACACTTAGAAGAGTGTTTGACAGTGATCAATCCCCTGGAACCTCCAAAATGAACTTAAATGAACAAATCATAATCCCTGTCACTGAGAATGACAGCACTAATGGTCAAAGTGTGGGCCAGAGAGAGGTTCAGAGCTAAGTGGATCTTTAGTTATATATTATTAGTAGTAGAAAAACGCTTCCTAACTAAGATGTGCTCTAAATGTCTCTCTCTCCCTCTGTCTCTCTTTTTCTCTCTCTCCCTCTGTCTCTCTCTCTCATTTCTATTACTACCTATCTATATTTAAATCTACTCATTCTTCATAAATATTTTAATATACAGTGGTTACCTTAAGATAAGACTGATCAAGCACTGTTTGCCAAATGTCATTTTAGTCTAAATCCCAAAATTCTATTTATTAACAAAATGTTTTACTGTATATCTCTTTTGATGTTTTTTTTTTTTTTTTTTTTTTTTTTGAGACAGAGTCTCACTCTGTTGCCGGGGCTAGAGTGCCATGGCGTCAGCCTAGCTCACAGGAACCTCAAACTCCTGGGCTCAAGCAATCCTTCTGCCTCAGCCTCCCGGGTAGCTGGGACTACAGGCACGCGCCACCATGCCTGGCTAATTTTTTTTCTATATATATATTTTAATTGCCTGGCTAATTTCTTTCTATTTTTAGTAGAGATGGGATCTCACTCTTGCTCAGGCTGGTCTCGAACTCCCGAGCTCAAACGATCCACCCGCCTTGGCCTCCCAGAGTGCTAGGATTACAGGCATGAGCCACCGCGCCCGGCCTCTTTTGATGTTTTAAAAATATTCATATACATGTAATGGAAAGAAGAGCAGGTATTAATCCATTCAACAACCAATCATTTAAAATGGCAAGTGGACTATAGCTCTTCAGAAAATGGTTGAGGATCTTTGAGCATGGCACTATTAATATATTCCTAACTAGGACAGTTCCAGAATTAGACTTTTATTTTCATGTGGTTTATTAAAACAATACAAGAAAATACATAGTACAAGCAGCTGAGATCTTGAGAGACAGATGTCTAGAACAGCTGAGACATGTGAACGGCTTAATTTATGGAAGTGACCAATCAAAAGACCCAGTTAGAAGAGGAAGGGGAGGAAAATAGCCAGGAAGCCAAAGAAGGTTTCAGGGTTGGGCTGAAGCACAATGTTACAGTAGGTGGGAATATGTCTCATCCTTAGCGGCCTGCCATGAATCAAAGTTGCAGAACATTTTGTATCAGAATAAGGTACCTGGAAAGCCAGAGCAGTCTCTCTGATTGTTTAGAGTTAGCATCCTCAGGTCTGGAGGATGGTGGCTACATATGCACAGAATATGGAGAACTATAGAGTATTGGTGGCTCATAATTTCCAGGTGAAGGGATATCCCCAAAGTTCTTATAATTCTGGTATATTTTTTTCAATTCATCATCTGGGTCAGAAGTGTTTGAATAAAGTTCTTAGAAAGTTAAGTCTTATTTTCGTAGGTCACTTTCTAACTAAACACATGGGCCAGATGATAGGATGGTAGTTTTGATCAGTAGCTTGCCTTCACTGGGTACCAAAAGAGTGCCTTGGGTGCCTGATGGCAGAGGGCTTCAGTAAGGTGAAGAAGACTTTAGAAAGAGGAAACAGTGGACTCAGAATAAATTTTGTACTTTTCTAATTTTGCCTAGGGTTTTCATTACAAAGAGTCAGGGAAAAAAAATGAATAACTTTGTTTATTCAGGAATACCATCAAAAAGCTGTTTTTTTAATACTTGATTTCAGATTGTTTGGTGTCTGGTGGGAAAAGCATAATCAGTTAAATGTGGTGAAATATTTAAAGGTGTGGAGATAAGTATGGTGATCACCATGATTAAATAATTTGATCTACTGTGTCGTGTTGTTCCTACTGTATTGCTCTCCATATGGAACAAACATTCTTCTTGTGAAATGAAGTATTATTTTACCAGCTCAAAATAAGATATACATATATCAAGAGTGGACACCTTAAATCCACTCTGTTGTAGTATGTTTCTATTTATGAGTTATAATTTTGTGAAATTATTTTGGGGTGCCATGCCATGCAAGCTTTGAGGAAAGAATTGTAGATAACAAGCTCAGTTAGTACAGCAAACCAATAAAGGCAAGCTCTTCCAAGAAGTTTCTGGGATAGTCATTAATACAGGAACTTAATTTGCCTCATAATGATTTACTACCAATTCCCCCAGAAGCTCAGAAATGTCTGACTTTCTTGAACAAGTGCTCTATTTGAACACTCTGTCACATGGTCACGGAGGCTTAAATATATAGTTGACCCTTGAACAATACGAGTTTGAACTGCTTGGGTCCACTTGTATGTGGATCTTCTTCTGCCTCTGCCACCCTGGAGACAGCAAGACCAACTCCTCTTCTTCCTCAGCCTACTCAATATGAAGATGAGGAGGATGAAGAACTTTATGATGACCCACTTCCACTTAATGAACAGTAAATGTACTTTTTCTTTCTTGTGTTTTTCTTTGTAAAATTTTCTTTTCTCTAGCTTACTTTATTATAAGAATCCAATAACTAATACATATAACATAGAAAATATGTTAATTAATTAATTGATGGTCATAAATAAGGCTTCTGGTCAACAAACAGTAGTTAAGTTTTTGGGGAAAAGTTCTACACAGATTTTCAACTGTGAAGGGGTTGGCACCCCAACCCATGTTGGTCAAAGCTCAACTGTATGCGGAGAAAGTCATAAAAATCTTCTAAAACAGATAAAAAAAAAGTTGCAGAGTTTTAATACTTCAAGCAAATTGACCATTAAAAATAAGCATTCCATATCACTCTGTAGAGATTATTGACAGAATACATCATAAAAAATAGAACTTGTCCTTCCTTTACTCAAGGATTAACTAGTAAAATAAACTAGTTGCAAAAATATATGCACAAAAGACAGCATTTAACCTTTCTTTCATATAAAATAAACTATCTCGAAGACCTATTTAAATTAAATTTGTAAAATAAATTTGAAATTTTGGAAATCTCTTGAGGGTGAATAACCAATGGAGTTGAGGAAAGAGAGGGTCCTTATAGCCATGTAGGCTGGTAATCAGATCCACACCCCATTAACAAGCCACCATTGGTCAGTCCAGCTTCAGAACCCAGCTTTTCCATTGGCAGAGTGGTGATAACTAATATCCTTTAATCTTTGCATCAATTCTAAAAACTAGAATATTGTAGGTGTTTAATAATTTTTTGAATTTTACTCTATATTTTCTTACAAAAAATAAGTTACATTGCACATAACTCGGTTTTATAATTTATTATTAAAAAGCAGTTGCTTAAAACAAGTCATTTGAAATCACTTAAAAAGGCACCACAAACTTTTAATAGACTCTTAGTAACAGTAAGTAATTACTTTAGATTTTAAAATAAATCAGAAATGTTTAATAGTTGGCAATGCAGTATCCATATAGCACAGGATAAGCAAGTGATTTCATAGTTCAGGAAGTAAAATATTCAACTAATTAGACCATTTGGACATCTTGTCCTTTAAATATCAGATATAACAATATGACATAAAAATGATAAACAGAATGTCTATCACAAAATCTGAATCATGATCAGAATATTTAAATGTTAAATTTGTTAGCTTTTCTAATTTTCTTTCCTTCTCAAAGGTAATAATATCCTGCTTATATTTAAGATTAATCACTGCATCTTCCTAAACAAAGGCTTTCTAACCTTCCACTTAGGTTTTTCATTCCTGGTCCAAAACCACAAAATCTTTCTCAGCAACCACTCTTAGGCAGTTACCTGAGTCAGGGTGACAGAGCAGAAATAGTAATGCATCAGGAATTATAATATTAATAATAGTTCCAGATTCTTTATGTTCTTGACATTTAATATTTCAAGGTCTCAGTAGCATCCAAAGAGGGCAGAAGGGTGCACGAGGTGACTTTCAAAGTCCTTCTGACTTGGTCTTTCTGCGTGTAGCCTATACTCTGTAATATCACTTAGAACATCCAATAATGAGAAAGTTGGGGCTGGAAAGAATCATAAAATCAGGGACCTCATGTATCTGAAGAGTCCATTCCAACTACCCTCACTTTTCTCTCTTGTCTCTGCTCTGGACCTTTCCATATTGTGATTTTGATGTTACCACGAATTCCATTCCTTAGAGCAAGCTTGGGCAAATGACTGCCTGTGAGCCAAATTCTTACTAGCTCTTGTTTTTTTTTTTTTTTTTTTTGAGACACAGTCTCACTGTGTTGCCTGGGCTAGAGTGCCGTGGCATCAGCCTAGCTCACAGCAACCTCAAACTACTGGGCTCAAGTGATCCTCCTGCCTCAGCCTCCCGAGTAGCTGGGACTACAGGCATGCGCCACCATGCCCGGCTAATTTTTTCTATATATTTTTAGTTGTCCGATTAATTTCTTTCTATTTTTAGTAGAGACGGGGTCTCGCTCTTGCTCAGGCTGGTTTCGAACTCCTGAGCTCAAACAATCCGCCTGCCTTGGCCTCCCAGAGTGCTAGGATTACAGGCGTGAGCCACCGTGCCCGGCCTAAGGTCCTGTTTTTGTAAATAAAGTTTATTGGAACACAGCCATACCTGCTTGTTTACTATTGTCTCTGGCTGCTTTCATGCTACAAAGGCAGAACTGAGGAGCTATGAAAGAGCCTCTATTGTCACAAAGTCCAAAATATTTACTACCTTGCTATTTAAAGAAAATGTTTGCTGACTGCTTCCCTAGAGAAACACAAGCAAACTCCATTAATCAGTAAATGGATATTATGGGAACGTTCATGGGCACTTTAAATTATCTATAAGATATAATTTTTATCTAACTGAAATTTCGTATCCTTTCAGCAATATCTCTCCAATCCTCCACTTCCCAGCCCCTGGTAACCACCATTCTACTCTCTATTTATCTGACTGTGTTATTTTTTAGATTCCACATATAAGTGAGATCTTGTGGTACTTGAATTTCTGTGCCTGGCTTGTTTCACTTTACATAATGTCCTCTAGGTTCATTCGTGTTGTTGCAAATGACAGGATTTTCTTTTTTTAGGTTAAAATAGCTTGTCTTTGTGTATACATACCACATTTTCTTTATCCATTCATCTTGAGAAACACTTAGGTTAATTCCATATCTTGGCTATTGTCAGTAATGCTACAATGAACATGGGAATGAATTCAAGAGATCTGTTGTACACCATGATGACTAAAGTTGAAAACAACATATTGCATACTTGAAAAGTACTAATAGAGTAGATTTTAAGTGTTATCACAAAAAAAAAAAAAATGATGAGCAGATCAGGTAACATTAATTAGCATATGTTAATTAGCTTGATTTAACCATTCCACAGTGTATACATACATCGAGGCACCATATTGCATACCATAAATATATACAACTTTTTAATTTCAAAATATTGAGGGGATACACATATTTTTGGTCACATGGATTGCTTTTATATTAAATAATGCTGCAGTCATGGCTGTAAGTGTGCCCATCACCCAAATAATGATCATTGTACCTGTTGGATAGGTTTTTGACCCTCCCCTCCACTCCCTCCCTGCCTGCTTGATTTAAACTGAATTTTACTTCCCTCTGTGCATATGTGTACTCGTTGGTTAGTTCAATTTAATAACGAGTACATGTGTTCATAAGTGGATTAATAACATGTGGTATATGTATGCCATGGGGTACTACTCAGCCATAAAAAAGAATGAATTAATGCCTTTTGCAACAATTTGGATGGAAAGGAAGACCATTTTCCTAAGTGAAGTATCTAAATAATGGAAAAATAGACACAACTTTTGCCAATTCAAAATACTTTAATATTTATAAAAATAGTTATCATAGTTCTGATCATGTGCTCAGATTCACAATCATTAATTAAATTTATAAATTGCCATATATAGAGGGTGGTATAATACAAAGTCAGCTTTAAAGAGATTGACAAATCATTTTGTAAAGTATTTTGAGCACCACCAACATTGCTATTTTAAAGTGTTTGGGTGAGAGGAGAACAAAATAGCTACCTTCTCCCTAAAGCCCTGCTGTTCAGTCCACGCTGACCAAGAGCCACTGAGCAGGCCGACTGGAGACTTAAAGTCACCACTCACTTCACAGCTGCAGTTTTCTTATCTTAAATCAGAGACAACACTTGTGCATAAATGTCTGGAAAGACGTTTCCAATAAAAGAAAGATTTAGTTTGTGGATGTGCTTTGTTATTCTTCTTATTAATTTGAGGCCAGAGACAAGGGAAGAGTCTCAGGAAGAGAAATTCCTTGTTTGATTTAATTCAGTCAAATCAGGACAGAGAACCCAGAACAAGACTTAGATTAAATTTCTGCAGGGTACATATGTGACTGCCTTTCCAGTGTGAATAACATCTACTCAGGCCATGTGTTCATTCTACCGCTTGTGAGATTTATGCAGCATTCTTACTTCCATAGTGCTAAAGATGCCTGGTAGGAAAGTTTAAAGTTACTGCTGCAATTTCTTTTAGTTGCATATTAAAGCAACAGTGCCTTATCTGTGAGGCAGAGCTGTAAGTTGCTGTGATGTCTTGCTTGGAATTAATTCACTAGTGGTAACCAACTGACATAGAAGTAAGTAGAGTTTGCCAGTATATAAAGCTGGAGAATTTTCTGCTGCTCCTCAAACATTACTGTGAAATCTTAAAGCTTTAAGATGAAGGATTTCAGTTTAGTTATAGGGTAAACCTAAAACCTGGGATGCACGCTTTACTTTTATCTGTGTCTCATGAAAATGGATACATTTTTTGTACCTAGTCAGAGAGACATTTAAATCCCAGTCGTATAAAAACGGAGACCCCTTCACTTTGAATAGGCCACAAAATATGGTTGGATGTTGATGAATCAGGCTATTGCAGGTATGTGAACTGTGTTTTAGAGCAAAATACAAAAAATGGAAGGACAATTTTTATTATAAGCAATGAAAAAACTAGCAAAATAAAGTCACATAATGGTACAGGAATGAGACTTTGCTGGTATATAAAATGAAAAAGGCTTTCTGATTGACTGATTTTTGTATTTGATACATGTGAAGGATGAAGGCAAGAAAAAAGTGATCAAAAGGAATAGTCCAGCCTCACGAGAGGGGAGGGTCTCAATGGAACGAGGGCCCGTTGCCTAATTCTATTTGAAATGATCATGTGTTATTTCTTTAGGTTATATTTTACTTTCTGTTTGGAATTTATATGGAGACACTCTGGTGCATTTCTCACGATCCCAAAAAGGGAATTAAAAAGAGGAGTTTAGATATTTCTAAGCAAACTAAAGTAAAAGTTGAGTAAAGAAACATTCTACGTCATTGGAAATAGGTTATTTTCTATTTATGGGGAAGGAACACTGTAAACAAAGCTCTAGATCATCTCTGCAGGTTGAAAAATATCTTCATCCTTGCAAGAATTTCACAGCATCTTCTTGGGGTGATCTAATCACTTCCCATTTTAATTCTTCTCTTCTTCCTCGTCGTCCTCCTCCTCTTTTTCTTCTTCCTCCTCTTCCTCTTTGTCCTCCTTCTCATTCTCATTTCCATTGCATAAGAGATTTCAACAATCCGGATGAATTACACTCAAAATTTTCCAGGGGGTGGTGTGGGGCTCTCAAAATAAGCCTTTAAAAAAGAAACACCTTTTACCTTTCCTTTTTCCTTTCCTCTCCTTTCCTTTCCCCTTTCTCTCTCTCTTTCTCTCTCTCTCTCTCTCTCTCTTTCTTTCTTTCTTCTTTCTTCTCGTAAGATCCTGGTGAAGCTGTGTTCACTCACCTCGCTCAGCCTCAGTGCATCGGTTCAAGTATTAGTGACTTCAGAAACCAGAGACTTTGTGGACTCCTCTGTAGTTTGTCCAGTTGTTAAAATAGATACACAAAATTCGATTGTTTCTTCAGAGAAAAGCTAGGCATATTAACTACATTGACTGCCAAATTTGCTTGCCTTTGTATTTCTGTAAACATGATGTTTGTAGCACAGGGGCCACCCACATGCGTATTTATATACACAATATTTTATATGTATATATTTACATTTGTAGTTTATTTAAATTTATTCATTGTTCTTAGTAGTTATCAATTAGATATGAAGCAGCGTTCTATGTACTTAAAGAATTTGAAGAAGAAGGTGGTGTCAGTTCTGCTCTTTCACTGGTCAAATCTAGATTACAGATATGGTTTGTTTAGCTCATAGGTTTGTTTTAAAATAGAATTAGCTATGTATTTGCTTTTAAAAACTGGGAAATGTCCCGTGAGTATCCAGAGTTTATAGCATCTCTTGAGAAACATGAAGGTCTGGCAAGACAGGAACCGCAGTCCTCCTCTATAAGGTGGTAGTTGCCACCTTGAGTCGGGACAGTTCCCTTGTCTTCACAGTCCTGAACTGCCTGTTGTCTTATCCCTGAACGTGGCTCATTTGTTTCCTGACCTTGTCCTAGTGTTATTTTGAGTTTATACCCCAATAGATCAATAAGGGGTGACCGAAGGGGGATTGGAAAGAGACTGGGATGTGAGGACCGTTTTGGGGGAATGTGGCACGCGTACTGGGTTTGGAAGTAGGCGATCTCTCAGATGCTGTCTGCTTAAGCGCCATATCTCCACATGGTGTTTGTCACAATGAAAACGAAAATACATTCCAGTGTCTGGGAACAAGATAACAGGCTGAAGGGAAAGGTCCTCTTTGGGTAGAGAGGGGCACTTTTAAAAGCATTTTTTTTTTCCAGCGAATATCAGCAATAGGCTGAAGAAAATATCCTTTTCTGCTTTTCTAGAACAATTTAATGCAGGCTTTTCATCTGCTTTTTTATGTAAATACAATTTGAAAAACAATAAAATAAAATCCTTTGGGGAAATAGGGTGAAAGAAAAAGAGTACTATGTGGAAATATTGGAGAGTATTCTATAATGATGAATACTTGCAAAAACTAACTTAGGAGTCCCTTGGCAGCAAAGGGTAGAATGCCGTTGGTTTATATTGCAAGCTCTGTGTGCCTCGCGAAGCGTGTTAGTTTGTAACAGTGCTTCAGCTGGAAAAATCACAATTGACAGCTTCGGTTCATAAGGAGCAAAGCACCAGAGTCTATGAAGAAATTAACTGCCCTGGTGAGCACTCAGCTTCAGGAAAATCCGATCACTTCACTGAAGGGAAAAGGATGGATTTTGAAATTAATTCTTATTTGTGTTTCTTTAGTATTGCCAACTTTAAAATATACTCGTTTTGATTACACTATGTTTTGTCACAATGCTAGGAATCAATTTCAAGCACATTGTGTTTTTACTTCAAAATAATTGAGTAGGTATACTTTAAGTAAAATTTCTTTATTTGTACTTACAAAAGCATCACAGCTAATAAAAATGAAACTGTAATGGCTTTTCTTGCCAAAATAAAAATTAATTATAATGCTTAATGAACTTCTTGAAAATTGTCAACTATTACCTTAATGCAACTCATTCAGATTTCCATTAAATGTATCTGTTGTGTTTGACCTGCAGAGTTTAACATCCCTGTAATTGAGACACTTCCCATTTTAGAATCATAGAAAATCTCTACATCTTATTTTCCTTGTAAGTTTTTTAAAAAAATGAAAAAAGATTTTTGCAGCCAAAGTCATGTTACTTCTCATTTTAGTACTCTTTTTTTAGTATTTTAAATAAAAATAAAAAAGGACAAATGATATTATGCATGTACAATGAGAGAAAATTCTTAAACTGTAAAATTAAGTTGTTCCTATTTGTTAAAAAGTCAATATAAATTGTCTTTCAGTAGAAAACAATGCTTATCCATTTATTTCAGTAAAAATTTTATAATTTTAAGCCTCTCTTTATCAAATATTTTGGAGAATAGGTATTTTGTGATAGTTTAATTAAATATTCAAAATCACATCAAAGGTATTTGAGTTAGTTACAAAGTAATACTGAAAGAATATTCATTATATTATTTACATTTTTATTTATTACTGCTTGAAAATTGACAATTTCTTGACTTTTCATATATAAGATTTCAATTGGCCTTTATTTCATTACATATAAAATGAGAAATGAGTTGATCTCAGAGCATAGCCTAAATTTTCAAAATTCTATGTTAATGCATTGTCAACACTAAAGGGTTAAGAATGAATATGTATAAACATATATGTGCACATATATTTGTCAACGGAAAATGTTAAGGATATACACACATTGTATTTCTAATTTAATTTTTAAAATTTCTATGCAGTTTATTGTCTAAAGAAGAACTTCTCGAGCCCTTCACCTGTGACCATAAAATCGTACAAAGGCAGTAAGATTTCTTGGAATTCTGTGGTTTCCTCTTGTGCTTAATGGTGTTTCTGCTTATCAGAGTTCCTTTTATTCAGAAATGACTAACTTTCTAGTGTATTTCAAATATCACTTACTATCAGTTCTGATCACATTTGGTTTATCACTTGTGATGTGAAGGTAAGGATGAATCAATTGCCCAATTTTATCATCTCTTTAAGACACATAGCTCTGTGCACACACACACACAAGATACATAATGCATAACTCACAAAATTCCTCAATGAGAAAACTGATTGTTTCTTAAATATTATGTGGCATTCTATCCCCTGATTTTAGAAAACCTAAGTGAGGATAACTTGGATTCTATCCTAAAATATTATTCAACAGACTCACCTGCCATGCGTACAATAGGATTGACATTTGATGGGAATTTGGGGACAGCAGAGGAGAAAGAATTCTTAACTATGTCTGCACGTATTTAACTACCCTAAGGCACTTTAATTCTTGTCCATCCTTTATTATAGTAAAACTGTCACTGAACCAAAAGATATATCTGTGTAAAGAGCTCTGTACTGTCAGACGTAAAGCTACTTGGCAAAGCTTATGAGACTTTATGTCAGTTTTCTACTTGAATTATAGTTGTTTCACTAACTAGTTATCTTTTTCACATCTATTGTGAGTAGAGAATGAGATGTAGCAGCAATCTTTGTGCAATGCCATTTGTAAACTAAATTTATGTTCTAGATTTGCATGCTAAGTACCTCTCTGGTAAGAGGAGCTCTCAAAGACAGCATGTTTATGCCAACATTTGTGTTTAAATTGGAATTCTAAGCAGGACCCAAGTTAAACATGAAGACTTTAGCTCTTCATTTTAAGTCAAATGTAGAGTGTTTACCTACCAATCTTTTTCTGTGTGTGTGTGTGTGTGTGTGTGTGTTTTTTTACAGCCATTAGCAACATAGCATGTGATCGTTTTTAATCATCTCTTTTTTCACTAAACTCTTAGTTTTAGAATTTTTTATGTTTGGGTGTTGTCATAAAAGGTATATATTTGAAATTCATGATCGGTTGCAATAATAAGATCTGGAGCGTAAAAGGATCTTCAACGGGCAATTTAGTATATAAAGTTACAGATACACATACTATGTAGTTATTTATTAGATGCAAGGCCAGTTTGGTCAGATACATTATAAACATCTTTGTCAGAAGTATTTACTTACTCATTCATTTAACAGATATCTGTTGATTGTGTACTAGGCACCAAATGCCACACTAAGCTGTCAGGTGTCCTGGTATACACGATGTTCATGGTGCTGTTCTTGGAGTGCTTACCTCCCAGTGGGGGGAGACAGAAAAGACACAAACAAGAGAACCAGCTAGAGAACCAGAAAGTGTGAAGTCTCAGAAACACATGGACAACTAGACTCAGATTTTGGTCCCACTTTTCACTCTTATTTAACTTCCCAGACATTCTTCCTCATCTGTGAAAGGGAATAAGAATATGTGACTCTCCTGTTTTAAGAGGACAATAAAACTCAAATCAGTTTCCAGCTAGGGCCCAAAGACCTGGGCTCTGTGTACATGAGGGGTCTCAGTTTGGAGTTCTCTCTAGTTGCTCGGACTTGCATAACTCTATTTTATACCGCAGAAGACTGTTATCCTGCAGGAAACATTCCAGCACTTACATAACCTCCCTAGAACTGGCATGTTCCTAACACAAAGAAATGATAAACGCCTGAGGTGTTAGATACCCCAATTACCCTGATTTGATTAATTACATATCAAAACATCGCATGTACCCTATGAAGTTATACATCTATTATGTACCCATAATAATTTTTTTTTTATTTCTGGGTATTATGAGGGTACAAACATTATGGTTACACTTTATGTCTTTGCCTCACCCAAGTGAGGGTTAAAGGCATGCCCTTCCCCCCTACAATGCTCCCCGTGTCCTTTAGTTGCGGATTTACCCCCTCATCCCCCTAATCCCTGGGGAGTATTACTGCCATGTGATCACCCTAGTGTTGATCCGTTAGTACCAACTTGATGGTGAGTACAAGTGGAGCCCATTCTTCCGCTCTTGTGGTGCCTCACTTTGGATAATGGCCTTAAATTTAATCCAGGAAAGTATAAGAGGTTCTAGATCACTGTCGTTTCTTATGATTGAGTAATATTCCATTGTATATATACCAAAGTTTAATAATCCACTCATGGATTGACAGGCACTTGGGTTGTTTCCACATCCTTGCAATAGTGAATTGTGCTGCTGTAAACATTCGGGTGCAGATGTTTTTATCATAGAATGTTTTGTGCTCTTGTGGGTAGATGCCTATTAGTGCTATTGCTGGGTTGAATGATGTTTCTATTTTTAGCTCTCTGAGGTATCTCCCAATTCTTTTCCACAGAGGTCACACTAATTTGCAGTCCTACCAGCAATGTAAGAGTGTTCCTGTCTCTCCACATCCTCACCAGCATTTGTTGTTTTGGGACTTTAATAATTTTTAAGAATCCTAATGGGGGGATCTTTAAAAGAATTTTTAAATTTGTAAATTAAATTTTAAATATTTTTAAGTCGAAAAGGAAGAAAAAGAAATAAAAGATAAAATCTCTTTACATTTCCTTTACAACATAAGTTTCCCTCCCCAGAGGTTATTACTACCAACTTTTGGTTTTGCATTTTTCTATGTATTTTCTAAGTAGTTGTAAAAAGAGAAAATACAGTGTTCTACAACTTTTCTTTTGCTTGTTAACTGTCTTAAATTAGTAAATAATGCATATGATTTTCATTATTAAGTAATCAAATATTATGAAATATATACAGGACAATCCTCCTTTAATATCCTTCTTTTTGTCACCTGCAACCCCTAGGAAACCAATGTTATCAAAAATAATATAAGATACTGTCTTCTACAAATACTGTTATGATTTGAGTTGTCTCCTCCCAAAAGATGTTGAAGTCCTAACCCCAGTACCGGTGAATGTGACCTTATTTGGAAGTAGGGTCTTTAGAAATGATCAAATTGAGGTGAGCTTGTTAGGGTGGTCCCTAAACCAATACAATTTGGACATAAAGGCCTTCATGTACAGAGGGAAAGAGATGTGAAGACGGGGAGGAGGTGGCCATCTACAAGCCAAGGAATGATGAAACTACCATAAGCTAGAAGAGGGGCATAGAAAAGATTCTCCCTCACAGCTGTTGAAAGGAACCAGCCCTGCAGACACCTTGATTTTACGCTTCTAGCCTCCAGAGTTGTAGGACAATACATTTTTATTCTTTAAGCCGCCTAGTTTGTGGTACTTTGTTATGACAGCCTCAGGGAACTAATATAGATTTCATAACTGTTTATGGATTGGTCATTTAATTACAGTTATTGTCAGAGGACAAAGAAAGTGACTGACATTCCTGCCAAAAGGTTTCACATGGGTGACTTTTCACATGAAATTTTTTGAAAGATCACTGAAGTCTACACATTTCGTACTCCTGATTGCTATGGTGACCATCTCTGGAAATCTGAATATTATGATTGGCATGGTATTGGCAAAGCTTTAGATGGATTTAGGAAAGTAATATGAAGAACTTTTGACACACTGCACACAGAAAAGGTATACAGATGTTTCTTCATAAAAATGTAATGTTGTTTTTGTTTTTTAATTGATAGACTGTTTTGCTTTGGGCCAAACTCTAGGAATAGTTGTGGAAAAAGAGAGAGTGGAGCTCCGTCAAGTAACTCTTTAATAGTTACTTTTCCACAACCCAGGGGCATTTGAGATACGTTTGTAGAAATAAAGAAAAGGAAAATGAGGCAGTTGTCAGTACTTTTCACCTCGTGCTAATTTTAACTTTCACAGTTAATTTTGAGTTAGTGAAAAAACCCAGGCAACATGACCGGAGCCCAGCTATTGGAATTTCACCTTCAAGCTTGAGGGTCCTGAACAAACTTATCCTTTTGCTTCTGAAAGAACTACTTTACTTTCTCCAGGGTCTCTTTTAATGAACAAATTCAGTGTCTCCCCCTCTCCTCCTGCTCTAGAATGTCTTATTCCCTATCTTAACCATCTTCATCAGATCACTGAAGAAAGATGCAAAAATCAATTTGTATTTTAAAAAGTGAGTTTTTTTTCTCAATCTAATTTTTAATATTCCATTATTGAGGTGAAAATATTTTTAGTAAGAATTTTCTAGTAATATTAATTTGTAGGCAGAAAAGTAGAAATGGCAGTACACCTGCAAATAGATGATATCACAGTTCCATGTGGCCTTAGTCATCCACACCCCCACCCCAACATCTTGCCTACAACAGTCCTTATGGGTGGTTATCAATTTTCCTGTTGAATGCTCCCATTAATAGGGAACTCCTAAAACTTCCTGATCCACCTTACAGCCCCATAAAAAGTATGGAACATATTCATAATATTAAAAGAATTCCACTGATTTATATAAGACACGTCATGGGTATGGGAGCTATCACTGGTTTTCATTGTTTCATTCTTGGTCAAATGACATTACTAGCAACTTGTAGGCACTCAGTATCTTTGGGGATTAATGAATGAAGAAAAAAAGAAAAGAGATGTAAGCTTTTGCATTGTCATGTTCAGAATGGCCTGATATGCACCAACTTTTATTATGCAATGATTTTCTGCATTTATATGAAGGATTTCTTGGGCAAAAACAGACTTCAAAATGAAAGGGCAAGCACAGATATAGAGTAGAAAAAGTCATCATGTTAAGAAGAGTAAAAATGAAATGAAGAATTTTGAGTTTGTAGAATTGGTATAAGATTGGTTATTTGTTATATCTCTTCTTAAAATAAGATGATAAAGCCTTATAATGGAATTTATTTTGATATTGACTACATTTCTCCTTTTTCAAGTATGTATGTCATGTTATTGACATAGAATAACAACTTATGCTATCCCAATAGCATAAGTTGGCTATCAATTGTATTATTAAATAGGTATAGAGAAATAGTAAGGCATAATGCTAGACATGAAAATTTAACACACATTCCTTGACTCTTATTTAACTAACTTCTAATATATTAATTGGTTATAATGATTAGTTAGAATAATATTAATGTGAACATATACAAAAAATTTTCTGGTAA
>NW_012153618.1:5346397-5367222 GCF_000956105.1 Propithecus coquereli | reverse complement strand
AGTTGTTCATAAGATAAAGTATACTGAGCCTTCCTACTCCAGACATGCAGCCTCCTTCCATAGGAGTAACTAACTCGTCAATTTCTTTTGTATCTCTTCTGAAATTTCCCAGTCATATACTCATATACACATATATGTGTAGACAAATAGATAGATAGGTAGATAGATATCTAGACAGATTTTTTTGAACAATGGACCTTTCTATTATTTGGAGATGCTTGTTTCACTTAAGAGTAGGACTTCAGGATCTTTTCATATTAGCACACAGAGATCTACTTCATTCTTTTCAACAGAAGTGGTATTGATGCATCATTTTCCTATGAAAAAAATTTATATGATGTTTGTTGGTACATACAATATTGCAGTGACCAGTCTTATGTGTGTATCTTCTCATTCTTGTGTAAGAATATATGAAAAATGAGTCATTTAAGTCACAGTTCTGTGTTTGGGCTTTATTCTCTACCCTCAAAGAAGTTTTTATGCTATTTTGGCCTTCTTCTGCCCTACAAAGCCTTCCCTATATTACCTGAAAGACCATGCTTTGGCTTTTTCTATTTGACACTTCTCATCTCTGAGGGATTCTCTACTAAGTGCTTAAAAAGCTAGACAATTTATAAGAGTAAATTGCCTTGTAGCATATAACATAAAATATCCAGTCATATGAATGCTTATTTTCAAGCTAGTCATACTATCCTCATTCAAAAGAGAAATTGGTTTATTTATACTTTAACAAATAGTTAATTAAAGCATAACTTATTTGAATTATATATAGTGTATTATACTATAAAAGGGATGAAATATACATCAAAGTCGCTTAAGAATTTTTCTGTCTCTAGCTTTCTGCATTTTCTATGAATAAAATACTGTTATAGCACTACTAGAAATTTTTTTTTTTTTGCTTCCTGAAAAATGAACCTAATGTTGGTTATTTAATACTGGTAGTTAAAACCGTTTCATATGTACTTTTTATTGTGATATTATTTTTTATCCTTTCCATTCTTTCATCTCTTGGGCAACTTTTCTTATTATTGTTCACATTTCCATTTGTTTCTCTATTCTCTCTTAGGAAGGAAGAACCACCATATATTAAATAGTATTTTGAACTTTTTATATTTTACATATTAGTGCATTTTGTAATTACAGTGGAGACTAAACTCTGCAAGTGGATTTTTTGTTTCCTTCCAAACTCTACAAGTGGGTATTTATTTTCCTTAGAAATGAATGAATAGTACAGTTCTTGACCTCAGGAATTTTATGATGAATGGATATATCATTATCGTTAATTGACTCCACAGAGAAAAGTGGTGGAGTTAATAAAAGTCATGTAGGAAAATTCCATAAGTTTTAGAGGTGGGTGTGTAAGGGAAGAAGGGCTGGAGAGAGGAGTGAGTGATCCTTACTCTTCCATTTTTGAGCGGTTCACTTACAAATCCAAGATATTTGTGTTCTAGTTTTTAGCAACCACCCCCATTTCAGCTCTCCAAAGGAGAAAACAAGTGACAGCGACACATGAAAGGAATGACCAAGCTCCTTGTCCAAATGCTCCAGGTCATGCCGATGGGCCTCCTTATGTCCCCAAGCAGGTCTTCTTTTAGGCATGACATTTCTGTACACTACGTACTCATTTTACTCAGCAGCATTTCATAAAAACAGTCATAGCAAACATTGCTAGAATAAAACAGAAGGCAGATCTTCTCCTTTCTATTTTCAGGACAAATTATACAGCATAATAAGAGGGAAAGTGAAAAACTTAGATTAAACTCAGATGATACAGCTGTTAAATATATCACCTTACTCAATTTTCTGTGCTATTTCTGAGCTTTGTTGTCGTATGTGCTGCAGAGATGATGTTATGTTCCTCAAATAATTCTTTTGAGTATTAAATGAGATAATATGGCTGAATCACTCAGAATATTTAGAGACTTTTACTACCTTTCATACTTCCCTTGAGGAAAACTCAGGGAAAATTTAATGAAGTACTCTCAATTTATGGTGGTAAAATTAAAACATCCAATGTCAATTTTAATCTAAAATTATAGAAAATCTATACTCCATGGAATTCGTCTGGATCAGATTCTCAACAAAGTTGAATCGGGTTGTGTATTTGAGGTCTTCAAGACCACTCCCTTCTACCCCCATTTCTATGATTTGCTGGAACTCACAGGACTCAGCATATAGTCATACTGATTGTTGAGATTTAATACAGCAAATGGATACAAAGCAAAATCAGCAAAGGGAAAAGCCATGTCTAGAGAAAACCAGGATCAAACTTCCAGGAATATTCTCTTATTAGAGTCAGACAGGAGACACTTAATTCCTCCAGCAGTGAGTTGTGACAACATATGTGAAATGTCTGCTACAAAATCTTGCCTGATAATAGAAGTCCATGGTTCTTTATCATGGGTCAGTCTAACACATACCACATTTCCAGACCTGCATAAGGAAAGCAGGTGTTCAGTATAAGTTGTATAGTTGTACAAACAATTTAGGCACAGTGGGTTTCTCCTATCATTTAAAGAAAGCTTTATATCAGCCTAGGGAAATGTTTACCCTTCGAGTTCCTGATGCTAGCCAATTGCTAACCTTGCAACCAGCCTTTTCTGACAGTATCAAGCCTGCAATGTTACCTTGTTTCTGCATAGATTATATCCAACAACAGCAGAGAAGAATTTTGGGAAAAGATTCAAGGAGAGTAGAAACGACATCAACAGTAGAGCTATCATTCAAAGGCTAGTTTTACCCTACACTGTCATTGCAATATTGTCAATAAAATGGCTTTAAACATTTCAGACATATTGGAAATCAAGCTTTATGTATATCTGTGGTCACCAATTTAATACATTTACAACTTATACTTTATTATTAATCACTAACAGAAAATCAAATCCAGCAGGGAAAATGTGATAGATCCACCGTTACATCCATAAACGCAACACTAGATTAAAATTTTAAAAAGAAATAAAATAAAAAGCATCTTTTCTCCAAAGTTATTTTTTGCCTCTTTTCATAAATTTTCAAAATCAAAATTTAAGGCTTTCAAATTATTAATGCCCTCATAGTTTCCTAAGCCTTTCCTGATGCTATTTTTTTGATAGTCAACTATTATGCTATTTGCTTTTTTGATGATGATGAACAAATCTTGCTATAAGAGAAGGAAAGTCTACTACTTTAAGCTACAGCCATAAGTCTCCAGGAAAGTAGAAAATGCCTAAAGTTCCTTTCCTCTTCCTTCTTAAAAAGGTTTCCTCCCAATAAAAACAAAGAATGGGCTAGCAGGCATTTTCAGAGCAATCTATACCAGTAAATCTGATAAAAAGGGAAACATCTTGGAGGCTTGCTCCCTTCTCCCTTACCTAAAACCTATTAGGGCATCAACGATTATATTTACAGAGTGAAATATTCAGGGGAATAGGCATCTTCTATTCCTAGACTACAAAGACATGTCCACGAAGGTGTTTTTGTATCCTTATACTCTTTTTAATAGCGGGAGAAGGGAAAAGCCACAGCAACGACCACCACTAGAATAATTATTGACTGACATTTTTGAGGACGTAATATGTTACAAACATATGTAACCTCATGTAATTCTCTAAATGAACCCCGTGAAGTAGGTTTTTATTATTATAATCATCTTCCACATTTTAAGGATGAAGAAACTGATGCAAGGCGAGCGTCATTCCCCAAGCACCTGCTGCGGGAGCAGAGCAAACATTCACACACTAGCACCGTGGTGCCAGAAGCCGTGTGTTACTATTTCAGCCTCGTGTTTGCCTCGGTGTTCTTATGTGTGTGCTTCTGTGAGTAGGTATGGGAATAAAATGTGTGTTTATCTATATAGGTCTATTTATGCAGGTGTATATGTGTTAAAACATCTAAAACATTATTTAAAGAAATGGTTAAGGGCATCAATAAGTTAAATCCATTTTAAGTGAAGATGTATTAATATTACAATAACTTATTTTAATAACTCCTGTCAAAAAGTCATACCCATAAAAACAGAGAGTAAAATGCTGGTTACCGGAGACTAAAAGGTAGAAGGATTGGGCGATGTCGATAAAAAATTTCAGTTAGGAGGAATAAGTTTAAGAGATCTATTGTACATCATGGTGACTACACTCAATAGCAACATATGTGTACTTGAAAATTACCAGGAGAGTAGCTTTTAAGTGTTCTCACCACATGCCAAAAAACCCTAATAAGTATGTGAAGTAATGCATATGTTAAATGGCTTGATTTAGCCATTTATTAATGTATGCAGATATCAAAACATCATGTGGTACACCATAAATATATACAATTTTTACTTGACAATGAAAAAAATGCTTGTTTTTCTCTGTTCCCCTAAAAGTTTCTCATTTCGTTCCTAAATTTAAAACAAAACAAAAACTATCGTTCTAGTTAAGTGCTTCATATGTGCTTTACATATTAAATGTCTGAAAAGATAACATTGTTTTTCAGAAAGAAAGAAAAGCTCCTCTCCATGATAATTAAGAAGATTACATATATATGCATCTTTAAATACATACTTTCTAAGTTTCACTTCCAAAGTCAAAATTATTTTATGACTTATAAATAGCAGTAAGATAGCCTTCAGTGGAAATAGTTTAATTCTGTGCCATCTAGATCAATGCCAAATACTTTTGGTAAATCCAGATAGCAGATATATTTTAGGGTTCAAGGGCCAAAATAATATCTGTCACTACTACTCAATACCGCCATTGTAGACAACATGCAATTTGTAAGTGAGTAAGCGTGGCTGTGTTTCAATAAGACTTTATTTATGGATGCTGAAATTTGAATTCCATATACTCATCACAGAATTTTATTCTTTTTATTTTTTTTACCATTAAAAAACATTAAAAAAAAATTCTTAGCTCAAGGACACTAAAAATCAAGGCATTGGACAAGATTTTGCCCAGAACCATAGATAGCTGATCCTGGATCTGGAAAACTAAAAACTGCTAGGATAATCCATGATTTCTTTATCTTACTAAATATTTTTTTTTACTTCAGTTATATATTCTCATTATTTTATAGTTTAACCCATATCTTAGTGCTTTAAGAAATGTCAATGAATGGAAGAAGCCTATTAATAATGCATATGTCCAAATAATCACAGAAACTATATGTATTATTTAAAAATTTATAAATTTGTTCAAAATATTTTTCGGGAACTAGAGACTATTTTGACAGCAGTAAATATATTTCCTAAGGTAAAATCAGTTTTTGAATATATACCATTTATAATGTAATCTACCTTTTGTTTGGTGGTCCGTAACATATCTTTCATAGAAGTAGGCAGAATATGACTGAATGAATAAATAAGCAGATACAGACGTTCTCCTCATTTTAAGGAGGCAGTAACTGACATTCAGTAGTGTTACCTAATTTACTCAACATCTCAGAACAATTAACCTGCATGGCCTGGTTGCACCTCAATTTTTCTGACTACAAGATATATTCACACCTAAAACAGGTAACATTTAATTGACTGTTTTAATAGAAATACAGAGTGGTGACCAATTTACTTGATCCTCTTTCTTCTGTACTTATTTTTTAACTGAAGAATTGCTTATTTTGAAAGTTTCTAAATACCAAACTGCTTGTATAAATCAATGATTAATTTTCCTTGTTTTTAATAATGAAAATATTTAGAGCTTCATATAATCAAGAATCTGAAATAATGTAATTAAATCAACATAATTCCATTAAAACAATGGAATTTAACAATTTAGTTAATACATTCAACCTCAATATGGGAAATAGTAAATGTTCCGTTAAGGCCTGTTGAAATATTAGAAGTATGCCACAAGGTTCCAATTTCTATTTTTGGAGACTACATATTCATAACTGCTATAATTGCCCCTTTTTAATATTAGTAAAATAATAATATCCTCAATTTTGGATGTAACATTTTAAGAAAAACCTTCCCACGTGGCACAAGGAGGTGAGTGTTGGTTAGGCTGGGCAGAAGTTAGGTCTGACAACGCCCAGGGCCAGAGAGATGCCGAATCCTAATAATACATATATTATTAGTATTATTTTTCCCATTTTAAAATATAAAAATATAACCTTGTAAAATCAGACATTTATTATGCTCATTTAATAATAATCATGTTTCTGAAAGTTAATCATGGATTCTCTTCGTAAACGTCTTCAGTATATACAGAGCTCATGTTTAATAACAATTCTAATTATTAAAGAATATTTCCATTAATCTCATGTAAGTCTGTGGTCCTGAAACCTCCATTCCTTGATTTTATCTTTGCTCTTTGGAGTAACTCTGCTCAGAATTACCTTCTCTTATACATAAAATTGCTTTAGTTATTCTTCATAGGGTATCATTTCTATGTTTATAACCATAGTATTTACAGCTAACACTTTTACGTGTGTACTATTTACCAGGTGTAATTTTTTTTTGCCCAGGCTAGAGTGCAGTGGCATCATCATAGCTCACTGCAACCTCAAACTCCTAACCTCAAGAAATCCTCCTGCCTCAGCCTCCCAGTAGCTAGGGCTATAGGCATGTGCTACAATGCTCGGCTAATTTTTCTATTTTTATTTTATTTTATTTTTTATTTTTTATTTTTTAATTTATAAAGAAAACAAGTTTATTTGGCTCATGGTTCTGCAGGCTGTACAAGAAGCATGGCACAGCATCTGCTTCTGGTGAGGGCTTCAGGAAGCTTCCATTCATGGCTAGAGGGGAAGGGGAGCCAACATGTTTAGATATCATGTGGTGAGACAGAAACAAGAAAGAGAGAGAGAGAGAGGGAGGGAGGTGCCAGGCTCTTTTTAACAATCAGTTCTTGCAGGAATTAATAGAGAGCTCACTCATTACTGTGAGGAGGGCACCAAGCCGTTCATGAAGGATCTGCCCCGTGACCCAGACACCTCCCACTAGGCCCTACCTCCAACATTGGGGATCAAATTTCAACATGAGATTTGGAGGGGACAAATAGCCAAACTATGTCATTACTCTTCATCTTTCATGTTTTCATGAGCCCAGAACCCTTTATGACTGTGGCACATGATGGTAAACTGAAGTGAGGTATCACAAGATCAGAAGAATGGGCTCCACTTGTACTCGCCATCAAATTGATACTAACTGATGAACACTAGGGTGCTCACATGGCAGTAATATTCTCCAGGGATTAGGGGGATGGGGGAGGTAAACCCACAACTAAAGGACATGGCGAGCATTGTAGAGGGGAAGGGCATGTCTCTAACCCTCACTTGAGTGAGGCAAAGACGTAAAACGTAACCAAAATGTTTGTATCCTCATAATACCCTGAAATAAAAAAAGAAAAAGATCACAAGAGGAGGCAAGAGAATTTGTAAGATGGATAAAGACTACCTATTCACAAATTTTCAGAGGGCCATCCCCAGACATAGACTGATGGGTTGAAAGTGTTGTCATAATAAACATTCATGAAATAATAAATGACAACTATTCCAGGAAAAGAAAGAAAAAGAAAGAAATATCTGTATTTTTCTTTTTCATCTCTACTGCTAATGTTTGAAGTTTGGTCCTCCCCTCCCCTATTCATATTTTGGAGCCTAAAAGTCAATGTAATAGCATTAAGAGGTGGAGCCTTTGGGAAGTAAGTAAGTCACGCAGGTTCTACTCTCATGAATGGGATTAGTGCTCTTATAAAAGAGGCTCCAGTGCACTCCCTTGCCTCTTCCATCGTGTGAGAACTAAGCTAGAAGGCACCATTTATGAAGAAGAGAACAAGCCTTCACCAGACGCTGAATCTGCTGGCACCTCGATCCTAGACTTTCCAGCCTCTAAAACTACGGAATAAATTTGCGTTGTTTGTATATATATAAAAGAAAGATATAAAGCAAAACTAGTTTTAGATATTAGTGATGTTTTGGGGTAGGACTCTATATGTCTGTATATATACGTGTGTGTGTGTGTGTGTGTGTTTAGGTGTATCAGGAAATAGTGATGAATAAAAGATGCATTTCCCATTAATTTGAAGGATGTATGTACAGAGAGATCTCGAGTATCAGTAGCATGGTCACTGGTGGGTTACTTCCAAACTGGAAGATTCATTGGTGGTGTTTAATTTTTCTATTTTTAGTAGAGACAGGGTCTCGCTCTTGCTCAGGCTGTCTCGAACTCCTGACTTCAAGTGCTCTTCCCACCTTGGCCTCCCACAGGCGTAAGCCACCACACTCCGCCAACCAGGTGTAATTCTGTATGCTTTATGTGAATTAATAATTAAATTTTTATAACAGATCAGTGAGCTATGTTGTATTATTATTTCCATTTTCATAATGAGGAAAGTGAGTTATCATAAGGTTTAATAGTTATAACAGAGTCACATAGCTAGTGAGTGAGTCAGAGAAAGATTTGACAGTTAGAACAAAGTCACACACCTGGTTCATAGGGAGCCAGGATTCAAACTCAAGACAGTCTAACTCTAGGATAATACATTGATTTTTATGGTTTATTGAATACCTGGATATTGGATCATAGCCATCTGACTCTAAATTCTTTAAAAATAGATTTCCTAGGATCTGAGAAATATTATATGAAACTTTCCCTTCCTCATTTTTTTGGGATTTCATGCACAGGAAAAACATAAATGCCCAAGCATTCAAGGTGGCTGGGATAGCTCTATTCCACCCTGCAGTGCTATTGAAGAGTCATTAAGAACTGGAAATCCTGGTTCATGGCCTTGTTATAAAAAGTCGTAACAGTAAAGAAGTCATTATGAACAAAACAAACTAATTTCTACCATCACATGGAAAAGTCAAATTCAGCTGAATCCATCTATTCATTGATATAGAAAAAGTATATATATTCAGGAAAAAACATTTAAATAAGATCGTCAAGGAATGGGATGTTTTCTGTTAAATAATTATGAAGCAAATAGCATAGCTTTTATAGTTTTTCAGAGAACGTCTTGCTATGAATTATTATCTTGAGTCATGTTCACTATTTTTACATACTATTAAGTTTAAGACATTGTTTTTCTTTCTTGACTTGCCAAGTTTAGTAGAATAAATGAATTTTGTATTTGTCAATCATTCAGAACTCTTATCATTCTTTATTTTTTCTAAATATAAATTCTCATTATATAACATTGTAAATATAGAAGCTATGGAACCAAAAATTATATAGGATGCTACTTGGCAATAAAAAAAAAAATCAATCTCTTTCCAGTAATTTTGCAAATGCCTGTTCTAGTGGAAGGAATTCTGGCCAGAAGAAAATGAGAGTTCTACACAAACTCTGTCACTAATTCATGTCTTTCCTCATTTGTTAAAATGAGGGAGTGGGGTTAAGTGGCCTTGGAAGTTCCATTTAGCTCTTAAGTTGCATTATTAGATAAATGGTGCTTGCTCCTCATTTTTAAGGCATGAAGAGCAAAACCAAAGTAACAGTTATTTGAAATTTATAATTTGCTGTATTCTCTTTAATATAGTTTACTGCTTTGTAGTTATGGTTTCATAAGAATCTGAGCCGGCATTTTCCACGCCAGTTAACTTTGGAGCACTGATGGAGTGTGAGTGCATGTATTAAACCAGTATCATTCAGTGGCCTAGCCCCTTCTCTACAGAGACCAGAACTAATGAAAATAAAAATCAACTCAACCCCAAAACAATTGTGTTAGAAGTGGCTGAATTATCCGTGCTCATGCTAAGGAGTGTCTTGCATTACCAAACCATCAGTACTCTATTGTAATTGCCTTTGTTTTGACTACAAAGTATTTGGCGAGTCCAGAACATAGGGTGATTAATGATCCAATATTCATGTCCTCTCTGCTAAATTGAATTTAGCATATTGGCTACAAGTGATCACTGGGGTCTTTGTATGCACAGAAAGAAAACAAATTAATAATTAAAAACAGAAAAGCTATCTGCTGGTCTCTTTTAACTTAATTTGTTTCGTGTCAGGTCCACACCTTCTAATTCAAAACTTCATTTCGGGGACTCTTGAGCTGTGATGCTCAGGAAATGGAGGGTAGGAAAGCTTGAGGGGACACAGTGAAACCTACAGTGGGAGCAATTCTGGGATGGAGATGTCGTTGTGGTTATAGCTTGCAAGAGACATTGTGCCTCTTTCTTTCATAATATAAACTCAAAAATGCACATTTTTGCCTAGCAAAGGAATGTGGAAGATGGCAGGAGAAATCACGTACAAAGTCATGAGTTCACAAACAGTTGTGAAATTCTTTTCTGTAGCAAAGCCCCCTCACCATGCTATGTCGTGGAGTGGGATATCTGTATCCACGCAAGACACCACACAACTAGTCTTGTGTCTTGAACCACACATTTCCTCGTGCAAAAGAGAACTCAGTCATGATGTGTTGAATTTAGTGAATGCATGCACAAAACGTAACCATTTTAAAGTAGCTCAGTCTTACAGGCATGAGCAGCAAACCTAACCACAGCTTTGACCTTTCAAAAATCCTTTTATTCTTGAAGAAACTTATTTTGCATTAATTTGCTGGAATGAAAATAATGATCTTACCCATTCCGGTCCTTTACTTTCCTCCACAAACAACCAAAGCTCGGGTATGGTTTTCAGACTGCATCTTCAGAGTATTTAAAAGCAAAAGGGCATTTATTTTTGCCAAACAGATTCTGAATTTCACAAATGATACATGAGGATTAGTGAATGGTGTTCATTGTAGCATTAAACTGCTTTTTTTATGGCCAGATACCATTCCAATCTAAATCTGCAGGAGCTATTCATGAGAGAATTGCACTGTGAGGTTACATTTGGATTGGTTCTACTCAATAAAGTGACATAAAAAGAAGAGCCAATGTAGTCAACAGAATTTCCAAGAGGCAATCTTATTAGTTTTCTTATTTATTAGTGCAACTAAAACTTTAATGGTGCTTTCACAGATTTTACACCATATGAATACATGTTGCCAGGGGATTTTCTGAAGCTATGGGATGATTTTTATGGTAATGTGAAACTTTCAAGCCTGGATTAAAATTACTTTTACTCTTTAGCTTATTATAATATCATAACCTTCAAAATTTATGTCAGTAGTCTAAGTTCCTTCACAAAACATGACAGACAACAGGATTCGAATGCGTGGGCCACTTCAGAAAATGTGTGAGCATAATTTTTGGGCAGGTGGTAAAGAATATTTGAAACAAATCCTGAATCAAATTTTATTTAGATTAAAAACACAGAAGATGATATTGTTGAGAATAGTGGCACAATTACGTGGTTTTTGTTTAACTCTTTCAACAGCAAATTAAAGGAAGTGGAGCAATAGAAATCATAAGAGAATAATCACTGTGTTGATTTGCAGTGAATTAGCAATTCCATATTTATTGTTTTATACACAATTCCTAAAAAAAAAAAAAAAAAAGCAATAACAACAAACTGGTGGCAATTCAGTGTGGATTGCTGCAGAATTTATTGAACCCCTTACCTGTGGAAGGCACTCAGTCAAGGCCACCCTGCACAGCTCTCCGGTGTACACATACAAAGGGTGCTATTCAGAGACACCGTCATGCCAACTTCCCTCCCTCTGTGGTGCAACTCAGGAGCACTGGAAGCTCTTTATTTGATGCAGAAAATCAAAACGTGTGTAAAATGAAGCTTCTGCTTTTGAGGGATTCCTAGTATAAGGGGGGTAGCTATTATTTTACAGGATAAAGATTCTCATAATCAGAGGGTTAATTAACTTGTCTTTTATCAACATAACCAGCGAGAAGAATATATAAAATCTCAAATTTAGTCGATCTAATTTAAAATTTAGTGTTATTGGCATTACATTGCACTACCTTCTTTTAGCCCAAAACTTTGTACTGAAAATATAACATTTTTAGTAATAATTCTCATAAGTTATCATTTTATCACTCCCCGCACCACTGCAAGAAAGTATGTAGTGATGTGTTAGTACCATCTGCTGCCAGATCTTACTAAAGAACCTGCGCTCAACATTTTAGTCCACCTCTTGTGACTTTTACTTAATCATGTGCCTTTGTAAGAGTAGAGATTTTAAGAACAAATGATGTGTAATCAGTTAGACTTGGCATCTAATTCCACCTCCATCAGTTATTTATTGGCTGTGAAAATCTCTAGTAGTACTTTTTAATCTCAGTTCCTTGTACATAAAGGGGGGATTGATAATAGCTGCAGTTAAGAGATGTTTGGGAGTATAAATCAGACAGTATTTTACATAAGCACTTAGTGCTTCTGAGACACTCAATAAGTATGTGTGTATGTCATGTATCTTAATCACTTCTTTGTAAATATATATTTCAAGCCCTTTCATTCAATGCTTTTATTTGGACATATGTTGTAGGACAGTTATTTCCCTCTTTACAGGAAGATATGGTCATGGTATCATATATTTTAAAAAGAGTTAAGTCAGGAAATGGGGGAATGTTTTGCTAGAAGCATAGCTGCAATATATTATTTGGATCAAACACAACATACACAAACAGCTAATGAATAATATACTTGGCAAAAGATGCAACAAAATTTGGCTGAAGCCAAAATCCTGAATTTTTATAATTACCAGTATGTACTTTATAAACCATCCAGTTATTGAACACATTTCCCTATAATGCAGATAAGTTTTTCAGAGAAACTGTGACAGTTTAGGGAATGTCTATATTATTCTGAACTTAAAGCATAGAAGATGTCGTTAATCTCTCATAACTAGTATCATGCATCTCTCTCAGAAATAAACTCTTGCACAGAATGAATCATAGGTCTAAACCAGCATAATACTTTGGAGATTTTATATATATATATGTGTGTGTGTGTGTGTGTGTGTATATATATATATATAGCTTGTAATGGGGAAGTGCGTAAAAATTTTTCATTTCCTTTTGCAAATGAATAATTTTGGAGTTTGATTCATAATCAACATCTACACAATATACACCCTCTTATGTTCTTGATATTAGTAGGCATGTCTGTGCAAAGAGTTAGAGACTAAATAAACTCGGTTATTAATAATGGAAAGATTGGACTATATAAGTTGTAGTGGTGATGATAAAAATGTGGATTCATAGTTCTTCACATGGTGGATTTGGAAAGCAACTCATCTATTGTGAAAAGTTTTGTGTTGACGTATTTTCCAAATCTAATATAAAACAAAACTATTTTATTTTAAAAAGTAAGCATCTAAGTCATCAAAAGAAACAGAGATTAAAAGAAAGTTTAAAATAATTCAACATACTTATAAAAGTCCAACAGTCGACATACAGAAAAATTACAAATATTTACAGAGAAGCTAAAAACAATGAACAACAGTTTAGAGAAAACAAAACAAAACAAAACCACAGAGACTATTTGTATACTGTAAATGGAAACTTCTAAAACTTAATGGATGTTTTTCAAAATCCAACTTTGATTTTGAAGGATGTATAATGAAAATAACTTACAGAATTTCTTAAATGGTATAATATAAAGTGCTTGGTGTATGAACTCTATGGAACATTAACTATAAACATGTTCAGTGATATTAAAAAATGGAGAATATGAAACTGACAAGGGGCTAAGCAGCCTCCCCTGTTGACAAGCAGTATCAAAGACTGGTATTGTTAACACTAACATTGTAGAAATAGTGGAAGGAAAAGAATCACTATGAAGTATGATTTTTTTATTTTTATTTTTTATTTTTTTGAGACATGAAGTGTGATTTTAAATCACAAAACTACTACTTCGAAGATATAACCATGGCTCATGCGTGTGTACGTGGATGGTATACTAACCAGAATAAAATAGTATCATATTGAATCAAAACTATATTCCATTTTGCTGGTGAAATAGATACCATTTTTGTGGTGGCTAGAGATAATTTTGGCATTTTTTTTTACCATTCTTCATTGTATTTATATTACAATATTATGGCCAAATTATAATAACCTTGCTTAAAAATCCTCATCAAACAAAAGCTTATTTAAATAAGTATTTCCCAATTTGGGCTTCATTGACACTTAATCCTATAAAATGCCACACTAAAAAATTCTACACTAAAATGAGTTTGGTAAATGCTGCATTTTAAATTCCTCCTTGGATACTGTGGTAAAGAGGTTAATGCTCACCATGCATTTTATTTGTTTCCATATGTTTTCCAGTCCCTTTGGGCACTGGACCTGGTGACCAGTTATCGCCAGTAAAATGTCAGCAGAAGCGAAGTGGATTTTGGACTAAGGTACTGAAAAACTCATGAGCAATTCCCCAATCTCTGTTTTCTTGTTTGTTTTTGTTCTCCTTTTCTTACCATGGCAACAGAGGAAACTTCATGTTGCAAAGGTGCAACTACAAGGCAGTAGTACCTTTATTGGCCAGGGGTCTTTGTGCAACAGAGCATCATTGTCATCTCATGATGGGCATGCGATGTGAACAATAAATAAACATTTATTGTGCTAAGCCACTAGGAGTTCAGGGCTTGCTATCAATATATAATCTAGCTTACATTGATCATACATATGTATATGAGGGTGGTCTGGAAAGTATACAGCCATGTAATATGAAAAATACATATAAATAATGGCTGGATACTTTCCAGACAATCCTCATATATATAATGCATGCATGTATAATGTGCAAAGAATTTGGGAATAAATTAGATAATAAATATATTGTTAAAATGCATATTATAAAATAAAAGCTCTCAGATTCCATACAGTAAAGAAGTCACATAGTCAAACTTATTTCACTATAGAAACTTTTTTTTCAGAATCTATTCATATCCCTTTGATCTAGTGTTCCAAGGAACACAGTTTGTGAAACACTGATTATTCACCTTATTTATATTATGATCCTTTTTCATTATATGGGATCAAACACTTTGAAGGTTTATTGTCTATTGGATAAAGAGTGAGCACTGTCAATTATTTGTCCAAATATCATCTTCAGGAGTTTGGGCTGCATATTTATACTGAATTGAAAACGAGTGGTCACATTTATATTTCCTTTATTACTGTGCATTGTAACCATATCTCATCCTTCACCTTGTCGGAGAATGTACGTCATTCAGGGGAAGATAACAATAATAATAATGGTCTTTTAAAATATTTTTTCAAGTCTTTGATGAATTTAGTTGTTCTTTTCTGGATTTTCTAGAATTTCTTACTCATAATTGAGCTACAGAAACCTTTTTTTACAATGGTTTTACAATATATTTTCTATGAGCAAGATAAGTTTTTACTGAGTTTTTGTTGATATCTCTAAAACTTTAGAATGGATACTAGAGAACATTGGAAAAACAGGAATTCCTTTTGCTTTCTAATTCTCTTTCTTGGGTAGAGATTCTTTGACCATAGCCTATCATCCTGAAGCATAGTTTTTAATGCCTTTAAACTCATTCCTATTTTTGGGGCCATTCACACACCCTAACGAGTTTTTACTCTAATTTATTCATGTTGGCTTTACATTGCAATTTTAAGAGCAATGTAGGATAATTTATAATCTTTGGGATTTCATTATATCACTTTTTGGATCATTTATTTAAAAAATAATATAGTACCACCACAGATAGCTGGAGGACCTCAACAATGATATATCTTTTTTTCACTGGGGAGCACATTTCTGCCCAGAGAAGGGGAATATTTTTCCTTCCTTATATTTCCTGTGTTTAAGATAACTCATTTTTCCAAAACTTTCTCTTTAATTTCAAAGACATACACCAAGGTTATGTTACCTTTCTCTAAGTTATTATGCTTGTTAAAGTATTTAGTGGTTTACTTATTCATGCAGAAGCCACTAACTTCCTTGACATAAAAATAAGATTTGTTATTCTTTAGTACTCAGTCTGCTTTTAGAGCCAACAGCAGGCTTTGTTTCTTCCCTGAAGTATGGATATTTATCGAGGAACTTCTTTGAATTTTTTTTTTTTTTGTCTTGTCTCCTTTCACTCTAGTATCGTATCTGCTTCTTTAGGTTCATTCATTACTTCCAAATAGATGATCTGAAAATCACATGTTCAGTCTAGATCTCGTCTCATAAACTCACCCCATGTTTCCAGATGCCCCCAACACACCACGATCTACATCCACTTCTTCATATTCAAATGATAGCTTTCTACAACTTGCCACAAAGCAGAATTTCCTCCTTAATTCCATATATCTGAAGGACTCTTGCCTTAGTCACATAGATTCCAACTTGATTATGTGCTCTGGAGAGGTTATTTAAAAAATCATCTTTTCATACACTGTATGCACACTAATCATATGTCTGGATCTCTGGATCCCACATTCGAATACTCTGTCCTATTGTTAATTTAGACATGCTAAAATTTGCCAGACCAGTTGCACTACTTTTTTGGATTGATTTTTGAAAGCATGCACCTTAGTACTAAGAAGCTTGGGGGAGTAAAAGTAAATTAAGATGTGTATTTTTTTTTTTAAATTTAAAGTGTGGTTGGTAAAAACTTCTTACCTAACATTCAATAAAGTATATGAAAAGTGCTGAAAGTTACCCATTAACTTTTCTCATAAGAAACTCTCTATCCTGTATTTCTCTCTTACCCAAATTCTATTTGACATTCAATTTAAAATCCAAAGGATGTAATGAAAGCCCTTAAGATAATGACTGTGAAATAGCAATATAACCTGACATTTAATGAAGTGGGTGGATATATCTTTTACCTGGAGAGAAGATGTGAAGATTTAAAATCACACTGGTCATATTGTCTGTGTGTGTATCTTCATTTTTTTTTTTATAAATCAGACTCTCTGGGGAAATTTAGTTACTTAGCTCTCCACCAAAACAATGCCTTTGTGTAGATATTTCACAGTCTTACACTGTTTTAAAGTTATTGATGATGAGAGAGCTAACACTATTTGATACTATTTAATATTTTCCCCAAATCTCTTAAACTACAACCCTGAAAAGCCCTGCCTCATTTGTGGCAACATAAATACCACAATTCATATTTCTCATTTTGTTATAATTATTTTATATCAATATCTTGTCCAGTTAACTGAAAAACTCAATATTGGAATTTGAGATAAGGAGATGCCAGTTCAGTGAGGCACTGTCTTCATTACCAAATACCTAAGGTGACAGTTGATTGCGCATTTGGAATGTCTCATGATTCATTCTAGTTCCCACTGGACATAAATCAAAAGGTTACACTGACAACTTGTTCTACATTTCTGAAATTTTAGGTGTATTTCACTCAGTCATACAGTGAAGAATTTGGAGAGAGCAAAGAGGTGATCTTGGGATATATTCAATGATGTTTCAGACCTTTATTAAACCATGTCAGCATGAAAACTTTGGAATAAAGCTATAACCATATATAATGAATGGTTAATGACTCTCAGGTCAAAACTTCAGCTGTGCAGCAACTTTTATCTAAAAGGCAACTGAATATCTTTCTCAATCCCTATTCTTCCAGGTCACCCAAATAAATGTTTGCCTTGGGGTTGTGACTAAGTTTCAGGAGTCTTACGTAGTACCAGATAATGAGTATCCATGTTGTCATTAGGTCATCTCTCTATGCAGGTATCCTCTGAAAAGTCCATCTCCCTATTTGGTCCTCAGTTACAGGTATGCGTAGACTTCCTTTTCTGTCCACATGACCCCCTCATTTACAGTGGCTCTCTCTGCTGCTAGTTGTGTGCATGGGCATGGCGATCATCCTCTGGTTTCCATCACTGGATGTGAGTGGCTACAAAATGAATTCATCTTCCTAAACCCTGCAAACATCTTTGTCTGATATCTTGCTGACTGCCTTGGATCTATCAAGGAATGTCCTGTTGGCTCTTTAATCTGCCATTTCTCTCTAGACCTTTGCCACTTCCCAAAGACTACTTGAAAAAGAGGTGTGGAGCTCCTCTCTCACCACTGCTGCCTCGTCTCTCCTTCCCTCACTCGTCTGTCTCCAGCCAGGTAACAAGGGCACAAAGAAAGACAGAGATTAACAACTATTGATTGGTTTTTGCCTTATCATCTCCTTCCCAGAAAGAGACAAAGGAATGGTAAAACAGGAAAAAGGCGAAACACGCAATAATGTTAATTTTTCCTATCTTTCTTGTAAACTTGTTAGTTCATCCTGCTCTTTCAAAACTTGACAGGTACCATAGGATGTTTGCACATCCCTCATGTCTTCTGCCTTATTAACTTGTTCTTCTAGAATGATTTCTCCTCTTTCTAGAGTACATTCTCTGAGTAATTTTCAAATACTGTTTGTGTGTGGCAAAACTTTTGGAGTCTTATGTACTTAAGAATATATCGATTTTACCCTCACTTTCTAGTGATGAAATGGCTCTCCATAAAATTGTGAGCCACAGTTCTTTTTACTTTACACTTTAAAACGGTTCATCCTTATCTTCTTGCATCCTGGGCATCTTATGTCCATCTGATTTTTGCTCCTTTGTTCTTCATTTCTGGAAGCCTTTAGAATGTTTGAATTTTCTTTATTTAAATTTTACTATGATAACTCTTAAGTATTGGTTTTTAATTAATTCTAGCTATTCTGTGTGTTAGTGGTGAGATACGGATGAATGGGGTAGGACGGGGGAAAGTCCTAGGAATCTGTTTATTCTGTGCTGAATTTGATTTTGTTGGGAACTAATCCACAAGCCATTTTCTTAATCACACTATCTCTGGTGATGTCTGATTAGTTGGTATTTATCACATTTTTCTTTTTACAGAGTAAAAATGAACCAGACTTACATGAATCAGAAACTTACCTAGTATAAGGGATACAAGTAATACAGAGACACCGATGAGATACAGCATCTCATATGAATCCTGGTCCTTCTTTCCTGCATTGGATACATTTCCTGGACCAAAGTAATATGAGCCACTTAAGGTTGCTGGTCACCTTAGTGAGAGGTGTTATCAAACATCTCCATTCTACATTCAGACATTCAGGGATTACGTGACATTTTACAAAGGCCCATGCTTTACAAAGGCCCATTTAGATCTATAGATTCTAAATGGCTTTACAATATGTTTACCGTAAGTGATTCCTCACCAGGGACATTCTGCTAAGATCATTCCATTAAACAAGAAATTTTCTTCTTACAAATATTAGTATAATCACCAGAAAGGGTCATATTTTATACTGGGGTCACCAAAATATTTTTTCCTAGGAGAGAAATGGAACACAAACTATATTCAACTCATTCCTCTTAATGTGGCAAAAGTATAAGGAAATTGTTGTAATAAATACAGCAGCAAATATTGCAGTCTTATTCCTGATGTTTATAACTGTAAATAGGACAAAATCAAGTCAAGTAATCATAGATTCAGGACCTGCTGTATAATAGTAAATGAGAAAAAGAGAAATGTCATTGAGACCAAAATTCCTAGAAATGTTTGCCTCCAGTTGTGACATGACACCATTCTTTTTTGAAACAGAATGCCTTCTGTAATATAAATCTAGAGTAAACAGTTTCATATGAAGTAACAAAAGTATTCCAAAAGAGTTTGTATAGGTCACTGGCAGAATTAAGTACAAAATGGAGAGAATTTTTTTAGTTGTTCAAGACAAGGAGACATTTTCCCATTAGAAAATCAAATGTTTTTCTAAGAGAGGGTGTGTGTGTTCATATATGTGCACATATGTGTCTCTTTATAGTTCCTTTTCTTACTGTGGTTTTTGTGCTTGCATTATCTAGACAATTTTCTATATTCTACTTTTATTTTGGCTGTATTTTCAAAATCTTTATTAAATAATGATAGCATTTATAATTCACAATTGCAAAAATGTGGAAACAACTCAAATGCCCATCAATACATGAGTAGATCAATAAACTGTGATATTTGTATACCATGGAGTATTACTCAGCCATAAAAAATCATGGTGAACTAATACGTTTTGTAACAACCTGGATGGAACTGAAGAGCATCCTTTTAAGTGAAGTATGAAATTTTACAAGAATGGAAGAGCAAAAACCATATGTACTCACTACTAAATTGAAACTTATAGATCAACACTCATGTGCACATATGGTATTAAAGTTCAACAGAAATCAAGAAGGTGGGAGGGGTGAGTGAATTCACACCTAATGGGTACAGTGCACACTATATAAGTGATGGACACACTTAGAACTTTGACTCAAACTATACAAAAGCAATTCATCCAAAATATTTGTACTCCTGTAATATTCTGAATTTTTTTAAAAAAAGATAGCAAGTAATACAGCAAAATGGAAGAGGGAGGAAAAAAAGAATGAACTAGGAGTAGAAACATTTCCTAAAATCCTAATTATAACAGAAATGATAGTGAGAGTTTTTATAAATGCTAGGTTAACTTGAAGTTGTACCAAATATCTGTTGCTGTTTTTCTTTTTAAATAGAATTCTCGTATCTTGAGTAGGAAATTTATTGCAGGCAACCCTAAGAAGATATATTCTCCAAACTATCATTCAGGCAATGGCATTAATCTTGGTAAAGTGACTAAGTTGCTTCTTGCTGATTGGTACATTGTGAAAAAGAAGAATCACGTTAACTCCAGAGCAGAAAGGAATCATAGATCTCTTACTAAATTAATTGACCTTGCATGTAAATTGAGAAAGATTGCCAAAGACAAGATTGCCTTAAGGAATTCAACTTGACATCATGCGTTTACATAAATGTAAAATGTATGCTTTAATAAAAATCTATTTAAATAAAAATTGTATGTTTTACTAATAATCATGGTAGTATAACATGGTAGGAAGTAAACATTGAAAACTGAAAAACAATCTTGCTAACAGTTGCTAGGTTATTATTAAGGACTAAACCAATTTGGGAGGTGGTGGCTGTGAACATTTTAATATCTCATTCAGCTGCAAATTATTTAGAGAAATTTCCTGTATATTCTACAATCTAGAAACCCTTTCTTTCAATGTACAAGGCTGAGGGTGTTGCAGAAAAAAAGAAAAAA
>NW_012153618.1:5342889-5345327 GCF_000956105.1 Propithecus coquereli | reverse complement strand
ATGAGAATCTTGCAACTTCAAATCAGGTTGGAAGAGTATTCATGCTTCATTAACATTTGTGCTATAACTTCAAGTTTAACAGTTTGACAAAATAATATTTCAAATTGCAATAATCACAGAAATGTTTATTTTAATAGTTTCAAAGGCCAGGTAGAAGACTGTTAGAGTTAATAAACATCCTCAAATGAATTCTTTATGATAAAAGAATATCAATGCAGTTTCCTTGCTACTCTGGGGATTGAAACTGAATCATATCAAAAAACAAATTCTGTCTTTCATGTTCCAGTACATTCTTTCCTTTCTTCCTTAATTCTCAGAGTTTTGAATTTATGTAATACACATATCTAAAAATGGGATACCAATTTGTGACCTTTTATAAACAGTATTGGCTTCTAAAATTGGATGATGTTAGAAGAGAGTCTAACTAACTATACTGCAATTTCAGAAGGTAGATGGGAAATATAGAAATCTTACAGTAGGGTTCTTTTTAACATTTTATTTTTAAATAGTTATAGATCCATAGAAAGTTGCAAAGATAGCACAGAGAAATTCCATGTACTCTTCAATTAGTTCCCTTCAGTTGGTTATAGCTTACAAAACTATAGTACAATAAATTGACATTGATATAATGTGTGTAGATTATAATATCTACCACATGTAACCACACTGCAATCAAGATGAAGAACTATTCTGTTAATACAAAAATTTTCTTCACACTATAGCTTTATAGTCAAACCACCCGCCACTCACCATCCCTAAACATAATAACTTAAGACATTCTACTGGAAGGAAAACCTCTACTCTCTTTAAGTCCTTTCTAGCTATTATTCTTTGAATATCAGTCTTTCAGCGCCACTCTATTTAGTTTTTTTTTTTTTTTTTTTTTTTTGTGGCTCTGATGACATGAAGGCTAAATCTTTTGCTGTAGTTCTACAGGTCCCTGAGGCTTTGTTAAATTTTTTTTCAATCCATTTTTTCTCTGTTGTTCAGTCTGGGTCATTTATATTGTTCTATCTTCTATTTGCTGATTCTTTCCTCTGCCCTATATATTCTGTTGTCAAATTCATTCTTTAAGTGTTTTTAAATTTTGTTTATATTTTTTTAGTTCTAAAATTTCCATTTGGTTCTTCTTTATATCTTCTATTTTTTTGCTGAGATTTTCTGTTCTTTCATTGGTTTCAAGAATGTTCCTAATTTTTTGTGGAAGAATTTTTGTGATGGCTCCTTTAAAATCCTTACCAGATAATTCCAACTTCTGTATTATCTTAGTGTTGGCATTCGTCAATTATTTTACATGATGTAATTTGTGGATATTTGTTTCTCCTGTGTGCGTTGGTATTTCTGGGTTGCTGGCTTCTCTCTGTGAGAAGATATGTGAGGCAAAAAGGAAACTCAAGGAATTCCCTTCCGTGATGTTCCTCAGGTCCCCATGTCCCTAGTTAGCCTGCCTTCTCTCCACTTTTCAGAATCTTCTTATGCATGTTTTATTGAAAGTATCAAGGGTTTGGGGCCACACTTGGAAAAAATAGGGAGAATTGTGTCTACTCCATCTTCGAGTAGAACTGGAAGCCCTAGCTGGTGCTTTGATAGCACAGAGACATGTGTGATAGCGGGTATCGTTGAAAGAAAAGAAATAGACATGAAAAGCACTTAAGATGACACCTTAGATTTTTGCATATTTCACAAATATTCCTAATATTAAACTAGTTGATATGCCTTTTAACATGATGACAAGCTTTAGCTGACAGTGCTATAAAACCTGCCATATTATAGATTTCAGTCAGTGACTATGGAGAGACTGCACTGTGCTTGAACGTGGAACAATATTTTTATTTTTTAGGCATTAAAAAAGTAGCAAGTTATATTAACTGTAGTTTCAATGTATAGAAACATCAATTTTTAATTTTATTTTTCATTTAGCTTTAAAAGTTGTCTATTTTAAAGAGACAAATTAAAAGTAGCATCTTATAAATGTACTGGTCAACTTGCCTAAGAAAATAGGTCATGTTATGTTATTCAAGTTACATTTTAAATTCATATGCTTCTGTTAGATTTATGCTGAATCTAAAATTTGGGAGACAAATGGATGCATTAATAAGATTTTAAATGTATCTCTGGGCTTAACTTTTATTGCTTAATCCAGAGTGTATGCCACAGCACAATTCTTCCAAGAATATAGCTTCAGTAAGGAAAAGAGATATTTTATCATCTCAAGAACTAACTCTATTCTTATTTGATTTTACTGGAAATGTGCATTTCTGAGGTTGAAAGTCAGCAACAGTATTAATGTTTGCCAAATTATGAATGACCCTTCTAAAGGCTCCAATATTTAATTTTCCCTATTATAATTTAGTAACAATTTACTATTTCCAAATTGTCCCATGAATTTATATTAGGCTGTTGATCCAATAGAGTATATACTGACAAAGAAAACACTC
>NW_012153618.1:5340522-5342519 GCF_000956105.1 Propithecus coquereli | reverse complement strand
AGGAAGACTTGTTTTAGATAGAGCAATGGCCTATGTGATTTTTTACCTTTTAAAATTTTTGCTATGTGGTAAGAAACCTGGCAAGGTAGCATGAATCTATTTACCTAATCTTGGGATACATTAAGAAGAAGACACTAATTGGTCAATCAATATAGATTTAGTTTAGCTATGTTGAAGTACTATTTTCATAAAGCAGTTATAATGAGTGAATTGCTGAACTCTCAAAATGGTGCAAAACCAAAATCAGATAGTTAGACAAATAGATAGATAGAGATTGATTGATTTAGGAAATTTTGAAAATAAAGTGAGTGTAATAAATGCATCTTAGCCTATACATGGCATCCATTAATGGAAGAACTATGTTATATTTATCCCTCAAATTTCCTTCCTTTCTCTGAAACCAAACTTCATAAAATACTAGCCACTCCTCATATAGTTGTCTAGTTTATGCCCCTTTTGTTATTCACCTTTCTGGCTTCTTTAGAGCCACTTCTATTCCTGCAAACTGGAGACAGGATTCAGTCTGTGATTTTATGTCAAATCCTCTTATCCTTTAATTTCCTCATCTGTACACATTCCTTAGCACTAATGCATCTTATGTAATGATTATGCAAACACAACTTTGCTCTAGATGTCAATCGATCATGATAATTACCCTTGCAGAAGACAGTATCTTTATATAAGGGCATACAAAAGGCAACTATATTCTACTTTACAAACATCTTTCTGAGATGACTTTATTCTTGACCTCAGAAAGGCATTATAGCTCTGCCTTTTTATTCACTAATGCATCCTTACGTCTGTCTTCTCTTTCTAGTCCACATCATTCTACTTTTCCCAGGACTAAATACCTGTATGTTTTTTCTTTTCAATTTCAGAATGTCCATTCCCAGCCTCTTCTATGTGGGCCAGATGTCAGGGCATAAGTATTAGTCTGGAGCAAACATCTGTGCCCTTTATAGGCAAGAGGAAATGAGAGTGAGGTCAGGCATCTGGTTATAGACACAGGAGGCATCACTCCTTGTTTCTTAATTAGTTCTTCTAAGACCTTCTCTCATTCCATACATAATTGGTATGATTTTAAAATTCATAAGGTCTTGTGTTGAAAGAGAGAAACTATTGTGTGGAATAGGAAATGAAAACTCATTTTACAGTGGGAAAAGTGATTTAATATATCCAGCTTGTTATTTTTCCTGGGCATAAAAGAAATACAACCATTTGATAGCTGCATATTTTAATAGCTTGTAACATTGAATGTAAATGTGTTACAGAGGAAAATTTTGGTTAGTTATTCTTTGTATTTTCATTAAAGAAAGCTGCCAATTAGAAGAAAATTGATAATAAAAACATCATAGAATAATAACCTTAAAATAACTTAAAACATGAAAAATATAGAATACATTAGCCATTTATTTTAAGTTTAAAAGTTATACTATATTGACTATAAACATGAAACAATATGAGATCTGAGCACATGCATAAATATCACTCATCTCAGTACAGGTGAAAATGTTTTCTTAAAAATGACAAAATTTTTTTTTCAATATACTTGTTCCATTACTAAGAAATGAAATTTCTTAATGATCTCCATAGTGGTAATTCCTGGCAAGTGTCAGATTAAATGTGAATTTTTAGAAGTTTGTAAATGCCATAAAAAAATACCTGATTTCCAGAATCAACAGTAAGACGTATTATTTATTTGTTTGTTTGTTTATTTGAATGTTTTCAGCAAAGCCAACCAGAAATTTGAAAAACAAAATGGCAGACTCTCAAATCATGATAGATCTCCGGGCAGGCCCAGTGGTCAAATGAAGGCCTCTGTCTACTTATGAGGTAGGTGTAACCGTGGAGGGCAACTGGCTTGATGCAACTGAAAATACAATAAAAAGCTCCAGATCCATCCAAATCTGAAAGCTTAGATATGGAAAAGTAGTTCTTCTTAGGGCTTTATCTTTATGTAAATTTTTCCAAGTCTTATAAATCCTCTCAAAGGCTTG
>NW_012153618.1:5338368-5340472 GCF_000956105.1 Propithecus coquereli | reverse complement strand
AATGAGTAGGTTAATACAATGTAGTTTTGTATCTTGTCCTTAAAATATTAAAAGTAGGCACTGTATATTTCAGCCAGATCAATTTGTTTGCTAACAGTGTTTGCCTCCTATCTCAACCAAAACCATCAGATACAATTTTTGTCCAATCCTGTTTGATCCTTATTGGAAATAGAAAACGTACTCTTTTATCATATATTCAACAACCTTCATGCAGTTATTCCTTGAACTTAGATTCTTCCTTCAAACTTAACTTCCCAAAGATAATGAGCCATCATGTACTTTAACATTTACTGATTTGTCATTTTGTATGTTTCATTAATTTATTTTTGCAAACTCACCTACAGTTAGACTCTAAGTTCTTAGAGAAGTTTCTACTTCTGGCCGAGATGGAATAGCAGGGACCAAATTTACCCTCACATCTGGAAAAAACCCCAAAAACATAAATCCAGAGTAAACAAATGAACAATATGAAATAGTGATTTTTCAAGACATTGAACATGAGTCAAAAAAGTACAATGATCCTTAACTTTGGGAGGTGTTGGGTATGTCTGTTACCTTGATTATGATGATCACAAATGTTTGCATGTGTCTCAACTTATCAAGTTGTACACATTCAATGTGTGAAGTTCTTTGTAAGTCAAGTATACCTTAATAAATCTGTAATTAAGTAAATTAGCTTGATCCTTGAAAGACAGGAAACAAATGAGGAGAAACCTATGATTGCTCCAGCTACTATGCAGAAAGTGATTCCAGGCTTATCCTGCAGGTCCAGGAGGTTCTCAGCTATCTCTCTGGGCTGAGGAGATGGGGCTGAGTCTTGAGAGGCCAGGATGGCTCAAGTCCTCAGGGAAGCACAGAGGGGAGGAAAGAGCTGCAAGACAGGAAGCTCTGGAGATCTCAAAAGGATCTCTCTGGAATCTTCAGTGGAGTACTGATTTGCGCATATATTTGAGGAAACTACCTGAGGCTGAATAAGAAACTGCTGTAAATGATTAAAGGCAATAATTCTTGAAGCTCACATGGAGCTGGAACTACTTCCTGTCTTCATCAGCCAAAGGGGAAAACCTCACAATTCATGGGACATGGAATACAGCCCTCACAAATGTTTGCCTCAGTAGTGGAGCAAAATGAACACTAGAATAAATGCTTCTCTGGTCCTACCTAACAAAGCTTTCAAGCAAGTCTCCCAAAGATGAAAATGTTTCCAAGTAACTTAACTGACTCATAAGTTAAACCCTGGACTATTTCTAGGAATACACAAATATTCAGATGTGACAGGTAACATTACAATGTCTGAAGTCCAATCAAATATTGTCAGGCATGGAAATAAGCAAGAAGGTGCGACTCATAATGAGGAGGGAAAAACAATCAATGGACACTGACCAAGAAATAACACCAATGGTAAAATTATAAGCCAGGACATTAAAACATCATTGATACTATTCTATCCCATATATTCAAAAAGCTAACACGATGAATGGGCATGATAATTAGAGGTATGGAAGATGTAAAAGAGACCTGAATCAAACTTCTAGAGATGAAAAAATACATGGTTTGGGAACTAAGACATTGTAGAAGATGAGTGAACTTGAAGACAGCTATGGAATTGTTCAAAATGAAACAGAAAGAGAAAAAAGACTGAAAAAATTAAGAGAGCATCAGTGAGCAGTGGGGCAACTTGGAGTCTTAAAATGGCAAAGAAGCAGAAAAAATGTTTGAAGTAATAATGAGTGAAAATTTTCCAAATTTGATGAAAGCTACCGATTTAAAGATATAAAAATCCCGACAAACCCCAAATAGAAGAAAAGTGAAAAAACCTACACTAAATAATCCAATTGGTTGAAACTAAAGATAAAATATTAAGGTCATGATGTATGCTTGAGTATTATTGAATGTAGTTTAATAGTGATATATATGTGATTGCTACTTATTCGATACTAGCAGATTCATTTTATAAAATCAAATCATTTCTTGCTATAGTTTATTTGTTGAAAATCTTAGAAGGACTGTTTTCCATTTTTGAATATTCCTTAAAGTATTTCTTACCCCCTCTACATATTTATAGGAAAGTAGGTGACATAAGACAAAGGATTTAGAAATAAAA
>NW_012153618.1:5323460-5325998 GCF_000956105.1 Propithecus coquereli | reverse complement strand
GGAATGAGGAGATCTTGATGAAGGGGTACAAAGTTTCAACTAAACAAGAGAAGTGACTTCTTCAGATCTATTGTACAGCATAGAAACTATAGTTAAAAATAATATTTAATCATGTATAATACACTTGAAAATTGCTAAGAGATTAGATCCCAAATGGTCTCACCACAAAAAATAAATACGCAAGGTGACAGATTTGTTACTTGGCTTGATTTAATCATTTCGCAATGTATACATATGTCAAAAAATCACATGGTGTGCCATAAACACATATAACATTTACTTGTCAATTATACCTTAATAAATCTGGGGAAAATAAACAAGGAAGAAATTAGCAAGAGGATATAGTAATATCTTTTAACATCATTTGTTTATTGCTTTGCAAAATCCTTTTATTTTTTTTAAATGTGATTCTTAGAAACAATTATCTAAGGGACTTAGAAAAATGTGGCATAAGGTGTATAGATAAGAATAGGTCTATTGTCTAAACTCAAATACACTAAGAAGTAGAGTCTGAGCTCAGTCTCTTATCTTTTGACTGTGTACGCTGTATGTGGTGAGGAATGAAAAGTAGGATTCAGTGCTTGTTAAAATGTAGGTGTATTGGGGATAGATAACTTAAAAATATACAACTGGAGAGCATTAAAAGTGCACATAATCCTTGCATATAATCATTTGTAGCTCAATGTTCTGGAAAAAGGAAAATCAATGTAGGCTGGACTATTTTGTGCCAATGAAATCTGTCATTGCTGAAAACGAAACACAAATGCAAAAGATATAATTCTTCTCTTCTTCCCTCAGGAGTCTCTCCACTCCTCCACGCATATTTTTATTTCATAAATACAGTGCAAATATTATTTGAAATATTCTAAATTTTTTCATAGAGTTTTTAAATGAAGATACTTCGATTCAACATAGTGAAAGGCTCATTCTCTGAAGCTTGCATGCATTAGAAGACCTCCCAAATGTGGCTGATATAACCCAGAGAATGGCCTAAAAAGAATAACGCCACGTTTCTACCTAGGTTCATTAATACTTCCTGGTGTATAACAAACCGCTTCATCTCTACCTAAACTACAAAGCATAGCCTTGCTTTGGGGTATAATTTATCAGTTCTTTTCTTCTTTGTTGCTCCTTTATAATTTTTCTTTCCTTTCTTGAAGAAGAGATCTGAATGAGAATAAGTGTATTTACCAGCTCTGACTCTTACGCAGAGTCCTGATAAGGAAAACAAATGATCCCCTGTTTCCCCACACAGCCATGTTTCCCCTTCTAACTCCAGGTATAAGGGGAAGTTTGTCATTATCCAGACTCTTGTCTTCTCTTCTGACCTTGGTGTTTTCATTTCGGAGCATCTCAGGATGCTGATCACCAGTTGATCTTCTTATTAAAAGTAATACCACTCCTGATGTTTGTGCGCAATGAGCTCCATTAATACATTTTGTTTTCAGAGTATCTCTTATCGGAGCCAAATATAATATAGCATACAAAAGAGGATGCATTCCACAGTATCAGGAAAGGATATTTTTGTAGTCAAAATCTATCATTAATACTGGATAAATATATATGAGGCTCACACATGAAGTTCTTGACATTGGAAACAACTTATTTGCTCCTTGTGCAGGGAATGGGGAACATTTTGTTAACTTGATAGCATTTTGGATCACATACTTGATCCTCAACAGTGGTTTGTTTATCTTTCTTGTCATCTCTTTCTGAATAATTCAGAAATGAGCAATAGTTCTAAAAATTCTTCAAGTTACTCAATGCCAGGCTAGCTGTTTCCTGGAGTCTTCTTTAGTGGGAACAGCTAGACTGATGGAAGAGGAAACAAAAATCAGATGCTGCACTCTTTGCTTTGCAGGTGAGCCAGGCCTAGAACCCCTAGTTCTCTTCGGGAGTAAGGGGAGGAGGAAAAGAGAAAAGAAGTTGGATAGACCAGAAGGTATTAGAGGACAAATGGGAAGAAACAGAGGGGGAAAAAAAAGGGGAAATAAAAATTGAGAAAGAAATAAAAAAAAGGAGAGAGAAGAATGTAACAAGAGAAAAATCATCTTGCTCAGTGTTTCCTGTCTCTGACGGGTCTATTCCAAGTTCTCCCAAGGCCTTTCTTACACTGAGCAAGTTTTGCCGGAATTATGAGTAATTTTGCCGTGATCTCTATCTATTCAACTTCCTTCTTTTATTCTTCTGTCTCTCCCTCCTTATCTCCTTTTTCTCCCCTACAGCCCTCATTAGTTCCAAATTCTAGGCAAATGCAATTTCCCCTTCAATATAGAAAAATTACTCTGCTCCATGGAATCAAAGTGTTAAATCATTTTGCCAGTTGGCTAACCACACATCAAGAACATTGTTCTAAAATGTGATTTAGACAACCAGATGTCACCATATCCATGTAACATATATTTTATATATATAAAATCTAACATGATAAAATAACTTAAAATGTTACTTTTACAAAAATAATGTGTCATCAGTACTTGATTCTAATATAGGCAGGCAAAAAGGCACCGATGTTAACACCTAATATAGGTGTTAAAA
>NW_012153618.1:5320909-5323410 GCF_000956105.1 Propithecus coquereli | reverse complement strand
CTTGTTCTTTATTTTGCTGACCTCATTCAGATTAAAGTTTTACAGATTTTGATGTGGAAAGCACTATGGAATCAGGCCCAAGAGAATTAGAATCATCATTTGTCATTTGCTAAATGCGACGTCAAGCCGTAATTTAAGATAAATGCCTTAAAGACAACTCTGCAATCACAGATGTATTTTTAGACATGTTGAATTAGATTTCATCTTCTCAACACTTCTGTTATCTTAACAGGAAGCAGTGAACATATGAGGTATATAAAGTATAGATAGTTATGATTGTTTTAGAAGCTAAGATGATGCAATATCATCAAGGGACTTCACGTGATGAATAAAACGAATGGCTAGAAAATTAATCAGGGAAGATGTTCAAACATTTATGACAACACCAACATTTCTGAAGCATAAATGAATCAATATTTTTTCATTTTAAATATGCAAACATTATTTTTAAGGATTATTAACATAAAATGTGGTCACCATTCTATGATGAATTAATGTCATACATTTCTTTGAAGGCTACTTAAAATATCCCATATAATAAAAAATCAATTCAAAAATGTACAACAATAAAGTCAAAGACCCTGTCCGTCACATATATTTTTTCTGGAATTCTGGTTTGTAGCACATACTAGAACATTAACCAGTAGGGATTATGAGGTATAATAATTTTTGTAGAACATTAGATTTTACATAAGTCGCATATATACACACACATACATACATATACAAAAAATGTATTAATAGAACCTGTGATGATTAATTTTGTGTTGATTTGGCCAGGCCGTAGGGTACCTATATTTTTGGTCAGAGATTATTCTGGGTGTTTCTGTGAGGGGGTTTTGGAGAAGATTAACATTTAAATTGGTGGACTTTGAGTAGAACAGATTACCCTTCATAGTATTAGAGGGTCTCATCCAGTAACTTGAAGGCCTGAATAAAACATAAAGACTAGCTTCTCCTGAGCAAGAAAGAATTCTCTATTAGACTATCTTTGAACTTGAAGTGGAGCATCTGCCTTCCTGGGTACCCAAGATGTCAGCGCGCTCTCTCTCTCTCTCTCTTGCTCTCTCGCTCTCTCTCTCTCTTTCTCTGTCTGTCTCTCTCTCCATCTGTCTATCTATCTGTCTATATACACACACACACATACCCTACTGGTCCTATTTCTCTGGAGAACTCTAACTAATACAATACTCATATAAAATATGTTTCTTTTTGACGGTGACAAAAAATACCCTTGAATATCAAGAAGTCTCCCATCACCTGATGTTACTTACCCATCAAAAAGCAAAAATATTAAATTTCATCCAAATGTTAAAACTTATTGAAATTCTCCTTTAATTCCTAAAATGTGGTTGAGAAATCAAGGATGCTTCATTTAAATCATCTATATATGACCTTTACTTACCAATGAACTTGATTTTCTCCCGATAACATCAGGATTAAATTTTTCCCCATAGGTGCTAACTAACGTCTTCCACTGTTTGCCAAGAAGAAAATAAATGAATGATTATATGTCCAGCCATGTATTAGCATTTAAGAACATGAACTTTCATGTGCTTTTAACACCTCCTTTGTGATACTGTCTCGGCATCTCTACTCCCTCACTCTTCAGGTAGCTAAGATTCTGATAGTGACGGAGCCAAGACTCAGGATTGGAACTTGGTGGTAATACCAACATAACAGCACAAATCGTATGTAGGCCCTCTAATAGCCTTCCCGGCTCAAAGGAGCTAGCTTCTCCTTGTAACTTTACTCAAGCCTATAAAGTGTGTGAAGGGTCAGAGAATAAAATACTTCTTGAATATGACGTTTGGGTAAACTTTTGCTTATCTAGTTATTATGGGAAGAGGGAAGGGAAGAAGGCACAAAAGGCCATGAGAAGGTTTTAAAATAGGGCCACTGGATGCTTGTGAAAAGTGGGAAAGAGAAAGTTTAACATGACAATGGCAACTAAGTATAGGATCTAGAGATGTTGGAACATGATGAAATTTCTAAACTGGCCCAATCTCAAGAGGATGTTCACAGCATGTATGACAGTTTATATACAAATTTTGGAATTGTCGGGAGAATCAAGTCCAGCTTCTCAGTGAAGGTAGTCCATACAGTTCATCACTTGTTTCAATAAAAAAAATAGCAAATGCTATTAATGTTATTAAGTGTTAAAAAGAATGTGGAGAAAAGGGAATTCTTGTACAATTTTGTTGGGAATATAAAATAGTACAACCATTATAGAAAATGATAGGAAGGCTTCTCAAAAAAAATTAAAAATAGAACTACCATATGATCCAACCATCCTACTTCTGGTTATATATACAAAGCAAATGAAATCAGTATGTCAAAGACATATGTGCACTCTCATGTTAATTTCAGCATTGCTCACAATAGCCAAGATATGGAATCAACCCAAATGTCCATTGACTGATAAATGGATAAAGAAGTTGTAGTATATATACTACAATACAAAATGGAATACTATTCAGCCTTAAAAAAGAAAAATATCT
>NW_012153618.1:5306378-5311954 GCF_000956105.1 Propithecus coquereli | reverse complement strand
TACCAGGTGAGGGGATTATGCTTCCCAAGCTTCCGTCTCTTCCCCAGGGAAGCTGTTCACATGTTGACGTTTAATGCTCTCAGCAATGCACACAAAGTGCACAACACACAAGGCTGGAGGAGCTGAGAAGTGTTGGTTCTCTGACTTTCATGTGAGTCGCTGGAGTGGAATCACATCAGCCTTCAGAAAAGTTCCTACCACAATTAGGATTTCTTTGCTCTGTTTCTTAATACTTCATCCTGCCTATACAGAACTTCCCTGCAGCAGGCGTGGCCTTGGACTATGATAATGCTGATCGAATGTTTGTTAACAGTTGTTTTCAACATTGGTTTTGCCTAATGTAAACTAATAGAACGGATCATTATTAGAAATAAGTGAGTACGTTTAATCTATCTTTTCATCCTTTTCCAGGATTCCTTCTCCTTCATTCACTTGGGTGGCTTTTGTGAACATTGTTTATTCTGGATTCCAGGAGGAAATGAAGATTTTGAAGTAATCAGTAATTTTAAGTATAATAAAAGGGTAGGAATTTCAAGCATAATGTAAGGCTGAAATCAGTCATCATAGTTTGAGTATTTTAGTCATTGAGAAGTCTGATGAGGTTTGACCTTTGATCAGACCAGTTGCTGAATTATTGACAGGCAACTAATCAGTCCTAAAACTGGATAGTCAGATGTAAAATATCTCTACTTAGCATTTTATTGTTTCTGGCACACTACTGTATCTGTAAAGACAGCTGTCGTTTTGAAGTTTATGGTGATATTTGTGAAAATTAATATGGTTTACACATACCTTTTCAGGAATACATTTTTCATACATTCAAATTTCTTTCTGTCTACTTTTATTTTGTTCCTCTCTAACGTGTGTTAATTACATAAAGATGTGATTGGGGGATTAATAGCTATTTAATAATTTAGTGCTAACGAGCAACAATAGATGAAGGATTTTCATGATTTAAGTAGCCTAAACTATCCTTAAGAAATTTCTGAACTTCATTATACTTGAAAATTATTACATTAATGTTGATAAATTTTAAGTATACCTTTTTAATATATTACCACCATCTGGTCTGCTGTTCTTTAAGATGAAGAATGTTCTGATAAGTATTTTGTCTTTAAGAAAAACTAGCAGAGAAACTGAGTATCTGTGATAGAGTCATTGACATGACTGATTGCAGTGTCTCTAAGTAATTAGTTAAGTTATGCTTGTCTCTTTCATTAAAAGCACTATTACACAGGCTGATGCAAAAGATGACTGTGGTAAATGGGTTTTCAGGTCATTTCTGATAAAGTTAAATGTGGTTGTCATTTCAATTGATCATTCTGCATCTTTTCCGGACTGTCCATCCATCTCTTGGAACAGCCTGTTCAATAAGCTCTACAGGAAATAATTTGGGTGATTTTAGAGAAGTGCATCTTTAGATTAAATGGCTTTGGGTGTTTTTATTTCCTTTCAATATGGATAAGAATATATTTCAAAGAGTATTAATTTCCTGCTTTCTAATTATTGAGTTTCTTTGGGAAATAAATATTTAAATAAATCCCAGATAAACATACAAATTCTTTGAATCTCAGTGAAACAATTAATTCAAATAACTTTGATCCAGTGTTCACATAACTCTACATTTATATTTGCTGGATAAAATTATTAATTATTCAGCACAAATTTATAAAATCCTCCTATTATTGAAGCTTGGAATAATACTTCAGAGCAGTGTCAGAAAAGTGTTCAGTGTAATACTAATAGCTTAAAAATATATAGTGATAGACTTAACAAGCATCTTATTTTTATTTGGGGAGAATGATGCTCAAGAATTAAAGTAAGCAATTTCATAAAGAAGATGCATTTGTGTTCTCTAATACCATCAGCTAATGGAAAAATGATAACTAGAGATAAAACAGAAATCTTAATCGAAGGTGTAGAAGAATTATTTGGGGGAAGGGGAAGAATAGGGCCGTACATTTAAGATAAAATAAAAGTACGTTAAAATTATCTCAAGCTAGTCAAGAGTCAAAGAATAGAACTGGTAATAGTAGCACAATGTGATAAAGACCATGATTGGGTCCTACAGGAAGTTCAGGGAGAGTGTATAACCCAGTCTAATGAATATCAAGGGAAGTGTTAAGAGACTGTGAGATTGAGTTGAATCTGATAAATATCAGTAGGAATTAGTCTCTGCTGCTGTGCTGAGGCTCATGAAGAATGCTAAACACATGCTTAGTTTTTTAAAACAGAAATTGCAAGGAAAAAAAAATCAGCCCTCTGCTTGGGAAAGTTTGTGAGATTCTAAATTACAACTGAAAAAGAAAGCAGAGCTGATTCATGTGTTGCTTCCAGTGTCTTCAACGAGGAGAAATGGTTAGAAAACTGGAAGGTGTTTAAGCCAATCCTGCAAAAGGAAAATTATAGACTGTGATAGGTGAAGCAAAAGTTAAAAAATAAGGGACTACACAACCAAATTAAACGAGATTAGTCTCTAAAACCAGACAATATGCATGTGGGCACTGAAAGAACTATAATAGAAAATGTGTTTTCATTGAAATACTGTGGAAGGAAAAGAGGAACAGGATACTGTATAGAACATATGTTTTCTTTCATGTCAAGTAAAAGAAATGATCAGATTCTAAAAGCAATAAATAGGTAAGTTGAGGCAATTTTAAAAATTTATTACCTAAAATACCATGTTGTTACCAAGTCATATGCATCATCCAGATTGTCCTTCAAGGAAGGCCTGTTGTCCCAGTGACCGAAAGTACTGGAGGTGGACCACCTTCACCTGTCAGCCCCTTCAGGGACAAACTCAGCTGGCTACACCATACCACGCCTTTCTGAGGATGGCTCACATCTAATGACTGATGAGGGGGGATATGAACACCTGACCATTTCTGGCTAACATGGGTCAACTCTGACAATCATGCTTTGGAGTCCCCCATGAGTCTGGCTGAGGGGGGCAAGCCCGCATCACGGCTGCCCTTCTCCCTCAATCCTGTTTCCTTCTTCTCCCTTTTGTGTGTGTTTGCTCAAAGGCAAACTCCAATAGCCATCCTGCACACTGACTCCATCTCAGAGTCTGCCTCCGAAAGAACCTACCCTGAGAAAGCATTAAAAATATAAAAAATGATGCCACTTGGCAGTTTAAGAAATAGGATATGTGTAAGCATTTTCTCTGAAGCTCACGCACACTCTTTTCTGAAGTCATTCCCATCTACTTCAGAGGTAACCACCCTCTTATTTGGCTTTTAAACTTATCATCCCCTGGTTTTCCTTTATAGATCTAATCACACATTTCTCTTTGTAAACATCATGATTCACTTCACATATTTTTAAAATTGATGTACATAGAATTAGTCTGTTTATAGTATTCTTCATTCTGTTTTTGTTAACTAATTTGGCTGAAGTTGCAAGGGAATGAAAGAGGAGCTCACAAGGAAACATAGAGACAAGTGAAGAATTAAACACTTTATACTTGAAAAATGCTTAGAACATGTGATTCCTACCATCTAATATGTTCCTCTCTCCTTTCTTTGCCCAACCCAAATATCATCTCTTTCCCTGAATAGCTTTCCCTAATTCTTCTTGACTGTATTTCTTGCTATCTCCCTAACTGCTATATTGTATTTTATTATGTGAATTCTACCTATCTATTTTACTAAATAGCCAAATAGTATAGTCAGATAAGAATAAACCTTGCTGAGGCGGAATTTTATAAAAAGTCTCTCTACCCTGGATTTCAGAATCTTGGACCCAATTACCGATTTTCTGTTTGTAATAATACATGTGTTGATAAACAAATAATAATATCCACAGAATGATTGGGAATGGGATGAGAATTGCATATAATTTCCCAGAGTTAAATACATTATAAGTTGTATCAGAAACAAACTATAAACATGCTACTTAGTGGATCTGATAAAAATGTTAATTCCCGTCCATTAGAGAATGGGATGAAATCATCCAGGTGAAGTCTTCTGCGTTATCTTCTGACTTTCTTCTGTCTGTTCCACATGTTCTACAACATGGAGGTCACCTCTTGAATCAGGGTTTCAGACGAGTCTTAGTTTCTCATCTGAGATAGCTTCAAGTTCTCTTTATCAACTTGTATGGACTGTTTTTCTTTAGGTCTTAAAATATTGTTGCTTCTCTGTTTCTATGCCATAAAGCATCCCAGCTGTGAATCAACATGGAGAAATAGCTGCTGGGTTTAGTCAGACCTGAAAATCTTTCCTGATGACAAAAATATAATGAGTTCCAATATGTTTACTGTGACACAGCACTGCTTTCTATTTTATTTCCATGTGGGCCTCTACTAGCATAATGCCTTGCACAAGTCTTTCAATTTGTGTGTATAAATTCAGTGCGAAATGCATGCTCAAATGACATGTCTATAAGATGTGTGTTTAAATTTATCATGTAATGCAGATATATTTAACATAACATTCTTGTTACAAAAACTATTTAGATAGTTGAGGCTCATTTTCTAATTATTCAGAGAGTTGACTTTTAATTCCTATTAATGAGCATTGGCTATTACCTATAATAGAGAATTATAGGAATTCTATGGATAGCAAATGATCTGAAATTAAGGTCCAGAAATCTTTTATTATGAAAAATGGGGACCAACTTTGGTGGTTGAATAAAGAAAACTCCAAAAGATTCTATTAGTTTCCAACATTTCTCAAGAATCCAAAATGGACTTGCTAGTTTGAATGAAAATGGCCCCAAGGCAGTGAAAATAAAAGCTTTCATGGGTGTCCTGGTTTGGAAAAAATATTATAAACATTTTATGCAGCTCAATTTAACATTCCTACATTATCTTCATTGTGTAAATGCATTGTTACATAGGCCAGTGTTCTGTACTGTGTTTCACAATAGGTAATATGCCTATACAGTTCCACATCAATATATTTATACCTAATGCAGGGGATATGGAGGGTTGTGCTATATATGGCTCATAAATCAATACGAAATGAGGCCACATTTATGCACCATTTACAGTGAAGTTTTGTATATTCTGCATCCAAATAATTGCACCTATTATGTTCCATGTTTTAGAGAAAAAAATCACATCTTTTCTGCTGTAGAAAATTGCTTTCTAAGTAGATAACAGATTTCTGAACCAAACATAATATGCAGCCTCAAAGTTAAAGCAATACACTTACATTGCACTTGGATAACCACTAGGACCTCAGAGCACGATAGTTTTAATCAATTTTGTTTCAGACTATTTGTTCATGATTAATTTAAAAATTTATTGTGACCCAACACTTATATATACTACAGAATAACTATTAAAAAGTAAAACACCTACATAACAACAATTGATGGAAATATTTAATATAATACGTGCATCCAGATTTTAAGACAATACAGATTCTGTACAAGTAAATTCAAATATTTTCTCTTGCAATTTTCTTCGGTTAAAAATAATTTTTACAAAATAAATGAAGATATTTTCCTTTCTTGGTCCCATAACTGGGATTTTAAAAAGTCAATCAGCCTAGCTGAGGGTTTGATTAATTTAAGTAGATCAAGCTTTGGCAACCCAATGCAGTTGTAACTCTGCTCCTTGAGCTTAG
>NW_012153618.1:5305742-5306328 GCF_000956105.1 Propithecus coquereli | reverse complement strand
GGACTCATATTGTGGAATGGGCTTGAGTAAAGCATTAGGATGCAAGTCTGCAGAATAGAACAGTTGGAAATCTACCTGGCTATAGGTAGATTCACATTCTGCCCTCATCAAACTTCCAGAGCCATTAGCATTTCCAGTCCTAATGACTCAATGTGAGTTTTACCGAGGTATATAAAGTAAACTGAAGTCTCAGGACTAGTTTGTAGAGACTAGTTTGTATTAGATGGGTTGTTCCCCAGTCTCTTCAAATCGTCAAATCACTTCCAGTAGTCTCATGGGAGAGTCTTTGGGGTTTTCTAGATATAAGATCATATTGGGCCGGGCACGGTGGCTCACGCCTGTAATCCTTGCACTTTGGGAGACCGAGGTGGGAGGATCACTTGAGCTCAGGAGTTCTAGACCAGCCTGAGCAAGAGCAAGGCCCTGTCTCCACTAAAAATAGAAAGAATTAGCCGGGCGTTGTGGCACGTGCCTGTAGTACCAGCTACTCGGGAGGCTGAGGCAAGAGGATCGCTTGAGCCCTGGAGTTTGAGGTTGCTGTGAGCTAGGCTGATGCCATGGCACTCGCTTTTTTGTTGGGTCACAT
>NW_012153618.1:5293391-5294602 GCF_000956105.1 Propithecus coquereli | reverse complement strand
TCCCAGAGTGCTAGGATTACAGGCGTGAGCCACCGCGCCCGGCCTAGAGCAGTTTTTAATATTACCATTCCTTGTAGGTTATAATTTTACACCTATGTATTTCAAATGAAAAAAATGGATCCTAATGGCATTAGCAATGGGACACTAAATAAGTGAAGCCAAATGATAAATGTCCTCAGCATTATTTACAGAATTATGTGGGTCTTTAGAGAGGATAGGGAAGAATTATATTTATATTGAGAGAAGTAGATACATATATTGCATGACTTTTCAACATTTTAGATTTAAAGAAATTTTAAGCATAAGTCTAGTCATAGGAGCTATGTATGATCTAACATCTCTGAAGCAAAATCTATAGACTATGTAAGGGGGAAATCCCTTGGGCTAGGTCAGCGAAAGAAAAGGCTTCAACTTCTTCCCGTTAATGCCCAAGGTGCCCATAGACAATGCTAGAAGCAAAAAGGGTACTAGGTAAGAAATAAAACAGTTCTAAGAGGCATATATTATTAGGTGATTTCTAGGCAAAATGTATAAAAAGAAAAAAGCTCTTTGAATCATCTCGTCTGACTTTTTTCTTACCTTCTTTTCTTCCTTTATCTTCTTTTTGCATTTTTCTCCTCTATTAGAAAAATCTCAAAAGTACCTTCTTGTCTTCTACCTTTCCTGGCCCCTGAGGGAATGAAATACCTCATTGGATGTTTGAGCTGAATTTGATCTAAACAATCTCTTAATTTCCAGGGTGAAATATTCTCCTCATCTTTCTTTCTTGAATGTTGTGGTTTACTTAAAGAAATTCTTCTCAGTAAATCCTTCGTGATTTTAAACTGTTTTTATCATGGTCTACCTCTACTCAGTTAATGTTTTTTCCACCTGCAACCAAAATTATTCAAAATGGAGACATTTAATTGTCTTTCACCCTATTTCTACATGTCTAATTTGATTGGTTTTTTCCATTATTCTCTTCAGTAATCCACAATGAGATACCACCTCTTAGGTCCCACAGGTTGTCTCAGTATTGCTTTGTTCTTCTAATGTTAACATCTTTAAAACTCATATTTATACTATGATTTCTTCTGTCTTATAGAGAAAGGATTTCAGAATTATATCCATAGTACAAATATCAGCAATTTTTTTTTTTTTTAAATTAAGAGCCATCTTTTAGCTAGAATCTGACCTAGCAAACTGGTTGGATGGCCTAGGCTGTTTTAATG
>NW_012153618.1:5288287-5293059 GCF_000956105.1 Propithecus coquereli | reverse complement strand
TAGAGTGAGTGCCGTGGCGTCAGCCTAGCTTACAGCAACCTCAAACTCCTGGGCTCAAGCGATCCTCCTGTCTCAGCCTCCCGAGTAGCTGTGACTACAGGCATGCGCCACCATGCCCGGCTAATTTTTTTTCTATGTATTTTTAGTTGTCCAATTAATTTCTTTCTATTTTTAGTAGAGACGGGGTCTTGCTCTTGCTCAAGCTGGTCTCGAACCCCTGAGCTCAAGCAATCCGCCCTCCTCGGCCTCCCAGAGTGCTAGGATTACAGGCGTGAGCCACCGCACCCAGCCTCAGGATTCTTTCTTATTTTAATTATTTTTATCATGGTCTACCTCTATTGATATATCCTTATATCTGTCTTCCCCAGGGGAATGGAGTATGCTGTATTTCTTTACATGGTTTGGGCTTTGGCACCAGAGAAAGATGATATTCTATGTTGTAATCTTTCCTATATCATGAAGAATGCTCTGTTATTGACAAAAGATTCATTATTGATTTTATATGAGCTGGAAATCATCAATCAATCTGAAAATAGCACAGCTTCAGCTACAATCATGAAAAAACACATCTTTTTTTAAATTAAAGTGTATCTAATTCTATTTTATGTTAATTGCATTTTACATAAGAATTATAGTGTATTATTAATGAAGCAAAGAAAAAACTAAAACTAGCCTTGACTGCATTTAGATTTTGAGGAAAGAAAGATGTCGGCATTTTTGTGAGGTAGAAGTGGAGTGCTTAATCTGATGCTGCTTCTTCTCTCTACTTAACACTGTACTCAGAGAGCCAGGTTCAACGCTTGACTGCCACCAGTATGGGTGTGGCTAAGTCACTGGCATTCTCTGGGTCTCAGGTTCCCAATCTGTAAAATTTTGGAAGTGAAAGAATATGGGTGTCTTTCTAACACTAACATTCTACATTTCTGTTGTTGGCCTGAAATACACACACATACACATGCATACATGCCTATGCACATATGTACTCACATATACATAAATATATATGCAATATATGTGTGTAGATACATACACATGATTTATTTTTCTGCAGAAATGCAAAAAAATTTGTCTTTGAGATTTTTTTTCAGCATATTATGGGGGTACAGATGTTTAGGTTATGTATGTTGCCCTTCCCCCACCTTGCCCCCCAAGTCCAAGCTTCAAGCTTCAATGTTTGTGCTGATATGATTCTGTTCTATTGGGTACATTTTCTAGTTGTTCTTGGCTTGCTGGGTTCAGGTTTCTACTGGATCATCTGGCACTAAAGTAGTTAGAGTCAGCTTCATGGCAGAAATGGGGCTTGTATCTTAAAAGGAGAAGAGGATATGACTTGATAGAGCAGAGGATACAAGGCAGTCCAAGCTTAGAAGAAGAAAGCCAAGCATTAAAATTTATTACAGCACATCTCGAGGGTGAGAGGAGACTGTTTTAAATGAATGAAGTTGTTTTCATTTGGAAATAGGCGCAGATAAATTTAGACTACAGAGTCCTTTAAGAGCAGTCTGTGTTAGATAGTTTGCAGGAAGCAGGGCCTACCATTGAGTGGTTTTGGAAAGGTTGGTATAATGATTAAATCGAAGTTTGGGAATGATTATTCTGGCAGTGAATGGTATGCAGTCTAGATCTGAGACACCAAGATTGACAGGCAGGAGATCAGTGGGAAGCAGTTATAGTAATCTAAATAGGAAGTGACAAGAGCCTATATCACAATGGTGACAAGGAAAATGAAAAAGAATGAATATATCTGAGATAGATGGCAAACGAGTAACTGACAGCACTTGATCATGCTTCCACTCCCCCCAGTATCCAAAAATATCACATATATTTTTGGCCAGGGAGTTTGAGCTAATGACGTTGTCATAGTTTGACAGCAGATGTGAAAAGTAGAAGTCTCAGAGAAGCTGAAGATTTTAGTTTTCAACTAAGTTTATGTTTTTTTAGGTTGGGAAATTCAAAATATCCTAAAGGCACTCTAAATTGAAAGTGAGATGTGAGGTGTCGGGTGAGTTGATGTTGATCAGGGAGCCTTCTCTGCATAGGCGGTAATTGAAACCAAAAACTTGTGAACCGCCTCTCACTGAAAGATGTTTCTAATTAGGCTTTTTACTCTTCAGTATACAAACCTGGACATTTTTACTAGTTTCAGATAAAGTTTAAAAATATCAATTTCATCTTTATTTTTCTTTTACCTTTAAGTACAAATGCAAATATTTTCTTCTTCAGTCACAAGAACAAATTTAGAATAGGTTTTCAGTGCCTGCTGCCAAGTAATTACAATATTCACTAAAGGAATCTTATAATATTTTATATTCATTAGCAATTTCATTTGATATCCAAAATTTCGACAAAAGAAAAATTATATCCTTGTATGTTCAAGCTTAAGACTTTTGAAGATACTACAGAATTCATAGCTCCTATGGAAAAGAAAAGCAGCCAAGTAACTCTTGGTATTTATTTTCTCAAGAAATAGATTTGATTTCATTTTTTTCTTTTTTTTGTAGGACTGTAATTATCACCGTTTAATTTTAGGAGAGGCAGGGATTTTTGCTATGCCTTGAGAGTGCAGTTGTAGATAGAGAAATATTTGTTTTCGTATTTTCTTTCCCTATATTGTCTGCCAGAGTGTATATGAAGATTCTACCCAGAATGAAGATAATCATTTTTGAAACAAGTGGATTAAATTGATTCAGTTCAAATAAGACTAGCTATAGAGAATTTAATAAATAGTGAGACAAGTAAATATTACTATAGTTTAAAAAAGAAAAATTGAATAGTGTCCTACGCGCAACCTCAGATAAAATCTGATAAATTAATTTGTTGGGAAATGACTCAGAGATTAGGGCAATTAGGAACATGTGACTCACAGACAGATGTTCTCTATCAACCACGGCTAAACTAACGCTGATGCTTCCACTAGTTTTCCATCAATTTTAAGAAAATGTAAAGAATAAAACTAACTATGGATACTATCTCAGAAAGTTTTCCTGTTTTATTTTTTTTTTAAATGTGAGATTCACTATCCCTACTAGAACTATTGAGTCATGAGATATTTTATTTTATGGGGGAATTTAATACATTAACTATGATCCTAGACAAGAAAAGAGTTTAAATTAGTCAATGTGATTATGTTTCTTACAAGTCAATTAGCAGTCATTCAGTATTCCAAAATCCATGTTTTAGTTTTAGTTGGACCATTAACTAGTCTTCTGAAATTGGGCAAGTGAATTTATCACTCAGGACCTCAGTTTGAAGAGTAATATTTATTCCCATAGATTTTTAAAGGAAATAAAACCAATTCATACATATAAAATGACTGTGAATACGCTAATTGCTTTGTGAATATGTTACTAGGGTAATTAAAATTTTACTATTTGTCTCATGGAAGAATCTATGTCATATATTTTACTTTTAAGTTAGGGGTAAAATGTTAAGCTTGCTAAGTGATTTCTGAGGTCTGTGGCATAAAGATGTATTATAAAAAGGGATGCTGTATTATTATGTCATTTTTTACATAATACGTGTAGTTGTACTGGATTAATCTCAATCATTTTTTATATAACTATTACTTAGCAATTGAACTTGAGCTACCTCTGTTTAAAGACTCCATTAATTCTTTTTCTTTAGAAATCTCACACACACAAAGAATATCTTCTGGATTTTATACTAAAAATGCACAGATTTTAGACTGAAATTAAGTTGTAATAGACAAAATTTGCTGTTTAGAGTCTATGTGATTACCCACAGAGTACTTTGAGTTTTTATGTTTAAAATGGAAACAATAATGCCTCGGTAAGATGGTCAATGTTAGGATTAAACGGGATAAGGAGCAGAAAGTCAGGAATGCAATGCCCTAGTAGGAGGTATTAAATGATTGTGTAGGTGTCTCCCGACAGCCTGCACAAACACACAGCCCCTCATAAAACAAAATCAGCACTGAATGTAAGAGCCCCAGAAAGATTGCGTGGTAGGACAAGTTAACTCTTACTCATTTGTAACCCTAGCTGGAGAGTTTGTTTGGCAGTTAGGAAAGCATCCCAGGTCAGAAACGAGTTTGAGGCAGTTTTATGGCAGAGTATGGAGATTTAGTCCAAGTCCTGGGATTTTCTTTCTTCATTCATATCTCATCAGTTAATTTCCCCCAAACGCTCACTCCAAGACTGAGAGAAAAGGAGAAACCAAAAGAATGCGTGGAAAGACGAAAGGAATGGAGAAGACAAGAGGAATGCAGGAAGCAAAGACTGAGCAAGCAGAAAGGAGGGGTGAGAACGAGGAATAAAGAGGAATAAACACCCGGGAGAAGGCGATTGCTACTTAACAGCTCTAAGCGAGTTCTAAGCTGGTTTGACATTTTGCCTCCTGGATGCAAACATTCTCTGAGCTGGACTTCTTTGATTTGGTTTCTGCTCAGTAATGGGCTTTGCCATGCATCTAGGTATTAGCGCCATATGTGGAAAGACAGGTTCATTTGACTAAATGTTCTTTTAATTCTCCACAGTAATGAATCATCTAAGCACCACTTCTAGTATCCACCACCTAACAATACGCTTCGCTTCATTTCCTTCAAGTACAGAAATCCAGATGGCCAGCCCTTCCTTCCTCCAGCAACACACACGCGCGCACACACACACACACACACACACACACACACACACGCAGGCACACAGGGCAAATATTGAACACACTCATGAATAAATGGTAGAGAACCATAGATGTCCATGGATGATTTAGGGACCTTTGAAAAGTGAAAGTTCCGGGGGTTTCAGTAATTCTGG
>NW_012153618.1:5284311-5284967 GCF_000956105.1 Propithecus coquereli | reverse complement strand
TATTTTACAGTTAAAGAAATGAGGACCACATATATTGTCAATGGAAGAGCTAAAAAAACAGGTTTCTAAACCAGGTCTTATTTTTAAAGCATGTTTTCTTATTTCCTAGTAATTTAGAATTTTGGAAAATTGTGATATCAATATGACCTTTTTAAAAAATTTAGTTTATAGATAATTCCAAGAATAAGAAATTGTTACCATATACATTTTCTTATATAAAGTAATTTCTGTTAGTTGGATGGACCCCAGGAGAAGGGTGCTTGACGAGTCTTTCATTGTGCCTATTGGAATATGAGCACTTCTCAATCTATTCAAAGGATATTGGTTGGCACACAGGTAAGCTATTCTGCCAGGCCAAGAATCATAATAGATGAAGTGCTGGCATAATAGCACAGACGCTGCATTCAAGAAACCTAAATGAATAAATCCCTTTGCCATTGTCAACTCTGACACTATTCAGATTGGGCACCATTTGGCACAATATACAGTCGTACACTTCATAATGACATTTTGGTCAACAACGAACCACATATATGACAGTGGTCTCATGAGATTATAATGGAGCGAAAAAATTTCTACTACCTAATGACATCATAGCCATTGTAACATCACAGTACAACATATTATTCATCTATTTGTGGTGATGCTAGTGTAAA
>NW_012153618.1:5282063-5284261 GCF_000956105.1 Propithecus coquereli | reverse complement strand
CAAATGCTAGGATCTGACAAGGTGTGCCTTAGTGAGGCTGTCAGGATTCTACACCCCGACCTGTTCTTAGGAGAACAGCCCAACTTGCTCCCCTTTGGTTTTGAATGGGGGCCGGAGGATGTTACTCATCATTGCTTTTAGAACAAAATCTTCCCTTGGAAAGATGTCACATCACTATTACCATGGCAACAGATGACCTATAAAGATGAGTTATATATTATTTGTTCTTCTGTTCAATACACACATCCCCTAAATTCGTCAGGAAAAGGTTTAATAGAATCAGTTCTGTATATTGACATTTCTTTTTCTAAAGCTCTGTTTGATAATAAATATTTGTTCCATTGAAATGTTTAATTTAGGTGCATTTTATATAAGTTATATCACTTAAATTTAAAATAGTCTTATGAATTTAAAACAGTTGTTTTATTCTAAAAGTAATGTTTACATGATAAATAAAATTATACCTAAGCTAAACAGCATAAAGAGAAAAAGAGAACCCTTTCCCTACTCTCACTATTTCTGTGTTTAAGCATATAATGAACAATTAACTTGTGAGCAAGTAAATTTATCAACATTATAAACAAATAACTTTATATACTTTCTAAGCATAAGATCAACAATTAGCTTTATAAACCACCACCACCAACAACAAAAACCCCTTGTTTTAAGTATTTTTAGATGATGCAATTAAATGGGTAGAAATCATACCACCGTATATTATAGACAAGAAAGTTGTGTTCATTTAAATGTCACCATCTGGGATTGAGGTGATGAATATACTTACAGCAAATAATTTTACAGAATCATTGTTTACAGCCATACCACCCTGAACTTGCCCGATCTCATCCCATCTCAGAAGCTAAGCAGCGTCGGGCCTTGTTAGTACTCAGAAGGAAGAATCATGTCTTGCTACCTAAAATTTTATCTGTGAAAATAATTTCCAAAATAGTTAAATCTAATATATGAGGGAATATAACATGCAGAAGAGTAAATTTGTAAAAAAAAAATTGTAAATAGAGAATGAAAATAGTTCAGATGGTAGAAAAAGGCAAAGAGAAGAATTTGTCAGCAAGAGAAAGAATGATTTGCTTATAAGTAACCAATCCCATGTCTTTATAAAGATAGCTATGATTTCAATAAGTTGCTGGAGATTAAAAAATACACACACACAGACACACACACAAACACACAAAGAATGTTCAACTTCTGTTCTGCCTCTAGACCTCTGAAGAACATAGTCATCTATGGTGGTGTGTTCATAAAAAGGATGGTGCCCCTTAGAAGACATTCTGTGTCCCAGGCTGCAGAACGCAAGCTCCCACTGTCAATTAGACAAATACTAATGCTTTCATGTTTTTCTTTTTGTGATTGTGAAGCAATTTCTTAGAACTTGGGTATATTAATGAAATGACTTTTTTGAAGTTTCAAAGTTGAAGAATAGATCTAAAAATCTAGTGACTGTAGCAAATATAATCAAAGTGCCTTAACCTGAAACTGTCAACCAGTAGTAAAAGGTTTATCAACTCTTTCCTGTCACTAATATACATCAACAAATATTCTTGAAGCATCAATGCGTACACTGCATCTTTATTATATCTCCCCGATAACTTTCCCCTTTTTAGTTCTTGTTAACCAGTGATAATCAACACCTTCTTTACCTTTTACACATCCTTAACATTTGGAGAAATGTTTGGTAATATCAGTACATCCACGATGTATTTTCTAAGGCGATATAGCACAGTGCCTCTGGACTCAGATCTGAAGTTTAATGCCACATTAAACCACTTATGTGACCTTTGGCAAGTTACTCACTCTCTTTTATCTTCAATTTCCTCAGATGTAAAATGGTTATAATAAAATCGTTTACCGCATAGTGTTTTTGTGACAATTGAACTCGACAATACTGTAAAGCACTTAGCACAATTTCTAGGACATAATAATTGCTCAGTAAATGTATTCCTCCTCCTCATCATCATCATTGTAATTATTATGGTTCTTTTAACCATTATTCAGATTCCATTGGGGAATTGAAGCACTGTAGAAAAATATATGCAGTGATTTTCCACTCTTGCTTGGAGTAACAGATTTACGAAATTAATTATCCTTTGGCTCCTGTGCTGACACTATATTATCACTTTAGTCATTTTTGACTGGAACTAGACTCTTAAATATAGCCAAGATCCAATGGGCTACATCAT
>NW_012153618.1:5271175-5272713 GCF_000956105.1 Propithecus coquereli | reverse complement strand
TCTTTTCAAATGGAAAGGTGCAATGTTCTCCTAAGGCATCTGTGCTTATCTCTTACTAGGGTGATTTACAACCTAATGCTAATGTTTTTAATTTCTTTAACAAACTGTTCAGGTAAGTTACATTTGAGAGGAAAAAGTGAGAGAGGAGGAGGGACTTGGTGATCAATTTTCCCAACAGCAAACTGAGAAAAGAAAATGAGATGGTTGATATTTGTAATATTTTAGAAAATTCAGAATACATGATCACCAGAATTTCTGGGGAGGGTAGGCTCAAGCAGTGCACCAAAGTAGAGGTAGCATACTAAAATAGGAAAGGAGTGAACGGTGTTAGGTTAATGGGCACTTGTCACTTAAAGAAAGGTGGTGAGATAGAAACAAGGGAAAGTATGCAAGAGGCTGAGTTCAACTCACATAACTCACAGTCTTGCCTGCAGTCAGCCCTGCTTTAAAGCAGGGGTAGAGGTGGGGGGAGTCAGAGAGACACAGACAAATCTGTAAAGGACATGGAAGGTTAACAGAATTGCACCCATTAATGTTCAGAGATTTTTCAACAAGTTTAAGAAGTGTTAACAAAATACTAATGGCTAAAATCAAATTCCTCTCTCCAGATGTCTTTCTTTCAAATTTCTGAATCCATTAATTTTGAAAATTTGCAGCACACCATGATTTCTTCCCCTCAAATTGTGGAGTTTTCTTTCTTCAAAGTCTTTCACACATGGGGAATTTCCACTGCCCAATCCCTGGCAGAAATTTTCAACAGAATGTTCTCCCTCCCTCTTTGCAGTCTCTCCTCCCTTCCTTCCCTTTCTCCCTTCCTTCTTCCCTTCCCTTCCCTTCCTTTCCCTTCCCTTCCTTCCTTCCTTCCTTCCCTCCTTCCTTCCCTCTTTCTGCTTTAATATGTGTATTTATTAGTAGTAAATTATAAGGAGAGCTCATTACATCAGATTTATTTAAATACGTCATAAATTACTTTTATTGAAAGAAGTAAAATTGTGTTAAGTTAGGGCTCTGTAGGGATATCTGAGATGCATAGTCATTTTCAAACTAAGCCCACTATTTTATTAGATGTACACTACCATAAAAACTACCCAACTGGTTCTCCCACCTTCCCTTCTTCCTTCAACCATGCACACTGCTACTAATGAAACTCCCTTTGAAAAGAAGTTTTGAGCATGTTTTAGAAACAGAAATGTTTTCCCAAGAGAAATCTTACTGGGACATGGAAACATTAGAGATTTAAATTTGAGCAGCTGTGCACCAGCACAGCAGAAAGGACTGAGCCACACCTATTTGAAATCTCTGAAGTTACCGTCCATCTCTCAGTAGTTTGGGGGCTATTTCCCCAGATCTGCATTTTAATTACTGCTGCCCAACAAGAGTTCTTCCTTGAGAAATTCTTAGCTCAAAACTCTTTAGCATCTCACCATAGCCTTCAGGATCTTCTTTCTTTCTTGATTATATTAAAGGACTGTGTTGGGAAAAAATAGGAAATTAAGAAGAAAAATATACAGGGCCTTAATGAACAGAAATAATTCAGT
>NW_012153618.1:5269561-5271125 GCF_000956105.1 Propithecus coquereli | reverse complement strand
TATATTTATTGGACCTCTTCTATTTTTAGGTATGCAAATACTTACCATTGTGTTACAGTTTCCTATAGTATTTCATACAGTACCATGCTGTACAGATTGTAGCTTAGGAGCAATAGGTTATACTCTATAGTTTAGGTGTGTAATAGGCTACACCATATAGGTTTGTGGAAGTACACTCTGTGACATTCCCCCAATGATTAAATGGCCTAAGAATGCATTTCTCAGAAGGTATCAGAATATATTCCCGTCATTAAGTGGCACATGACTGTAGTTGAGCCTACCAAAATTTGGGACATAAAATCTTTATTGTAACCTAGAAAATATCATAGTGGACAAGCCTGAATTTTATATGAAACTAAATATTATAAAATAAATAGCACTTAGCATCTACCTTTGTGTGTAAGATTTTTGTCTTGCATTTTTCGGTTTACATTCATCATATTTTCAGGATAACATAATACTCACTTTATTGTGATAGACACAGGCTTCTCTGTGTGTTTATAAGTTTTATATATTCACAAGAGTTGATAAATCCTTTCCATAAGGATGAAAACAGGAGTGTATAAAAAAGACATTGTACTAATAAAAAAATGTCTTTGTATCAGTTCAAATAAAAAACAGAAAAGAAAAGAAATACATGTTAGCTGTGAGACCACGCTTGTTTTGACTTTTGGAAGGTATATACTTTATTTAAAGCTAAGTTGCTCTTACCACTGCACCCCATGGATAGATATTAATTGTAGCACATGTCTTCTTGACCCTTTGTTAATGATTCTTTAGACTACAAGTTAGAGCATTACATTCCCCCCCCTTACATATTCTTATTTTGAAGGTACAATTTTTCATCTAATCCTTTCCTATTTTTTTACTGTTGATTCAAATGTCATAGATTACGTTAGAAATCGATCACATAAGTAAGAATACAATGGCAAAGGGAGGAAAACAGCTCTTATTAATAGCATTATAATAATGTGTATATGTAGGAAAAGGAGAAAAAGACCTAGTTTTTCTCTGATTTTGCCAGGTGACCTTACAAATGGTAGTAATTATCCTCTTTTGTTGACTTTAGGCTTTTCTGATCTTGTAAAGATATGACAAAAATGGAAAAGTAACTGCTAATTGCTGATCTTTTTGTAGTGTTAGAAAGTACAGTGTGGCAACGTTTAAAATAATAAAATGGAAAATGGAAAAAAATCACCATCATCAAGCAGCCTTTATTAACCACTTGTTCATAGGGGGATGTCATGACAGATGGGCAGCCTGGAAGGGAGGAAATAAGATGTGATAATGACCTGTGATATGTCCTGTGGCCCTCTTCTGTCTCAATGAATGTTCACAGTAACTCTAAGAAATGTGGATAATTATTCTAATTTAGAGATGAGGAAAGTCAGATCGAAGGTATATCAAATTTCATGCTGTATCCTTAATGGTGAGTGGTAGAGCTGGGATTTGACCTAGATGGGTCTGATTCCTGAACACATGCTCTTTCCTTCGTGTTTCCTGCTATGATGGGGTGCTCATCCCTTTGAAAGGTGGCAATTCCCAGATAACTCTCCAGTATAGA
>NW_012153618.1:5254053-5256576 GCF_000956105.1 Propithecus coquereli | reverse complement strand
GAAAGGAGATAATTAGAAAACAGAAAATAGCATGTTTCTAAGATAAAGGGCCCAGGTCAACAAAATCTATCCTGAGAAAGAGTTATAAAGAGTGGTTCAGACAGCCATGGGAGGTGCTCATTGCCTTCCCATCTGCCATCTCAAGCCATCCATCATCTTTGGGTGAGTTTCTGCTAAAAACAGACACTTACAAGATTATTATTGAGAAAAGGAGGAGAGAATAAGATGAAAACATATAGTCTTTTGAAAAGCTCTGCCCAATCTTAGTTACAAAATTCACCATGTATTTCAATATACAATGAGGCAACATTAAATTAGGTAATAGTAGCAAAAGAAAAATGCTTTGTATACAGCAAGGTACTAGCAAATATGTAAATATTAAATAATTTTCAAGAAGTAAAAATATTTTCCCTGAGAATATAAAGAATATCATCTTAAAAACTCTGTTACAAAATATTTCGTTACAACTTTTTTTTAATGTAGTGAAGTAGGGTTGATACCTTGTCAACAGAAAGGGTGAGATTTGAATACAAATAATATTTGAAATCTAAATAACTGACAAACAGGAACATGCAGTACTTTGTGATATATGTATGAGTGCTACAGATCCATTTATACTGATCGAAATAAATGTGGCAATTAACCAGACTGGGGATCTCAAAGGGTTCCTATTTAATTGTTACACTGCAATGCATTTCTCTTACTTTATATTTAAGTACCTCCCCTTTAAAAGATATAATGCTTTTAAATACATTTACTGAACTGATTTGATTAAATTTTTTACTTTCCACTCGAAAATAATTAGATGAACTATTTTGTGAAGGTAATTCATCTGCACACTTAGGAATATGTTCAAAATCTTAGTGTATGTTTCTGTGTGCATTTACCAAGTGCATATAACACACAGCAAAAGCTAAACAAGATTAGTGATTCCCAACTACCAGAGGATAAAATCAATTTATCATCCATTCTAGCAGAAGCCATGGAGTTTTATAAGTGATTAAATTGAAGGAGACGCTTTGGGCAACGTAGAAATAGAGCATCTCTTGATAAAATTATGACTGAGGCTGTCAAATCTGTGGTAAGCCTGTGATTTGGTTAGGCAGAGTCAGCTCCTCTGGGACCCTCATTACAATGACATTTTCTTGTGTTTGATTTGTCTCTGGATCTAAAGGAGGGAGCAGTTTTCTCGAACAACCTTCATCACCTTCCCCTTTCGATGTTGAGTAAGTCATACATTACACATTTGTGTGTTTGTTTCTCATTAAGACTTGTCCTAGCTGAACACAGAATAGAGACAATAAAAATTCATAAGTAGTACTGATGTGAGGGAAAGTGAACTGGATTATGTCAGGGGAATTGTTTGTGTGTAGGTCTTGCCTCTGATAATTAGTTACTTCATGACTTCGGGTGAATCACTTTTATCTCCTTATTCTCAGTTTCCTCCCCTGAAAAGCAGTGGAGACATGCAGAATTATATGGAAGATTCCTGCCACCTCTAACATGTCAAACCTGTTTGCTTTGGGAAAAGCTTTACAATATAAGCATTTAGTTTACTTTTGCTTGATGAGGATTTCCAAGGAAGAGAAAAATAGAGAGATAAATGTATACTAAGTTTTTTTGAGATTAAATGGTGGCTTTTTTTGTTGTTGTCATTTCCCTTTGCATTCCAAGAACACTTACGTGTGCAGAAGTGTAGATGAGGGTGAAGAAATTATGAACAAGGGTAAGGCAGAGGAATAAAGACATAGGAAATTAAGCAAGGTAGACTTAATGGGTACAAATAATAAGACCAAGTGGCCCTCTTAAAAGATAGACTTCAAAACACACCTTGCCAGAATTTCGAAAGAAGATCAAAGAGGAGGAAAATGAGCAGCCATTTCTACCCAGTGAAATCTTGAGCCCTGTGTTAGGAGGGAGTATGAGGCACCCTTTCTGACACAGGTCGTCATTGCCTCCCATACTCGCTGGCTCTAAATGGCAGCACATGTGCCTTGATTGAGGCTGGCAAGAAAGAGCAGGTGCTCCATTGAATGTAACATCACCACAACTCATCACTGGCCTGGGGTCTCCAGGTTTGTTTGTTACCTACATGAGGTGTAAAAAAATTGAGCCTTCTTGGATAATGGTCAAGTCTCCTAAGCCTAAATGATCTCTAACCATGGCTCTCAGTTTAGGTGGTGATGGTATTATGACCTTCTTGAAAGATCACAGTGTTCATGGACATGGGAACAGGTCGCTGTAGACACTGCTAAAGAATAGGAAAGTTAGACAAAATGAGAAGCCTTCCATTTACTTGGTTAATTTCTTGAGTCTTAAATTTGTCTATTTGAGAGACATCTACCTATCTACCAAATGACGGTAAATATATTGAAATGAATGCCGCCTGGCCTTATGGCTATTAAAAACAATTATTCCATTTCCTTTCTGTGATTAGGGAAGCTTTTAAGGAAGATCAATTGAAATTAAAATAAAAATAAAAAGTACGACCAACTAGGAAGAAAATAACATAAATTAATTCTG
>NW_012153618.1:5250119-5252593 GCF_000956105.1 Propithecus coquereli | reverse complement strand
TGATATTGGAGAGCCTCATAGAGAAGCTGGCATTTGCACTGTTTCTAAAAGAAGTAGGATCTGGAAGTTTAAAGATAGAAGAGATTATCTGAGGAGGAATTATAGCATGAGTCTGTTTAGACCGCATGCACATCACCCCACAGAGATGGGATTTCAGGGACGGTGATGAAGAATATGGGAGCATTCCTGGCAGACTTCCAATCACTCCATAGAGGAAAACATCAAAATCTCTTCCACAGTAAACTGCCCTGATTTATTTTGTTGTTGTTCTTGAGATTCCTTTCTTTTAGCTAAAATAATCAGAGATGATGATGCTTTGAAGCTAGACTTGTTGTATCTTGTGAAAAATATTTGTCGTAAGATAAAAAAATTAATTCACATTACTTAAAATTCTACAAGCTTTTTTTCTAAATTCAAAGAGTTGGATCACATAGTACTTTAGAAATTTTAACTCCCAATTATGTTTACTTTCAGTAATAAAATTAAGCATTTTTGCCTAGCTTTTTTCATTCATTTGTGTACACCGTGCATAAAATAATAACAATAAAATAAAGATGCGTAGAAAGAATGTTACAAAAATATGTTGTCAGTTCAGAGTTCATTTAGATAGAGACCTTCTGAATCATATTGTATCCTTTCTGGAGAGTAAAAACTGTTTTTTATATTAGTGGATGGTTCATATGTCAACGTAGAGAGGAAAAATGGCACAGAAACACGTTTCCAAAAGTATGGCTGCTAAAAAGTCTTAGAGCATTAATTTTCTATCAAGGGCACTAATGTGCTAATCCAGCCATGTATAATCTGCTGAAGTATAAGATCAGAAAATATGATGTATGATGTCAGATTTTTTAAAGTATCCATACATGACAGTCAAAAGAAATCTTATGTATCTCAAAACAAATCCTCTACACTCACTCTTCCATATAAATCCTTGTTGTCTGTGACTTTTCCATACTCTATCTTAAATAGATTATCTGCACTTTCTCAATTTTTACTGATCTATTGACATGGATCATGTCATTCTGACTTACATGTCTATATATATAAGCTTCAATTTGAAATCTATTTTAGTCTTACAGCTTGCCAGAACAATATGGAGTCATGAGTTACTTAACAATGGGGATATGTTCTGAGAAATGCATCTTTGGGCATTTTTGCCATTTTGTGAGCATCACCAAGTGTACTTACGCAAATCTAGATGGTATAGCCTAGTCCATATGGTAGCCCATTTCCTCTAAGGCTATGTGATACAGCCCATTTCTCTTAAGCTACAAATATGTTACTGTGTTACTGTGTTGTGTATCTAACCACATCTAAACATAGAAAAAGCACAGTAAGAATAGGGTATTATAATCTTATGGGACCATTGTATATGTGATCTGTCCTTGACCAAAACATTTTTATGTGGCTCATGACTGTATATGTGTTTTATACTTGCTGAAACCATATCGCATCTAAAAGGATAATAGACATTTTTCTTATATCATGATTTTAAATAATTACTGAAAAATTATTTTTACATTAATAACACATACAATATCTCTCCAAAAATTCTTGTTCTGAAACAAAAGCTGACTGCCAAGGGTGAGGAAAAACAGGAATAGAAGTCAGGAGATATTTTTTTCTTGTTGTTTGTTTAAATAAAAATTTTATTGAGATATAATTCACATACTGTAAGGTCACCATTTTAAAGTTTACAATCCACTGTTTTTAGTATATTTAGGGTGTTGTGCAACCATTGTAAACTCATAACTATCTCATAACTATCTAATTTTAAAACATTTTCATCAATCCCCCAGAAAAACCTATACCCATTAGCAATTACTCCCCATTCTCCTGTCCATGTCAGCCACTTGCAACTATTAACCTACTTTCTGTCTCTACAGATTTGGCTATTTGGGACATTTCCTATAAATGGAATCATATAATGTGTAGTCTTTTATGCTTGACCTCTTTCACTTATAATGTTTTCAAGGTCCTTCCACACTGTATCTGTACTTCCTCCCTTTTTTCATTGTATGGATATACCAAATTATGTTTATCTATTCAGCAGTTGAAGGAATTTGGGTAGTTACCACTTTTGGGCTATAATGAATAAAGCTGCAATGAACTCCTTTACAAGTTTTTGTGTGCACATAAGATTTCAATTCTTTTGTGCATATTCTTAGGAGAATTCCTGGGTCATATGGGAACTCTATGTTTAACTTTTTGAGGAACTGACCAACTATTTTCCAAAGTGGTTGAACTATTTACATTCTCACCAAGAAGGCATGAGTATTCCAGTTTCTCCATGTCCTTTCCAATACTTTATATTGTTCGTCTTTTTGAATATAGCAGTTTTAATGGGTGTGAAGTGGTATCTCGTTGTGGTTTTGATTTGCATTTCCCTGAGGACTAATAAGCTGAGCATGATTTCATGTCTTTGTCCATTTGTATATCTTCTTTAAAGAAAAATCTATCCAAATTCTTTGCTC
>NW_012153618.1:5248960-5250069 GCF_000956105.1 Propithecus coquereli | reverse complement strand
TATTGTAAACAATATATATTGTGCACAATAATATATTAATATATTCTCACACACGTAAATGCACACATACTCCAGATACAGGTCCCTTTTCAGATGTATGATTCACAACTGTTTTCTACCACTCTGTGGGTTGTCTTTCTCTGTGGCGGTGTCCTTTGAAACACAAAAGTATTTTTTTATGGCATCCAATTCATCTTATTTTTTCTTAATTTACTTGGGCTTTTGGAGTCATATCTGAAAAACTACTTCCTAATTCAGTGTCAGAAAGATTTATTACTCCATCTTCTTGTACAAGTATTATAGTTTTGGCTCTTACCCTCAGTTCTTTGTCCCATTTGAATTAATTTTTGTATGTGGTGTGTGGTTAGGATCCAAGTTTATTTTGTTGTATGGGAATATGGAGTTTTTCCAGTACCATTTATTTAAAAGCCTATTCTTTACATTATAAATTATCTTAACATCCATGTTGATAATCAACTGCACATAAATGTAAGATTTTATTTCAACTCTATTCCACTGATATATAATCCTATAGTAATGCCAGTAATATACTGTCTCATTTATTGTCATTTTATACTAAGTTTTAAAATTGGAAAATATAAGTCTGATAACATTTTCCCCTAAGATTATTTTGGCTATTTTGTATTCTTTGGATCCCACAGGAATTTTAGGATTACTTATTCACTTCTGTAAAAATAGCAACTGGGATTGTAATGAATCTATATATCAATTAGAGGAGTATTGTCATCTTAGAAATATAGTTCTTCCATTCCATAAACATGGAATATTACATTTGGATTTTTTAAAATTTTTTTCAATAATATTAGGGGGTTTTCAGAGTATAAGTCTTACACTTTTGTGTGTGTATGAGTGTGAAATTTTATTCCTATTTCACTTTTATTGATTTCTCTGTACAGAACATTATTTTCTTAATTTTATTTTCAGATTGTTCTAGGAATTATGTATATTGAGGTTGTATCTTGCCATCTTGCAAAATTCATTCATTAAATTGAATTTTTTGTGTAAATTCCATAGGATTTCTATATACAAAATCATGGCATCTGTGAATAGGGATGGCTTATTTCTCCTTTTTAATTTCAAGGCCTTTC
>NW_012153618.1:5242314-5248110 GCF_000956105.1 Propithecus coquereli | reverse complement strand
TCTTTTTTCGATCTTGATTTAAGCAATTTGAGTATTTTTTCTTTTTATCTTGGCTAAAGTAGTGGATTGAATGGTGGCTCCAAAAATATATGCCCCACCCCTTATCCCTAGAACCTGTGTGACAATATTTGGAAAAAGGTTTTTGCAAATGTAATTAAGTTAAGGATCTTGAGATAAGATCATTATGGATTATCCAGGTAAGACTGAAATGCAATGACAAGTACCATCATAAGAGAAAGGGACAGGGAGATTTGAGATCAATAGAAGAGAAGAAGACACAGACAAGAGCAGAAGGAAAGACCATGTTAAGATGGAAGCAGAGATTAGAGTTATGCAGCCACAAGCCAGGACTGCCTGGAGCTACTGGAAGCTGGAACACACAAGGATTAGACATTTCAAAGGAAGTTTGCCATGGTGACATTTTGATTAAGGACTTTTGATTAAGGACTTCTCCAGAACTGTTAGAGAATGAGTTTCAGTTATTTTAAACTAATCATTTTGTGCTGATTTGTTACACTAGCCACAGGAAAGTAATCCTTTTCCCCCTCTTAATAGTGTCCCTTTTAAAAATTTATTATTTTAGAATATTACGGGGTACAAATGTTTTGGAGACATAAATTGCTTTTGTATTATTTGAATCAAATTTATAAGTGTACCCATCTCCCAGATAGTGTGCATTGTACCCGTCAGGTATGAATTTACCCATCCCCTCCTCCCTCCCACCACCTGCTTAAATTCTGACGAATGTTATTTCCATATGTGCACATAGGTGTTGATCGGTTAGTTCCAATTTAATGATGAGTACATGTGGTGTTTGTTTTTCCATTCTTGTGGTACTTCATTTAGAAGAATGGTCTCCAGTTCCTATCCAGCTTAATACAAGAGGTATTAGTTCACCATATTTTTATGGCTGAGTAGTACTCTATGGTATACACATACCACATTTTATTAAACCATTCATGTATTGATGGGCACTTAGGTTGTTTCCACATATTTGCAATTGTGAATTGTGCTGCTATATACATTCGAGTGCAGGTTTCTTTTGTATAGAATGTCTTTTTTTCCCTTTGGGTAGATACCCAGCAGTGGGATTGCTGCCACACTTAAACTCCATCTCCCCAACATTTTTTACTTTCTGTTGTCTAAATTTACATCTTTTAATGTAGCCTATCTCTTAAAAAATTGTTATAGTGATTTTTAAAAGATTTTTCTTTCAATGTTTATACTGAAGATATCAGTGGTTTACGTATGGTAATTGCGTTATTAGTGTATTCTGAATTTATCTATGTACTTACTTTCCACCAGTGAGTTCTGTTCCTTCAGATTATTTTTATTGCGTATTAGAATCATTTCCTTTAAGATTGAAGAACTCCCCTTAGCATTTCTTGTAATAAAGCTCTGGTTGTGATGAATTTCCTCAGCTTTTGTTTGTCTGGGAAAGTCTTTTTCTGTCCATCATGTTTGAAGGATAGATTTGCTGGGTACAGTAGTTTCTATTGACAATATTTTTCCTTCAGTATCTTGAACATGGTTTCCACTGAGAAGTCTGTTGCCAGATGAATCAGAGCTCACTTTATTTCTATTTTATTCTTTTCTCTTATTGCTTTTAGGGTCTTCTCTTTGTCTTTTGAGAGTTTGCTAGTCTTATTTGGGGTGAAGGTGTTCGGTGACTTTTGACCTTTCTGTACCTGTCTATTTATATCTTTCTCTAGATTTGGAAATTTTTCTTTTATTAGTCTTTGAATAAGCTTTCTTCCCCTTACTCTTTCTTAACTCCATCTTGAAAGAAAAACACTCTAAGATTTGTTCTTTTTAAGCTATTCTCTAGATCTCATGGGAGATCTTCATTTCTTGTCAATCTTTTTTCTTTGTTTTTCCTCTGACTCTATATTTTCAAATAGCCTGTCTTCAAGCTCACTGATTCTTTTTTCTGCTTGATAAATTCTGCTCTTGAGACCCTCTGATGCAGTTTTCATTTCAGTCAATATATTTTTTAGTTCCAGAATTTTTGCTTAACCTTTTTTTTTTCATTCTTTCAATCTCTTTGTTAAATTTCTCTACATATATTTCTGAATTGATTTTCTCTGTTGTTTCCGAGTTCAATGAGTTTCCTGAAAACTGCTATTTTGATTTCTTGATCTAAGAGCTTACTCACTGTCATCTCGTTAGAGTCTGTCACTGGCTCCTTACTATGTCCACTTGATTAGGTCATGGTTCCCTGTTTGCTGTTGTTTCTTATACATGTATGTCCGTATCTTCTCATTGCATTAATTATGTATTTGCTGTCTGGCTTGGTTTGGTCTTTCTAGAGTATATCTTTTCAGGGCTTCTGTGCAGTTTATCTGTTGCATTCCCTTTAGGACTACATTGTTTTATTTACATTTTTTTTCCTTTTCATCACTTTATAGTTCCTTAATCCCAGGTTTGCCATGGCTCTTGCAAAGGTTTGAAGTGCTGCCCTTCCTGGATTGGGGGCAGGGGGTCCAAAAGGAATATCCCAGTTGTGTGAAAAGGCTGCCTATGAGTTCATGACCAGAGAATTCATGGAGCATGCCTCCTACAGTGAGGTGCTGCAGAACTGCCTCTCTGATTTAGCATCTCCCTTGGCTAAGGTGTAAAGCAGCCTCTAAGTTTTGTGCACTGTGGTCACTAGCCCCACCTTCCCTGTTTGTCTCTATCTCACCTCAGGGTTTTGTTTTTGTTTTTGTGGTTTTTTTTCCTACTGACACTCACAATGCTCCCCATGCATTGAGGTAAGAACAATTTTCCTGCAAAGGAAACCAAGATGCTGGGGAATCTGACTGTCCATGTTGGTCTCATTTTTTCCAGTGAAAGGTATGATTTTGGGGAGACTTTTCTGCATGGTGTTTGACAGGTTAGAGGAAAGGTGTCACAGATAGAAAAATCCATTTCTCTCACTTTCTATTCACAATTTTTCACATATCTATGGCGTCATGGATTGTCACAGCCTCAGTTTTGATTTCTGGGATATTGCTGGTGATAATCTTGGCACTGGATAATTGTTTTTGGCTTTCTTTGGGGCATAACAAAGCCAGGTTGCTTCTATTCCACCATTTTGGTGACATCACTCACCCCTGCCCCTTATGTTGTTCTCCCTGTTTTTAAAGAAAATCTTAGGAGCAAATTAGAGTCTTGAGAAACAAAGATACTATTGACGGCTAGGCAATATTGGTTTCCCGAAGAATCAGTACCTAAAGACCTTTGGCCCCATGGGAATTTGTAGTTTTTACTGCCACAGCAAGAAATCCCCTGGTATTATGGGAAACTGAGTTTGGGTGAGTTTCCTCAAATAGAGAAATGTGAGGTGGGGCCAGTGCTAGCTGGCTCAGTGTCAAGGAAACATAGAGTGAACTCCTGTGATCACTTTTGGACAATTCTGTTTACTGCAACACCATTAATCGCTATGGATTCCTATCTCATTATGTCAGCAAAATTGCAGCACTGGTAGTATCTAAACTACTATGTAAATATAAGTATATAATACACTTATGACAACTGGAATCATTTTCTCTGATAGCTGAAGTAGATTGTAATAATCTGACTACTACATTTTTTTCCAGGCATCAGTTCATATCTGACAACTCTCATTTCCACTGCAATTTCAACATGAGGAGAAAAAAAAACAATGAGTCATGGCAGCTTGTGTTCTGGTTAGAGGAACAGACAAAGCAGTTTCAAGAGCCTTCTTGCTATCATAGGTAGAAATTAGATGCACACGAGTCAACATAATCAGTCATTGCAAGATTGTGCCAAACATTCATGTAAGAAAGGGAAAGTTATCTATGTTTTTCTGTTTTATGTAGTGCTACACACATTTCCAGACAAGAAGACCCTAGAAATTGGCAGCCATTCTAGTGCTGCCAATAGTCTGTTCTTATTAAGCGAAAAATGTAATGTGAGAATCTACTTTAGTTATATAAATGAATTCTCTTCATATGAGAAGTTTCTAGGGTGTTAAATGTTTTATAGCAGGTGTCCTAGGTCTGGTGGGAATAGGTATTTTGTGGGGATATTTAATTTTATTATATATGGCTATGTAGCATGTGAGTTCAACATGACAGGAGGAAATGTAAGTTCATCTCCTTGTCAGTCTGTGCCTGTAGTTACAGCCATTAAAGCTAATCTTTCTCTTGACTCTGCAACTATCCCCTCAGAAAAAAAGTCATCTGGACAAATCCCAAAACATTCAGGAATGCTTTATGGCAGATTGTGAAAGTGTAGCTTTAAAAAAAGCTAGTAGGTTGCTCATCTCCCCTCTTTTGCCCACATCCCCTTACTTTGCTAACCTTCTTTGCTTTTCTGTCAGTATTTCTTGGGTGTAAATTAGATGTAAACAATACCCAAAAAGGAAATTGTCCCCCCCTCCAAATCATCTGCAATGAAAACCACTGTAGGCAGCGTTCTTTGTCCTCATTTCCAGAGAGTGATACATACTGTAGTAGTCTCCTCCATCATCCATGGTTTTGCTTTCCATGGTTTCAGTTACTCACAGTCAACTGCAGCCCAAAAATATTCAATGGAAAATTCCAGTAATAAAGAATTCATAATTTTTAAATTGCTGGCCATTCTGAGCAGTTTGATGAACTCTCACACCATCATGCTCTGTCGTGCCTTGAACATAAATCATCCCTTTGTCTAGTATATCCACACTGTGCAGGCTACCTGCCTTCTAGTCTCTTGGTAGCTGTCTCTGTTATTAGATCAAAAAAACATAGTGTACATACAGAGTTCTGTACTATCCACAGTTTCAGACAACCACTGAAGATCGTGGAACATATCCCTCACTGATGAGGGGAGATTGCTCTATTAAAATAACCCACTATTATGTGGTGAAAACTTGGTAAAGAGGGACAACATGAGATTTAATAGGAAAGAGACTCCTCCGAAAAAGTGACAATACAGCTAAAACTTCAATGACGCTTTTCTAGGTATTGATACCAGAGCATAATAATCTAGAAAGACAAAACAAAAAGTGGAAAGGTGGAAATAACATAAGTGCCAGAAAAAGTCTGATGTGGCTCAAATGTGGGATGGACAGTAAATGATATAAGAAGATAGGTGTGGTACAGGTCATGGAAGGCCTCAGGGAAGTGTTTGGATTTAATTTTAAAACAAATTGAAAGCCATTGGTGAGATATAAGCAATGGGGGGATATAATTTCATCTGTGTTTTAAAAGATCACTTTGGCAGGTTTGTAAAGAAAGGACTGTTTGATGGGCAAGAGTGGAAGCAGAGAACACTGTGGGATCTCTGGAATTAGTTCAGTTGAGCACAAAACAACAGAGAGCAGGGTAGCAGCAGCACGCAGATGGGGAGAACTGGCCTGATTTAGGATATTTTGGAGGCATCCAGAATTATTTGGATACTATTTAGCAGCTGCATAATAGCCCATTATGTGGATACACCATGACTTATTTAAACATTGGAAGAGACACTTTAAAATTCAAGCAACCAACGTGTATTCTGAGATCTACTGTTAAGATTCTATTTCCCAAATTGCCTTCCTTTATAGCATTTATACCCTATGAATATCCATTAAAAAAGAATAAGGCCATCCCCTTGCTATACTAAAGAATAATAAATAGGTTTACTCATAAGATTCTATTTCCCAAATTGCCTTCCTTTATAGCATTTATACCCTATGAATATCCATTAAAAAAGAATAAGACCATCCCCTTGCTATACTAAAGAATAATAAATAGGTTTACTCATCTTACTTTTTAAACCATTACCTTGCTTCAATATACTTTTAATTTTTAAAATAAGAATTAATAT
>NW_012153618.1:5226023-5226987 GCF_000956105.1 Propithecus coquereli | reverse complement strand
ATCCATCTTGATTGATTGGTTGTGGTAGGCATTAGCTTATTATGTAAAAGAAGATGGTGCTTCTGTGGCATCATTTTTGTCCAGAAATGTTGCTTTGGGGTCTTCCACAGGCAGTTTCCAAAGCATGTGGGACATCAATGGGCTTGTGAATGAGCCGAGTTGGCAGGTGCAACACTACTGCTTATATTCCAGTCTGTTTCTCACTTCACCTTTGTCTTCTTGGGCTGTGAACTTCTTTACCTCATCAACACAGCTCCCACTCATGATAATGTTTTGTATAACTGCGAAAACAATCCAATATGTATGTTTTATTTGCTTAGGTTAGTCACTGGGCCATAGGGTAGATTAGAATCACATCCACTAGGTCACTGAAGGAAGTAATCAATAAGAGACAAAGGGGGAGATAGTAATCATGAGACATTTAATGAGAAAAGATTCCTTTTTTTGTGATTTGAAAATAAGTACATGTTAGGGTAGAAGACCAAGAAAACTAGAAAAATGGGAGTTAATAAAGTGACCCATAGCTTCACTACCCAAAGAAAATTATTGATGAAATTTTGGTTACATATAATCCTTTTCTTTCTTCCTCCCTCCCTCCCTCCCTTCCTTCCTTCCTTCCTTCCTTCTTTTCCTCCTTCCTTCCTTCCTTCCTTCCTCTTTTCTTTCTTTCTTTTAGAGATGGGGCTTCACTCTGTCATCCAAGCTGTGATGCAGTGGCCCCATCATAGCTCACTGTAACCTTGGTCTCCTGGGCTCAAGCAATCCTCCTGCCTCAGCCTCCTGAGTAGCTTGGACTACAGGCACATGCTACCATGCTTGGCTAATTTGTTTTATTTTTTGAGCTGACCATAGAGACAGCTGGTCTCTATGCTGCCTAGTGGTCTCGAACTTCTGATCTCACACGATCCTCCCCCTCCTGCCTCGGCTTCCCAAAGTACTAGGATTACAGGCTTGAACCACCACC
>NW_012153618.1:5223664-5225973 GCF_000956105.1 Propithecus coquereli | reverse complement strand
TTATTTTATTTTATTTTATTTTGAGATAGGGTCTCACTCTGTTTGCTCAGGCTAGAATGCAGTGGAGTCATCATAGCTCAATGTAACATCAAACTTCTGGGCTCGAGCGATCCTCCTGCCTCAGCTTCCCAAGTAGCTGGGAATACAGGCACACGCCACCACACCAGCTAATTTGTCTGCTTTTTGTAGAAACAGGTTCTCTCTATGTTGCTGGTCTTGACCTGGCCTCAAGCGATCCTCCTACCCTGGCCTCCCAAATTGTTGGGATTATAGGCATGAGCCATCACGCCCACCAGTAAAGTTTTTAGATATTAGAATAGTAGGACAAAATAAAGAGGGCAAATTAGCACAAAATGTTCCAATCTGACTTTGGCCAGTTAAATAATTTCATGCAAAATAATCAACTATTTTTAGTAGAATAACCAGCATATAAATTTAGATGGCTAAATATTAATATTTACATACCATCAGTAGAATTTCAGTCTCATCCCCATTTCTTAAACACTTTTTTGGTATTGCTTGGAGCTGATAATTATATCTCTTAAAAACATTCTATATATATATATGTACATTCCCAGAGTCCTAGAGGTAGGGAGCACTCTGTGATTAATATTTTTAAGTTTTAATTTAAGACAAAATGTGACTCCCTGTAATTTTTGCTTTCTGGATCTAATTTTGCCTATTATATCATACGATGTCTACTTTTTTCTAATGAACGGCCTTTAAAATATTTAAATAAAACCGATTTTTGTCGTCACCAACTCACGATCCGATCTTGTATATTTCCAACCTCTTTTAACCATTTTTCTCACTACAAGGTTATGATTCCCTTTTATCATTGTAGTTTTGGACATGTACTTTTTAAAAAAAATATAAAGTCTTTCTTAAAAATTGCATAAAAGCTAAAAATAATAATACAAATATATTGTGTGGAAGTCAAAGTGATACTAGTATCACTTTCCATCCTGGATGGTAATGCTTATTGACGAAACCTCAGATTATAAAAGTTTTAATAGCAATCCTGTCAAACTATTGAATAATTCTGATCTTTTTCAATTAAATCACCAAAATTATTTGTTTTTAATTTAAGGTATTATCTACTAGATTATATATTTGTGTAATTGATTTTCTAATTTAAATTTGATACTTTACTCTTTCCCTATTACATTTAATTTTGCTTGTTCAGCTTGTGCCTTTATTCAAGTTGTTGACTAAAATTCTAATCAGAAGAAGGCCAAGCAACACTCTGTGGACATTCCCAGTCAGCTGAACTTTGTGTGAACATCAAGCATTAATCAATATTCCAGGGCACACTATAAAACCCTTAAAACTCTGCCAAACTTTTTTGCCATCCTGCTCGCAAGAGTATCATGTGTGTCTGTCAAATCCTAGTGAAACATAGACTGACTACGTCTATGACCCATATGAGGGCCATAAAGAAAATTCAGAGCACTTAAAAAGTTGCTATGAATCTGTAATCCCATCATTTTTCCTTATCTCTGGTAAAATATCTGCTATTTATCTTATCTCAAGTCCTATTAGAGAGTTTAAAAATGGGTGAGAGATATCTGGAATCATCTTTCCTCATTCACAGGAATCTCAAGGTAGAAATCATAATGACCACATTTCATTCTTTTCCACGTCTATGCTCTCGTGTGCTGGTGGTATATTTGCATGATAGCATACCGAAGGGGCCTCATTACTCACTGACATTTGCCGTCTTGTAATAGAACTGAGAAAGATTTTGATTGCTGCCAACTGAACACAGTTGTATCTGACATTTTCTTCTTTTTTAAAAAATTTCCTGACAATTTACATCACTCAACAAAAAAAATACTATCACCTTCATGCCAGACTCCCCTCCATATTCCTATAGCTTCTTTTCCCACCCCGATGCCTTAGAAAAGAGCAGAAAGCTCAGGGTGTCACTAGTTAACCTGTAGATCTTCTTGTGTTATTTGAGCAATAGGACTCTTAAGGAGTTATAAGACCATTATAAATTTTAATACAATGTGAAAAATTTACATAGTTATGACACCTTTTTAAATAAACTATAGAAAATCACATGAAATACTATTTTCTTGATATAATGTCATTATTGTTTTGTCTAAAGAACATTCACTTGAGGAGACCCTTTCAAGAGCTCTCCTGGCTTCCAAGTAACCATTCGAAAGATTCACTGTATTTTCTAGAGTTAAAAACTGTTTTACTCAGCTGGGCACAGTGGCTCACACCTGTAATCCTAGTGCTCTGAGAGGCTAAGGAGGGAGGATAACTTGAAGTCAGGTGTTCAAGACCAGCCTGAGCAA
>NW_012153618.1:5220947-5223614 GCF_000956105.1 Propithecus coquereli | reverse complement strand
TCTTCCTTAGAGATTCTAAGCATATCGAATGAATGTTAACCCACTCTCCCCAATAATTAGCTTTGGATACACTAGCAAGTATAAGCACAATTTTTTATTTTTGTTTTAATGAAGAGAAAGAGGCATAAGCTAACTAATGAAATGATTAAGTTGGCAATAACATTATCAACTGAGGCAAAACCTATTGGTTTTCATATGCCATTTGGAAGTAACTTAGTATGTGGACATTGTTTTTTATATATATACATATATATCTTGAGATAATATGAATGTAACTTTTGAAATTAATACATATATCTCTGAAAACAAAAATGATACCCATCACCATGGTGAAAGATAACCATAGTAGTTAATCAATAAATCTGTGCTGAATTAAATTTAATGAACATGGAATCCTCCAAATGGTTGATGACACTGATATGAATTCTAAAGCGAGGATGATGGACAAAGTGAAAGTTATGTGAGGAGAATAGGTTTTCTATTGAGCTTTTCCACACCACATTCATTTCATAAGCTAGTTACTCTACAGATGACAAGGACAGATCTATTTATATAATGCAACTGCTTCTTCCTAGGTCCTCTTCATACAGGATGTAGGAAATTCCCTTTCAATTCTAGAATCCATTCTGGTATCTATGATTATATTGTTTCCTCTTGTAATTAAGTGGAGAGATATAGTATATTTTAAAAGTAATAAATTTATAATCTAACAAATTATTAACTGTTGCCCAGTGGTAGAATTTGAAAAAAAAAAAAAGGCTTCAATAGTAATAGAATTTTATTCTGGATGTTTCCAAGAAAGAGTTTGGATATCTCTATTCCCTTCTTAAATTAGTTCAAAGAGTGGACGTTACTGGGGTCTGGGATTTTCATGAGGTTTCCAACTTCCGAATGACCAGATAACACTCTGGCACAAATACCCTCTTTCCTTATATTCTCCAGAATTTATGTGGGAATTTAACCCTCCTCTATAAAGTTTAGCTTTCCTGATCCTCCGTCTCTTCCTAGTTTAGGAACAAGTATGGCAGTGTGGGGTGGTGGTGGTAGAAGATCAAAGTGATAGGACAGGAAACCTGGGCTTTCACCCAATTATTATTTCTTACCTAATCATTGTTTGTGACAGAGGTTGGCAAACTTTTTCTGTAAAGGGAAAAATAGTAAATATTTTAGGCATTTTGGGGTATGAAGTCTCTGTCACAATTCTTCAACTCTGCCACTCTGTCACAAAGGGAGCCATGCACAATGCATACATGAATAAATGTGGCTGTGTTTCCATAAAACTTGGTTTACTAAACAGGTGGCAGCCCGAATTTTGTCTACAGGGTATAGTTTGCTGACTCCTGGTTTATGGCATAAACTTTGAGCGTGGCATACAAAATATCTTTCATTCAGCCTATTTTCTGTGCCAGAAACTTCCAAAGTCAACTTCAAACTTTTCTCCTCTTTAATTTGCTCTACTGTAACCTCTCTAGAAGAAGGTGGACTAAATTAACCACTGCTTGGAATAGCGAGGAAAGTCACAAAAGAAAATTATCTATACATAATATGCATCATTTGATAAAAAGAAAAATACCCTGCTCATTATGTTAAACCATGGAATTATCATATTTCTATAGACAACATCCTAACTATCAGACATTTATTTAGAATTATTCACATTTAGATTCAACAAATATTTAATCTAATCCTTATAATCATTCATCATTTCCCAAATTAGGAAGTTCAGATTTAGAAAGATAAAGTAGACCTCTTAAATAGGAAGTGGCAAATCTAAGATTTGAACTTTGATCATCTGCTTCCAAATCCTGGGCTGATTAAGAAAACATTAGATTAAAAGAATTTTAAAACACATTCAAAGGCTTTAATTCCCTCTGGTGCTTTTCACTGCCAAAGAATTCTGTAATAGGCGATTCTCAGTAACTGTAAAACACACAAATGATGGCTCTCACTGTTTTTTGTAATAAATAGTAAGTCAATGAAATTCTCAGTCATTTTGTTTAATGGAGCACATTGAAAAACAATACAACTATGCTCCCTATTTTTTTCTGATATTTTCTGATGAATTTCAATAGCTAGTCTCTCTCCATACTTAAGGAAGGTTGTCATTCTTCCCTAAAAGCAAAAGGCAACTTAATGAGATGCTTGCAGTAGATAAAATTGCCACATCTGATGTTTCAGTATTTCATTACTTGAGAGATGACATAGAACAATGTTGTCTGAGATTATGAATTTCTATACAGAGGGATTATTGAAGCACCTGTTGCTCATAAAATATTCTGTCATGCTGGAGACAAAACTATCAAATTTTATTAAAATTTTGTTATCTCAAGTCAGGCTTTACATTTCCAAATAGAAATAGTGAACTGCAATGTGTCAGAGCTCTAAATTTCATTACCAAAGCAGGTGTCGTTATTTGGCACGTAGGACTAGTGTTTTTCATAACTACATTATATAACTCTATGGGAAATAGCAGAAATGTTCATTGAAAGCAAGTCTTCTGTGTTTAAGAAAGTAACATTTTTGATATTATCTTAGGCAGTCCAGTCTAAAAATGGAAATACATATAGAAATATTGAGGTCAAGTCAGTGATGATTTTCATGCTACTCACAAATTTTGAAATACCAGGGAAGTATTGTATTTTATTGTGTTTTACTTTACTATTTTAT
>NW_012153618.1:5219731-5220897 GCF_000956105.1 Propithecus coquereli | reverse complement strand
AAGACCATTCTGTATGTCATTCCAATATATATTCAAGTTGCTACAGAGTTTAATGTTATCATTTTGCAGATTTTCATTTTTAGTTTTGAGTACAGAAGACTTGAAAAAAATATGGGACTACATGCAGGAACCAGATGATGCTTGATAATTAAATAATTCTTTAAACAAACCAATAAAAAAACTCTGGGCATGTAATTCAGAGCTCAACTTAAAATTAAAAGTTATGCATCCAGTAAATTTTTCAATAGGCAGTTCATTTTTATCCTTATTATTAACTTTCAATATATTCATTAAAATGTTAAACTTTATCCTGAGTCACCTAAATCTTCCATGAGTTCTGTACATGGAAAATAACTTGGCAGATGCTGAATTTGGGAGAAATTGCTTACATTTGCAAGAAACCATTTTTTGTAAAAGAGAAGGAAATATTAGAAAAATATTTGTATGCTTAAAATTTAAACATTTTGGTCATAAGTAGTGGCATAAAGAGAATATATCATGTACACTTAGAAGAAAACCTTAAATGCATGCAACTAAAATGGAATGAATAACAGTAACATACTTGCTGTTCAGAATTTAATCAGTTCTCAGTTATTTAATGAGTTGGGGTGCAAAAGGGAGAAGGTAAGTAATTTTCAAGACACATCATGCACAATCCTCGTTTATATTTATGTTTGCAATCTGGTTAGAGAGACAAAACCACATGTTTGTGTTTTTGTGACTTGTGTGTGCTATTCTCTCTGTGTGAAATGACCTTCTTCACCTTCTTGACCACACAGTTACGAATTATCTTTCAGTCTGCCAGTGTTACATCTGTGAAGTTTTTCTTTTCACATTAAACAATCTATGATAATCCTTATTTTATTTGTTTGGATTCACATGTCTGCATCTCTATAAAAACATGAAGTCCTTCAGGAAAATGACTGTGCTGTGTCTCACTCAAGTGCCCAACATCATGCCTGAAACTTTCCTGGGCTGTAATCAATATGAATTTTTGATAACTGACTAGTAATAATGCAGGGCAGTTTATTATATATTCTAAATGTCTGGTGCTAATAAGAAGGGTTTGAGGAATTTGCATTTCTCAAGAGAAAGAGATTGCCAGGGTCTCTAATATTAGTAGTAGGAATACAGTCTTCTGGGCAAATTATTAACCATCTGAGGCT
>NW_012153618.1:5218917-5219681 GCF_000956105.1 Propithecus coquereli | reverse complement strand
TCTCTCCCTCTTTCCAGTGATCAGCACAGAGCTTGGACTAGTGGGTACTCAGTAAACAAATTAATTAATAAGCTAAGACATTTAGGGACAATTTAGAGTTTAAAATCTGTTCTATTAAAGGAAATATTCAGAAGATGCTGCATGTAGGAAGTGACACCTGAAGGGGGGCTGGCATCCAGCATGGTAGAGATAGGAAGGAAAGGTTTATAAGCAGGAGGAAAAGAATAAGAATAACGCCACCTTGACAGACATGATGATGGGAATGTTTGTAAATGGTGGAAATTGAGAGTTGATTACATAAATATTTTAGATTCTGCACCAAGGAGTAACAAGATGACAGTAGTGTTTTTGTAAGGTACATCTGGTCATAATGAATGTATTTGGAATGGAGAGAAGCTGGAATAAGCACACTCTGGTAGATGTTTACGCCACATGGCATGAATGTCCCACTCAGACTCAATTGATTTCAGTTTCAAAATGAATACGTGAAAGGGATTCATGCTTTGTCTCTTTTTTTACGTATATGGTGCTATTTCTTTTCTGGTCTATGTATGATTGATACCCCAGGGCCATATTTGTGCACAGTCTGACTTCAAGGTTTTGAGGTGAGCAGCATATGACCATAAACAAAGCTTTCTTTCTCCTTCTCCCCATCCCTATTCTTCCTTCTCCTTTTCCTCCTTTCATTTTCCCCATCCATTCAGAGAAAGAGACAGCATTGATCACTTCTGAGTTTTTCAGCTAATATTAAAAGTAATCATTTT
>NW_012153618.1:5217825-5218867 GCF_000956105.1 Propithecus coquereli | reverse complement strand
AATGCAATATTGTTGACTATAGGTACAATGTTGTACGCAGATCTCCAGAGCCTATTCATCTTACTAAACTTACGCTCTACGCCTGTTGATTAGTAGCTTCCCATTTCCCCTCCCCCACAGCCCTTGGAAACCACCATTCTGTTCTTTGATTCTATGAATTTGGCTATTTTATATACTTTGTGCAAGTGAAATCAGTCAGTATTTGCCTGTGACTGGCTTATTTCATTTTGCATAATGTCCTTCAAGTTCAGCTATGTTGTTGCGTATTGCAGAATGTCCTTCATTTTACAGCTAAATAGTATTCCACTGTATGTACATAACACATTTTCTTTATCACTCATCCATTGATGGATATTTATGATGTTTCCATACTTTTGCTGTTAGGAATAGTGCTGCAGTGAACATGGGAGTACAGATATCTCTTTGAGATCCTCATTTCAGTTCTTTTGGATAAATACCCTGAAGTGGAATTGCTTTATCATATGATAGTTCTATTTTTCATTTTTTGAGGCCCCTCCATGATGTTTTCCATAGCAGCTGCACCATTTTGCGTTCCTACAAACAGTGTATAAAGGTTCAAATTTCTCCACATCTTCACTGATACTTGTCTTTGGCTTTTTTTGATAATAGCCATCCTGAGAGCCGTGAGGTGGTATCTCATTGTATAATAGTTTTGGTTTGCATTTCCTCAATGACTAAGGACATTGAGAATTTTTTTCATATGCCCTTTGGCCATTTGTATGTCTTCTTTGGAGAAATGTCCTCAGTACATTTTTTGATCTGGTTATAAGGGTATTGTTGTTGTTTTTGCTTTTGAGTTGTAGGAGTTTCTTACATATTTTGGAAATGAATCCCTTATCAGATACAAATATTTCCTCCCATTCTGTGGGTTGTCTTTTCATTTCGTGGATTATTTCTTTTGCTGTGCAAAAGCTTTGCAGTTTGATGCAGTCTTGCTTGTCTATTTTTGGTTTCGTTGCCTGTGCTTTAGGTGTCATATTCATGGAATTATTGCCAAGACCAATGTCGTAAAACTTTTCCC
>NW_012153618.1:5216244-5217775 GCF_000956105.1 Propithecus coquereli | reverse complement strand
GTTTGAAACAGAAACCACCATTTACAAAATGGGCTGCACTAGGACTTGAAAAACACACGAATGATCCCAAACCAAACCACGATCACAGATGATCTAAGCACCAACTCTTTTCGACACCAGCTCATTTAGACCTGTATGTTCCAAGATAAGATGATAGGCAAACGGATCCAGCAGAAACTCCGCATGAAATTATATTCTGAAAACAACTGTTCCAGTAAGTTTCCTCATTCACAAATTCTGACTGATCCCTGCTAAGCTAACCCATCACTTACTTCAGCTCCCAAATTGTAACAGCACTATGCTCCTCGGTTCTCCTTGTACGCATTCTTCCTGTAAAGCAATCTAAGAAGCCTAAGCATTAGCTATAATGGTGTTGTCGATTGTGCTTAGGTGGAAGGCTTGGACGGTAGTCTGGAAATAGCAGAAAGGTCAGAGAGATAACCGTGAGTAAGAATCATATAAGAGATGATACGTGAGTTGTTGAATTGAAACACATGATCTATTTTCTCTCAACATGTATTAAATCAAAATTTCTGTAGTTCAGAACTAAGTAACACCATCTTTGAAAGCTTTTCTCCAGAGAAGCAGAGAGTAGAATGGTCATTAGCATGGCTAGGAAGAGGGGATGGGAGTTGAGGAGATATTGGTCAAAGGATACAAAATTTTAGTTAAACAAGAGGAATAAATTCAAGAGATTGGTTGTACAACATGCTGGCTATATTTAAAAACAACGTTATTGTAGAACATGGCTAAGGTAATAGATTTTAAGTGTGCTCACCACAAAAAAAATGATAAGTATGTCAGGCTATTCATATGTTAATTAGTGCAATTTAGCTGTTGCACAGTGTATCATGTTGTATTCAATAAATATGTACAATTTTTATTTGTCAATTAAAATAAACAAATAAATACTTTTAAAAAGCTCTCTGGTTGATTCTAACATGCAAGCAGACATGAGTACTGGGGTTAAAAACATGAATGTCTTTCCACAAAACATTTCTTTAATCATGTTATAAATTACATATATAGAAGGCATGGATCCATAGCGAGTGACAGTTCAGTAAGCTTTGATATGTGTAAACACTCAAGTGACCATTAACTCAATTTAGGTCTATTCCACACTCAAGTGTTCTTTTATGCTCCTTTCAAGTCAACGCCCCCCAGCAGGTAAGAACCATGTTTCTTTCTAGCACCATAGACTAGTTTTGCTTACGCTCGAACTTCATATAAGTGAAATCGCACACCACAGAGGCTATTAAAGATGACGATATGAGATCAGGAGATGTCAACTTAGAATGAATGAGCTTCAACTTTGAAAACCCTTCTTATGCAGCTTACTGTAAACCGCTAATTTTCTAGTTGAAGAAATCTACAAGATCACACAACTAGTTAATGGCACGGAACAGGGAGACAGGCAGGGAGGACATTTAAGTTGTGAGTATTTAGTGTGGCCTCTGAGCCACAGTCTAAGTTCAGGTGTGTCCAACAGTCTGAACGTCCAAATTTCATGGGTGCGCAGGATGCTTAGATT